>NC_056743.1:1820554510-1820734510 GCF_019279795.1 Protopterus annectens | reverse complement strand
ATTAAAGATGTTTGCACCATATTTTGTTTTCTAAAACTGGTATATACATTGTAAGTTTGATTTTTGTAGTAATTCTGACATAGTCTCCTATCTTGAGAGCTGAGATGGAATAGAAAAGGACAGTATAGGATATAAAATGAGAGTTTTTTTTTCAGGAACTTCTCCAGGCTCACATGATTTTCACTGTTGATAATTTATGCTCATTTTTTTATAAATAATGTAAAAATCATAGCAAGCATGTACATTCCAGCCATGTGAATTACTAAATTAATAAAGGTATAATTTGTCTAAAGAAATTGATATAGTGTAATAAACAGTACATTTGCTGACAACACACCTATAAATCATAGTATCTCAAGCTCAAAAGCTCAAACATCTTAGTCAATGGAAACTCCATTGTGAGATAGACTGTTGCAGTGCTCACTAGGCAAAGAGAGGATGACAGTCAGATGTCTATTAGAGGCCAGGATTCATCACATAGCACACATTCAATTCCATGCAGCAGAAGTACACATATAACTTAGTCATAATATATGTGAGAGTAAATGACCTAAGATGAACCTCCCTGGACTACATGAATAGAGACATGAGGGAGCTCTTGGAATACGTGTTTGAGGCAACTATGAACCTATCCTTGAGCAGCATTTAACCATTATCAATAATGATGCAGCAATATGAACAAAATGCCGTGTTTAGGCAGCAAAGTTTTCAAAAGATTCTAACATAAAACAAAATCCAAAAAACAAAGATATTGCTGTTCAATGCTAGGAGTCTTACCATAACAATTCACTCCCAATAGGCACTCCTGACCCTAGAATGCATCTACATGTGTATTGCCACAGAGCTCTGGTTCAAAAATGTTGGAAAGATCCTATCATAGCAAGGTGTCAATGCCTACCATGCACTCAGACCTCCTGCAGTAGATAAAAGTGCTAAACATAAAATGGTCTCTTTATTCATAAAATAAAATTTCACCTCCAGACTCATTAGGTGGGATAAGCAGCCTGGAACTCCTCCATGCCAATCCCCCCCCCTGCACAAAGATGGGCCATCTGTGGTACTGCTTAACTACAGACTCATAACAGTCACTAGTTGTATATGGAAGGCCATGTAAATAAGTAGCAAGGAAATTATAAACAATGACATAAGAAACTTTCAGGCACTGGATCCACCCCACTTTGGTTTCCTCAAAGGCAGGTCAAGTTTATTCAGCCTGCTGGACTTCTTTGAGAAGGTCATCAAAGCAAAAAGGTGCATAATGCCTACCTTGACCAGACTAAAACATTCAATACAATACCCCACTGAGGCATTGTAGACAAACTCATGAAATTAGATATAAACCTCTATGTTACCTGCTGGATAGCCAGCTGACTCGCAGATAGGATCAAAGAAGTTAGGATAGAGGAGTCTGCCTCCACAAAGAGGTCATTGTCTAGCAGAATACCTCATAGCTTGGTGCTGAGGACGCTCTGTTTTGGCATCTACTTGTCTGAAGTGAAACCCAACATCAAGAGCCACTGAAAGACCAAATTTACAGATGACTGAAAAATAGGCACAGTCATACAATCCTGCAGTGATACAAATAACCTCTAATGACATGGGCAAATAACTGGTTCCAAAGCCACCATATAAAACTCAATGCTTAGAAATGCATAGTAGCATTCTTCAGGAAGGCAGCTACCCCTAGAAGCTACTGAATTGATAATATCTCCTTAAGAGTAGACCCAGTGGGTTGGGATTTAGGAACACACATGGACAGCAACCTGGCCTTTGACTATCATGCATCTACAATAGTAAGGAAATCATTCTGTGTTGCACAACTTATAAGTAAGGTTATGACATCTAGGTCCAAGAATGGCTTTACTCGGCTGTGCTCAGCCCTTACCAGACCAGTCATTCAGCATAATGTCCCCTTCAGTATGGATGTGATCAGGCATATGCAACAGCTGGAGCATCCACAGAGGCTCCTCACAAAAACTATACAGAGTGTAAACAACATATACTATGTGCACCGCCTCAAAGTCCTATCTCTGCAATTGGTCTCCTATAGAATGCTGAGAGGAGATTTATGCCTGGCCTAAAAAGCATACTCTAATGCTGCCCTGATGAACCTGTTGTACATTCACAGAACAAATATCATCAGAATTACCTGATCTATTGACCTAAACTTTGCCTGCAACACTAATAAATTTATTATTTATTTATTTTCAGTTTGATTACCGGGGAAGTCCACTGGGCCCAGAGACCCCATTTTCAGTGGAGGTCCAGGGAGAAAGGCTCCATGAAACAGGTTACAGTAAAGACAGCAGTCCAATAAAAATAAAAGTACAAGTACAAATACATATCAAATAATACAAAGTGTTAACAATATTGCCCATAGTGAAAAATATTGTGCAGATACATTTTAACAAATTCACACAAAGTCAAAGTCAAAAGCTATTTACAATATTTACAGAGTGTGAGAGATCATATGGGAATTAGCTATAGAAGGTTATAACCAGCTGTAAGGTGCTTAGGAACTCAGGAGGATACCCTCCCAGGGGCTTTTGTTAAAGAGTTCTAGGTAGGGAGAATGCAGTTACATTTAAATTTGGAGGAGAGGTAGGTGTAAAGTTGAGTTTTGAAGTTGTTTGTATTTCACATTGTCCTTAGTGTGGAAGGGAGAGAGTTCCATTTCTTACCTACGGAGAAGGAGAGGAGAAGTTGTCCAGCAGGATGTTTAGGTTTGTGGACAGTAATTAAGTTTTGGTGTTCAGATCTGAGAGTTCTATTTAGGGTATATGGGGGAAGGATGTTAGTTAGAGTGGGGCATTTGGTTGGTTTAAATATTTATCTATGTGCTGTAGTGAGCTGGAAAAAGTCCGGGTAATTTGTGAATTCTAACCAGTTGAGGGATTGGAGGTCTTCTGGAAATCTTGCAGTAGGGGCAGGTATGTGTCTCAGAGACTACACCTTCTCTGGAACAGGCATCTCATTCATGTGAGACAGAGTTATGCCCTAACCCAGTTCAAGTGCAATTTGCACCAGTGGATGAGGAATCTAATCTTTACCCAGGTCTGGCACTAGTAAATAGAGGTAGCCTGTAAATGCTTGACCACCCATGCCCAAGCCTACATATACCCCTTAAAATAACCCAAGGGTATCAGAACTTGTCAGATACATTTGAGAATCATGAAAAAGCTTAAAAAGGCCATCTAGGATCCACATCTAGTAATAACTTGAGTCTATGTCCAACATACCATAAGGAAAACCCTGTATCACAGCATAACTAGCTATAGGACACCTCTATGTCCACCTAGGCCAATGCCTGACTAGTCTGCAGGCCCTAGGCATTTAACCAAACACCATTCTTCTAGAGAACATCAGTTAACCCCTCCATCAACTGGGAAACATATACATCCCAAATATATATGTCATGGGCTTTCTGGACATCATAAATATAAACTCATAGGTCCAGCTAGTCCACACCCCTGCTGGGGAGACAAAATTCTGTTCTTGGTTCTCACCAATATGGGACAAATTTGTTCAATATCAGTTGTAATAGTCTCCCTTGTCTAAAATTGAACCAGAAATCAGTCATATTCACCATAATACTAAAACCAGAAAAATCCTCCAATAACTCAATGTTTAGAGATTCTGCCAAAGTTAATCTGTTAAAACTGAGTGACAACATTGAAAAATTCAGCATTAGCTTCCACCCTGATGAACCATCTATGACAGCAAGATCCTTCACCCCTAGAAAATATATATAATGCCAAATTTAAAAATGAGCCTGCATGGTAGACCCAAATATAAACAGGCTGTACAATAACAGGAAAAAGCTAACTGTATTTTAAAATAAATGTAACCTTTCAATTGCCAAAAAACATTCTTACTATACTTAACAGGGAACACCAATACCCGATCAAGTCAATCATGGCTAGATATGAAGTAGAAATAGGCACACTGGCAAAAGAAAACCAAAAGCCTTATTTATGTTTCAAACCTCAGAGATAATGATCAAAACTGCAAAGAGGTAATAGCAAATGATATCACATACTCCAATCCTGAGGACATAATGAGCACAGTAGTGGACACATTTTCGACCCCCCCCCACATTCTCAGGTCACATGGCAACCACACATCCCCTCTCAAATCTCCCAGAAACAAGTCCACAAAGCACTATCCACGGCCAGGACTACTACTTCCATGGGATCCTGTTAACATATCAGAATACCTACTGGCAATTATGAAATAGGACCTGTCAACCCCCCCCCCCCCACAGAGGCTCTTCGATATCAGCTTCCAGCCATAGTTTGTGCCAGATGAATGGAGGACTGTGGCTGTCATCTCACTGCACAAAACTAGGACATCAACTGACCCAGACAACCATAAACCTATAAGCCTGACCAGCCTCCTCTGTAAGACTATGGAAAGGGTCATTATGGAAGATTAACCTTCTTCTACCTGGATAGTGTGGACATTGCTGGGATACTCTCTGCGACTTTAAAGTTTAAAGTCATGGAGAATACCCCAGCAATGCAAGGTTATAATGCCTTTCACACTTTCCACCAGTTACTGTAGAGAAAGGAATTAAAGGTGGAAGAATCTCAGTCTATATAAAAAACAACCTCACATTCAGAATAATTTAAGTGTATGGCCCACTGGAACTCATGCATGTGCAACGCACCATAAACAGGGTCTCTTACCATATCTTTGAAACCTATAGGTCCCTGTCCATGTCACAGGAAGCCTATAATAATTATCTCAATGTACTAGAGTCCCTCACTCTTCAACCCAGTATGATAGTCCTGAAAGATCTTAACTTTGTTAATACCAACACTCTGAAACAGTTGGTCTATTCTTCTACCAGGGGTACAAACATCCTTCACCTTGTACTCACAGACATGGGGGGGGGGGGGCTGATGTTCCTCATCAAATGTAAAGTCTTATCTCTTAAAATCTGACATTTAGGCAGTATTGCTTGAAATAAAAATTAAATCTGGGGACCCAGTGAAACCAAAAACTTTTAGGAACTATTCCAAGGCTAACCTCTCTCTATTAAGTGACACTTTACACAGATAAATTCCAAGCACCTCCAAACCCAGTAAACATGCTGAGCTATTTACAAAATCTCCCTAGATTGTATTGATAGCTGTATAGAGGAAGCTGTGCCCACTCATATTAAGAATAAAACAAACTCAAAAGACAAGTCACCCTGGTGGAATCACAATGTCAATCAGTTATACGACAAAAGAAAAATAAATCTTGTCCAAGCATAGGAGGAATAAAGCCTTATTACTACATACTAAAATCCCCTTGACCAATCTAAAAAGCAGCTAAGAGGGGAAATTAAACCTTCAATGCTAAATTTGAAGAAAAAAATAGCTTCTCAGGCAAAGGACAACCACAAAGCTTTCTACAGCTATGTCTGTAACCCCAGGGGAAATACACAGCAAAGCACAGCACTTATTGTGAATGGCATCATCTCAAGGAGCCAGAGGCCATTTCCAACCTTTTGACTCACAGTTTCAGCTCAAATTTCAATCCCAGGTCTTCATTGTACTTTCCAAGTTCAAAAACACTGCATTGATGGGCCCTGATAACATCCCAAGATGCTTACTAGATAGCATGAAGCATGACCTCTCTAGTCCACTTCAATCACTTTTTAGCTGGAGTCTGCAGTTAGGTTTTGTCTCAAGGAACAGAAGATAGCTACAGTCATTCCACTGTGAAAGGTGGTCCAACCACTGATCTGGATAACTTACAGGTCCATAACTCAAATTTTGACCCCTGCTCCCCCCTTCAATAGTCCAAATAAAATACTGCATACCACAATCTCCTGAACCATTGTTAGGGAAAAGGTCATTAGTGTACTTTTGAAGGCAAAAAACACTGCATTTATGGGCCCTGATAACATCCCAAGATGCTGAATAGAGAGCATGAAACATGACCTCTCTAGTCCACTTGAATCACTTTTCAACTGGACACTACAGTCGGGTTTTGTGCCCAAGGAATGGAAGATGGATACAGTCATTCCTCTGCACAAAGGCTGTCCAATCACTGATCTGGATGGCCTATAAGTCTGACAAGCCTCATATGCATGGCCATGGAAAGAATCATCATTCACAGGATAAATAAGGACATAGGTAACCTGCAAATGCTGGACCCATCATAGTTTGGTTTTGTTAAGGGAAAGTCATACCTATTAAATCTGGTAGACTTTTTTGAGAGGGTCACCAAAGCACTGGATGAAGTTAAGACTGTGCACACAGCTTACCTTGACCTGGCCAAGGCTTTTGATACAGTACCCCACTCAGGCATTATAGACAAGCTCACTAATTTAGGTATAAACCCTTTTATCACTCACTGGATAGCCAACTGGCTCACTAATAGGAGCCAGGAGGTCAAAACAGGTGAAGCCACCTCCACCAAGAGGCCAGTCACTAGTGGGGTCCCCCAGGGTCAGTACTGGGTGTGCTACTTTTTGGCATCTATTTCTATGAAATTGAAGCAAGGTTTATGGCTAACTAAGTTTGCAGATGATTGCAAGCTGGGGATTATCATCCCCTGCAGACACTAGCATTCTTCAAGAAGGACATTCTCTGACTAACAAATGGTACAAAATCAATGCTAAGAAATCCATAATTGTACCCTTTGAGAAGTCAATCATCCCAGCTAATTACCATGTTATTAATACACCCATAAGAGCTGAACCAGTGGTCAGGGATCTGGGAATGCACATAGACAGTAGCCATACATTTGACTACCACGTGGTTACAGTGGTGAAGAAATCCTTTTATGCTGTGCAACTTATAAATAAAGGCATGACATCAAGGTCCAAAGAGGTCACTATTCCACTGTATCCTGTCCTTATTAGAGTAATCATAGAGTAAAATGTACCCTGTGATATGTACCTGGTCAGGCATATGCAGCAACTAGCGTAACTTCAGAAGTTCCTTACAAAAAGAATCCAAGGTGTAGCAAACCTGCCTTATGCAGAGTACTTTAAAGCCTTTTCCCTGTACTCAGTGTCCTATAGATCACTAAGAGGTGATTTATGCCTGGCTTACAAG
Organism: Protopterus annectens; assembly: GCF_019279795.1. Lineage (NCBI taxonomy): Eukaryota > Metazoa > Chordata > Ceratodontiformes > Protopteridae > Protopterus > Protopterus annectens. Next base: position 1,820,727,455 of record NC_056743.1, on the reverse strand, counting down.
GTATCCACAAACCCCACACTTATGAATCTCCTGCATATTCATAATTCAAACATTACCAGAAATACAAGGTCTAGGGATCTGAACTTTGACTGTGACTTAAACAGAACACACTGGAGAGACAGATATGTGTCCCAAAGACTGCCTCTCCTATTGAACAGGCTTCCCATCCATGCAAAGCTGAGTTTGTCTATTACCCAATTTAAGTGCAACCTAGACCAGTGGATGGGGAATAGGAAACTTACAGAAGGCCTAGCACCCATGTCCATTATGGACAGAGGTAGCTTATAAATGTCTGGCCCTCAATGTCCAATTTAGATAAAAGATGTAATTTCTCTTTTGGCAAAACTTGGTTAGCCTTAGAAATGCCCCCCCCCCTCAACTTGTTAGCCTATTAACAATCTATGAATCTATGAACTGATAAATAGTCTCCAAACTCTTGATCTTAGCCATTTCAATTTTGTCAAAGACAGATCATGCCTAATTAATTTGATCAACTTCCATGAAAAGATTACAGAAGAAATGGATAAGGGCAAATCTGTACACACAACATATCCAGACTTTGCAAAGGTGTTCAACACTATTCCCCACTTAGGCATAATAGATAAGCTCATTTGGCATCTGAAGACTTGCTACATGATGATACTCTGAAGCCTTCTGTAGGAAACCAGTTCAAAAGTTCAATTGAAGTTGCACAGTGAAGGAAGGAACACGAAACAGTGACATCCCTAATGCAGACAATGTTGTGGTCTGATGGTCTAATGAATTCCCATATAAAGGAGCAGCAGATAACTCAGGATGCATCTGAACAAGACATGTCACAGGAAGATATTCTGGAACTTTAATCAGAATGCCCATGGTAAACAGAGAGCAAACCGCTCAGAACTCCTTTCTTTCCATTGAAAACTGGCTCAACCAAAACCATCTAATCTTAAATCCAAAGAAGACCAAACTCTTACTCTTCGTACTTAAAACTATGTCCCACCTGAAACCGTCCTTCATCATCACATCCAACAAAAACACAACCATCACAGTTGAAAGCCTCGCCAAACTACTAGGGGTCTTTATTGATGACCAGCTGAAATTTGACCTCCATGTTCTAAGTAACATTAAGAAAACACATCAAGTTGCAAACGTACTCTACTAACCCTAAAAACATGCACAGGTTAGCAGTTAAATCTAAATGCTTGACAAACATTAATCATATTAAGGAAATCATAGCTAATTCCAAGAATAAAGCTAAACATATAACTGATTTAAAAGAAATATTGAGGCCTTTAGAACACACTATGAAAAAGTGAATAACACCAATCTAAGTAATATTGACAATACTCTGAAAGACAAGTTCTTGAAAGGTAACATAAACAAAAAAAAAACTAACAAAGGAACAAAATACTAAACTTTTTAAATCAATATCATTAAAGGAACATAAGGAAAGAATGCAAAATATAAAAAACAACAAGGCTCCAGGTCTTGATGGACTAATAGGAGAAATATACAAAATACTCCCAGATGATACATTAGTGATTTTAATTGAAACCTTTGAAGAATTCAGAGAGAATGACAACTCTTTTCCTTCATGGAAATATGCCATGATATCTCCTATCCGCATGACAAAGATCCCAAGCTAGTGACTTATTGTTGCTCTATCTCTCTTCTGAATGTGGACTATAAAATATTCACATTAATTTTAGCCAACAGATTAAATCACTTCACACCAAATTTAATAGCAGATGATCAAACAGGGTTTATTTTAGACAGAAAAGTCCAAGATAATGTCATTAGACTTTTAACCTTAATGGGATATGCAAATAAGAAAACAAAAGGAATTGTCAATTATCAGTTTGGATTTAAATATGGCTTTTGATTCTATAAATTGGTCATATTTATTTAAAGTATTAGAAATTTATAATTTTCTCCTGATTTTATAAAGCTGATAAGTAAACTATATACTACTTCCATACTGTATATCAAAATTAGAGCCTTTCTATCAGGGCCACTTAAAATATTAAAAAGTACCAAACAGGGCTGTCCATTGTTGCCTTTATTATTTGCCCTATCAGTGGAGCCATTATATCAGAATTAATGACACTATAAGTAGTTTTTCAATTAACCCAAACTATGACTCCAAAATACAGCTTTTGCCGATGATAGCTTACTAACAATTGGAAATATAGATTATTCAATAGAACACATTACAAAATCATTATATAATTTTGAAAATATTCCAGGCTTAAATTTTAATCATAACAAAACTAAAACTATTTTATTGAACAAAAAAAAACTCTACACTGAAAAAAATATGAACACTTTAACTGGGCAAACACTATGTTCAAGTATTTAGGGGTATATATAAAATCAAATTGGAAAGATACTACACAAATAAATTATACACGTCTAATAAATACTGTTAAAGAGCAATTGAACAAATGGAATAAAATATTCTTTAATATGGGAGAAAGGTTAGCATTAGTTAAAATGATTATAGTACCTAAAATCCTGTACATTTTTCAAACTAAATAGCATCTCTTTCCAAAAAGTTAATGAAGCAACTTAACTCCTTATTAATTAAATTTTTATGGTTTCTACAAAAGCCAAGAATTAGTCACACATGGCACTGCAAAAGTTGGGAAGAGGGTGGAATAGCTTTTTCACACTTAGAGCTATATGCAGAATCAACCATTCACAATATCATGTCAATGGCTAAATAATAAATATACATCTAATTGGAAAAACCTACATAAAATAATCTTAGTAGCTAATAGTATGGAAACAATAAACAATGATATTTTTACAGAAACAGAAAAAATGAATTTAGTCATAAAAATCTTTGTTATAATGCAAACAAAAAATATTTTTTTTCTCCTGTTGTTAACTACATAGTAAAATATTTTAAGCAAATAATGTACAAAGATTATAAGATGAGAAACTCTATGTTTTTAATGTTTTCTATAACTTTTACAAACAAATGCTTGGAGTCTTTTAACATGAAAAAAATAGAAGAAATTAAAGGAAATGGGTTAGTGTTTTGGCATCAATTCCTCAATGCCAATTTTATATATGAGGCCACTTCCCTTATAGCAAGATACAACATAAACCAAAACAATTGGTTAAACATATAAACATTTAGAGAGTATATAGTACATTAACTCAAAGTATGTCAAATAGTGAATTCCACACCTAAAGCAAAAATGTTATCTCTCTTTTGTGCAATGAATACATTATGCAATAATGGTGGGTTCTCATTGTCAAGAATATATAAGACATTATGAACTAACTTACAAATCCCAGATGATTCCTTATGGAACTTCGCAGAAAAGTTAATAAATTTAGTTTTTTCAGAAAATGAGAAAACCTTAATACTTAAGTCAGTTAGTAACACTACATCATCTCCCTTCTGAAGAATCTACACATGGAAGTTCATTCACAGAAGCTTTTTTACTCCTCATAAAATAGCAATGATATCAGAAAGTGAAATATCTAAATGTTGGAAATGTGAAGAAACAGTATGTGCAGACTAGGCACATATGTTTATAGATTGTAAAACTGTAACTCCATTCTGTCTGGAATTTAAATCTTTTACAAAAGCATTGTGGTCAGATAAATGTTAAGTGACTGACTCACTGTTATTATTGAATGCACCGATGCCAGAGTATATTCCGGGAAAACAATTGTATCTTCTCTTGTCCCTCCTTGCAATAGCAAGAAAAATCATTACCTAAAATTGGAAAAGTAAAAAAATTCTATCTTTTGTGGAATTTATCTCATTGGCCAAAACTGTATGTAATAAAGAATTGTTAACTATAACCTCAAGAACTTCAAGAGTAACACATAAACAACTGGCCTGGTTAAAACTTAAAAAACTGCTAGATAAAATGTGAATATTTTAACAAAAGCATACCTGTTGTGGACACTGCATATAGTTATGTTCATGTTACATTGTTTAATATGTTTTTTCTTGTTGCATTTGTATTCACAAAAAATAATAAAATCATCATCTTCTTTCGGCTGTTCCCGTTAGGGGTCGCCACAGCAGATCTTCTGTTTCCATTTCTTCCTGTCCTCTGCATCATGCTCTTTCACACCAACCGCCTGCATGTCCTCTCTCACCACATCCATAAACCTTATCTTAGGCCTTCCTCTTTTCCTCTTACCTGGCAGCTCCATCCTTAGCATCCTTTTCCCAATATACCCAGCATCCCTCCTCAGCACATGTCCAAACCAACGCAATCTCGCCTCTCTTGCTTTGTCTCCAAACTGTCCAACCTGAGCTCACCCTCTAATATACTGATTCCTAATCCTGTCCATCCTAGTCATGCCCAGTGCAAATCTTAACATCTTTAACTCTGCCACATCCAGCTCTGACTCCTGCCTTTTCGTCAATGCCACCATCTCCAACCCATATAACATAGCTGGTCTCACTACCCTCTTGTAGACCTTCCCTTTCACTCTTACTGGTACTCGTCTGTCACAAATCACTCCTGACACTCTTCTCCACCCATTCCACCCTGCCTGTACTCTCTTCTTCACTTCTCTTCCACATTCACCATTACTCTGAACTGTTGATCCCAAGTACTTAAACTCATCCACCTTTACCAACTCTACTCCCTGCATCCTCACCATTCCTCTACCCTCCCTCACATTTACACACATATATTCTGTTTTAGCCCTACTGACCTTAATTCCTCTTCTCTCCTCTCTAGGGCATATCTCCACCTCTCCAGGGTCTCCTCAACCTGGTCCATAATCTCACTATATATCACAATGTCATCTGCAAACATCATAGTCCACAGGGCCTCCTTTCTGATCTCATCTGTCAACCTGTCCATCAACACTGCAAATAAGAAAGGGCTCAGAGCTGACCCTTGATGTAATCCCAACTCCACCTTAAACGTATCTGTCTCTCCCTCCGCAGTCCTCACCAATGTCACACTACCCTCGAACATATCCTGTACCACTTTTACATACTTCTCTGCCACTCCCGACTTCCTCATACAATACCACAACTCCTCCCTAGGCACCCTGTCATATGCTTTCTCTAAGTCCACAAAGACACAATGCAACTCCTTCTGACCTTCTCTGTATTTCTCCAACAACACTCTCAGAGCAAATATTGCATCTGTAGTACTCTTTCCTGGCATTAAACCATACTGCTGATCACTAATCATCACCTCCCTTCTTAACCTAGCTTCCACTACTCTTTCCCATAACTTCAAGCTGTGACTGATTAATTGTATCCCTCTGTAGTTACTGCAGCTCTGCACATCACCCTTACTCTTAAAGATAGGTACCAAAACACTTTTTCTCCAATCCTCAGGCATCCTCTGACTTTCCAAAATTTCATTAAACAATCTGGTTAAAAATTCCACTGCCATTTCACCTAAGCACCTCCATGCTTCCACTGGTATGTCATCTGGGCCAACAGCCTTTCCATTCTTCATCTTCTTCATAGCTGTCCTTACTTCCTCCTTGCTAATCTGTTTCACTTCCTGATTCACTATCCCCACACCATCCAACCTTCTTTCTTTCTCATTCTCTTCATTCATCAGCCCTTCAAAGTACTCTTTCCATCTACTAACACACTCTCCTCACTTGTGAGTATGTTTCCCCTCACTATCCTTTATCACCCTTACTTGCTGCACATCTTTCCCAGCTCTGTCCCTCTGTCTAGCCAATCGGTACAGGTCCTTTTCTACCTCTTTAGTGTCCAATCTCTCATACAACTCTCCATATGCCTTATCTTTAGCCTTCGCCACCTCTCTCTTTGCCATGCGTCTCATCTCATATACTCATGTCTACTTTCTTCATCTCTTTGACAATCCCACTTCTTCTTCGCCAGCCTCTTCCTATGTATACACTCCTGTACTTCCTCATTCCACCACCAGGTCTCCTTGTCCTCCTTCCTCTGTCCAGATGTCACACCATGCACCTTTCTAGCAATCTCCCTTATTAGCTCTGCTGTAGTTACCCAGCTATTCGGTAACTCTTCACTGCCTCCCAATGCCTGTCTTAACTCTTTCCTGAACTCCACCTCACAATCACCCTTTTTTAACTTCCACCATTTAATCCTTGGCACTACTTTCACACTCCTCTTCCTCTTCTTGATCACCAACGTCATCCTACAGACCACCATTCTATGCTGCTTAACTACACTTTCCCCTGTCACCACTTTACAGTCTCGAATCTCCTTCAAACTGGCCCTCCTAGATAGGATATAATCCACCTGAGTGCATCTTCCTCCCCTCTTGTACATCACCCTATGCTCCTCCCTCTTCTTAAAATATGTATTCACCACAGCCATGTCCATGCTTTTCACAAAATCCACAATCATCTGACATTTTGCATTCCTCTCCTTAACACTGTACCTACCCATCACTTCCTCATCCCCTCTGTTCACTTCACCAACATACCCATTGAGGTCCTCTCCAATCACTAGTCTCTCACACTTGGGTACACTCACCACCACTTCACCCAACTCACTCCAAAATTTTTCTTTCTCATCCATCACACACCCAACTTGTGGAGCATATACACTAACAACATTCATCATTACACCATTAATTTCAAGCTTCATAAACATCACTCTATCAGACACTCTCTTCACCTCCAAAACACTCTTGGCATACTGTTCCTTTAGGATAACCGTTACCCCATTTATCCTGCCATCCACACCATGATAGAACAATTTGAACCTGCCTCCTATACACCTGGCCTCACTTCCCTTCCATCTGGTCTCTTGCACGCACAATATATCAACCTTCCTTCTCTCCATCATATCAGCTAGCTCTCTCCCTATACCAGTCATACTGCCAACATTCAAAGTTCCTACCCTCACTACTACACTCCTAACATTCCTGCTTTCTTCCTGCCTTCAGGCATGCCTTCCCCCTCCTCTTCTCCTTCGGCCAAAAGTAGCCCAATTTCTGCCAGCACCCTGTTGGCTAACAGTACTGGTGGCGGTCGTTGTTAACCCAGGCCTCGATCGATTCGGTATGGAACTATGAAATGTTCTCCGCATAAGTAATTTGGCAGAGGTTTTATGCTGGATGCCCTTCCTGACACAACCCTCCCCATTTATCCGGGCTTGGGACTGGCACAAAGAAATGCACTGGCTTGTGCATCCCCAGTGGCTGGGTTACAAAAACCAATAAAAATCATGTGGAAAAAAAAAACAAACCAAAAGAAAATACATCAAAAACTTGGTCTCCTTTACAGAAACAAAAACCTTCTCTCAAGTTAAGCAACAACAGCTCTGTCACATGCCTACCTACTCCCAAACCTTCTCTATGGCTCTCAAATTCTCACCAATTTACAGACCTCACTCATTAGCAAACTAGACTCCACATACAACAAGGTCGCTAAATTCACTGCTGAACTACCTTACTCCTCTTATCAGTGCTTAGCACTCCATAAACTGAACTGGTTAGAATTCCCCCACAACCTTCTCCTCTCTCAGCCTCAGATAATCCATTCTATTCTATACCAGCTCACCTTCTGCCCAGCATCTCATCTATCATCTCCTCCTACACCCCAGCTAGAACACATTGGAGCTCTGACCAACATCTCCTGTCCATTCACAAACCCCAAATCAACATAGTAAAAAACCTTTATAGCTGTTACCCAGCTGCAAACTAGAATAAATTACCAATGGACATCCAAAATCTTAGACCCAAGCTACAATTCAAAAAGGCAGTAAAAATTTACTTAAACAAAAATAAACTATGCCTATGCTGTCTCCCCCATGACTGACCCATCTCTATAGCCCATGCAATATCTCACCAATCTTCTACTTCAGGGAAATCCTACCTTCCTCCTTCTACACTGCAACCATCCTTCCTAATGCTATGACTTGAACCTACACTCATAAAAATATATTTCATGCTACCTCCTCTTCCCCCTCTCACAGCCAATTTATCCTGTTCACGTGTCTATCTCTCAATAGTTGAAAGAACAAACTCAGATCCACTTACCTAATTACCTTTTACCATACTGTAACCACTATTCCATTCCTTGCTAATTTTACAGGCATTGTTCTCTTTTTTATTTTGCACTGTTCACTAATATATGCTGATATGTACAGACTAATTGTCATTCTTGTTAATCCACTTTTGGATTTATATACCTGTGATTTTGATTGTGATTTTGTACTAATATCTTTGTATTAGCCAACTTTAATGTATGTTTTTACTATTGAGCTTTAATGTATGCATTAACTGTGGAGCTTTTCTTCCCAGGTTTCTACTAAAAAAAAGCTGTCTCACGTAGACCAACCTGGTCAACAAATGTCAAATAAATAAATAAATAAATAAATGTGGTCTCAGTTTAGAAGAAAATTATTTGAGGGAAGACAGCTTGATTTAATAGAGATGGATTACATAAAGGTAATAAAGACCCAAAATGTTGGAAGTCTGATAAAACAGATGAGCACAGTAATCAAGACTGCTCATAGAAATTCATGCAATATAACAGACGTAAATAGGATATCTTACTGTGCAGCTAAATTAATAACAGATAAAGTCTTACCACAAAAACATAGATCAATAAGGGAAAGGAAGGGAAGAAATAAAATTCCACCATGGAAGCATCAAATAAAGAAAACTGTAAAGCAATTAAGATGAGAAGTGTCATTGTTAGAAGAATATAGAAGAAAGAATAGATCAATAAAACTAGATAAATGTGCTAAAAGCAACAACAGTATCAAAACAGACCAGGATCTGTCATACGCTATTTCAAATAATAAATTAATGATATCAGCACAGGCAGAAAAACTAAGAAGATATGCAAATAAATATAAAGGAAAAGTACAAAATAAGTAATTGGATAGAAAAATTATAAGAAACAGTAAGGAGTTTAAATAACTGAATCATGGCAATAGCAAAAAGGGTAACAAAAGAAACTCATATAGAACAAATTTTCATTTTTTGCTAAATAAAGCCAAAATAGAGAATTGAAAAAATGGGAAAAATCTAAGCATGGCATGGATAGATTACTAAAAAGCATTTGAGAGCATCACACATTCATGGATAAAGGCGTGCTTACATATGTAGAAGATGCATTGTACATTGATAAATTACATTACAGTGACCATGAAACAGTGACAAAACACTTCGCAGTTAAGTCATGACAAAGGGCAAATTACTATCCTTGGGATAAAAATTCAAAGGGGGATATTCCACAGTGATCCTTTGCCACTGCTGCTGTATTGTCTTGCCTTTAACCCATTAACAATTCCATACTCAGGCATAGCAGAAAAGCTAAATAGAGTAGGAATAATACCCTATGTCCTCTACTAGATTGCCAAATGGCTCACAGATAGGACACAGATACTCAAACTAGGAGAAGTTACCACCACAAAGAAACTAGCCATCAGTAGAGTGTTGCAGGGTTCCATCCAGGGACCTCTCCTGCTTGGCCTCCACTTTCCTGAAATAAAAGCCAATACCATCTATCTGACTGGATTCGCAGATGACTGCAAGCTAGGAGCAGTCATTGAATCTCCAAATGACTTAACCGCCCTGCAGGAAGTTTTATCCCATATAGATAACTGGTGCCAAAATCATGGACCGAAATTAAAAGTCAAACACTACATTATTGTATCCTTTGGGAACTACCACATTACTAATTAACAATACACCCCTGAGAGCTGACCAACTTCTTCAGGATTTGGGAACTTATGTGGACAATGATCTAACTTTTAACCAGCATGTGCTCTTTGTTGTAAGAAATTCCTTCTGTATTGCACAACTTATAAATAAAGGGATTTTTGTCTAGATCTATGGATGTCAATGTTCCCCTTTACCCAGCCCTTATTAGACCAGTCATTGAATATAACGTCCCTTCGGTATTTATCTGTCCAGAGACATGCAACAACTGGGATGTCCACAGAGATACCTTACTAAAAGGATACAAAGCCTGAACAACATGTCCTGCATGTATTGACTCAAAATCCTCTTACTATACTCAGTACCATACAGGCTGCTAAGAGGTGACCTGTGTCTGTCATATAAGGCATCCTTCAACCCATTACTGATGAATTTTCTGCATATCAGCATGTCAAATGGCATCAGACATATTTGATCTAGGGATATAAACCTCTTCTGCAACATCAACAGAAAGGTTTTGAGACACTGTCCCCTGTACTGTTAATGGACAGAGGCTAAATGCTTTATCTCATGCATGGGTCCCCAAAAAACTATAAGTGGTATGAGTGCAGTTATTCTTATTAGGGGGTAATATATAATTATTGACCATGAGATGGGTAAGACCAATCTAATAACCAAATAGGATAGGTACAAAAAGAGAAATTGGCTATGTAATAGCCCTCAAGGAAAGCCAGCCGAGTACCTACCCTATGAACCTATAAAACAAAAAAACAAAACAAACAAAAATATATATATATATATATATATATATATATAGGTTTACTATGGTAAGGTCGAACCGGACCCCATCGAATGGTGGGATCATCGAACCCCATCCACGAAAATGACAATGTCAAATTCTGACATTGTCGAAATACAACTCAACTTCGACCTCAGAATGGGCTTTAACATGGGTTGAGATAGAGGTTATATTCATACTTCGACAATGTCGGGTTCAACATTGTCGCTATTCAGCCTCCGGACTTCGACTGAAGTGGGTTCAACGGAACCCACTTCAACCTTACCATAGTAAACTATATCTATATATATATATATATATATATATATATATATATATATATATATATATATATATATATATGGAGAAGGAGCAGATGAGAAGGAAAGAAATTTGATAAAGGCATAAATATTCTGACAAATTAAGAGATATCCTGGAACAACATCATGTCGATCAGGATTTGACACAGGAATGGTTTAGGAAAGGTGAGTTGAAACCAAAAGATGAAACAATAATAACATCAGTGCAGGACAGTGGGCCATGTACATGTTGGTAGACAAAGTTCATTGAATATGTGGGAGAAACAAAACAAATGTAGGTTCTGTAAGAATTAATTGGAAACAATAACACAATTTGTTACTGGATGTAATACACTCATGGCAGACGGCAAAGGCACAGTGATGTAGCAAGATTGTTGATTGGGGATTGTGCAAACAGTATAATATAGAAGTAGCTGAGAAGCATTGGAAACATGAACCACAATGTATATAGAGAACGATGAAGCATATATTACTGGAGATCACCCATTAGCAACAGTTAAAAAAAATAGATGCAAGAAAACCTGATCTATTAGTCCATGAAAAAAATGACAAAAAAAGCATTGATCATTGAAATTGCTACACCTAGTGATTACAGTGTCTTATGTATAGAGAGAAACAAAGTCATAAAATACCAGGATTTGCAGATAGAAACAATGGCAATGTGGAAGAAGGATACCCACACAGTTCCAATAGTAGCAGGAGCAATGGGTTGCATAAAAACAATTTACTTATTTAGATATGCTACCGACATACCCCTCAATTGTCCAGATTTTCTCAGAATGTCCAGAGTTTTGCCTCATATTTTTGGTTTGTTCCAAATCAGTGGGATGATCTGAGGATTGAAGTCACAAAATAATGACATACACTTGGGTTTCAGACTTCAAATCCTTAAGAAAATGTATGTTAACACAAACCCTATTACTCTAGCAACTCTCTAAGTTTATAAGAGCAATATTTAAAATGTGTCCCTATTTTTAGGCCTTTGTCCCCACATTTTGTCATGCTTTGTCCAGATTTCTTGGATTAATAGGTTGAGAGTATGGCTATCGCTACAAGTTACTCTGTATGACTTGCACAAGCAGTCAGTTCTGGCCACATTGTGGGTGCAGCAAATAACACTTTTGGCTAACATCAAAGACTGAAACAATACTAATTTCATGAACTTTAATTATACCCTGATTTAGGAATGGAGTCCAGTACCATCATGGTATTAGAAACTCAAAAGACTTGGAGAAATGATAGTGAGTAAATGTAAATCTCTGTGTATCTTATTAGATAGCAAACTAGCTCACAACAATAATATATGGCAAAGCACACCAGAAACTGCTGAATGTAGCTTGATTAACATACGAAATCAAGCAAAATGTAAAATCAAACGCTGCAACCACAGAGAGGCTGGAATTAGATGTAAACTTTAATAGCAAATATAAAACTCATAAGAAATCACAAATAAAATGTGGTAAAATATATATGTATAAGAGCTCTAAGATAAGTGCTTTTGGCTTAATGCCTTCTTTAAATCTTCTACAATATAAGAGACAGCTGCACTTAAATAATTGAGAAGTGCTCTGATATCTTAAAGAACTAATGAGGTTAGGATTTCATCTTCTTAGTTTCCGGCCTTTTAATGGGGGTTTTAAAGGAGCTATTCCATTCCGTCCTGGTGTTTTATTAGTCTATTAGTCTACAGTCCATCTTAGTTCATTTACCTCAGTTCTATTAACTGTATCACCACCTCTTGGTCTCTCTTTTATGATTTCTAGCATCATAAAATGAAATGTATGGCCAGGATGAGCAGAGATTCTGGCTTAAGCCATTGGTTTTATTTTGGAGCCTTATATCACTTAGGTGGCGTAGAATTTTATCCTTGAAGGGTCTATTAGTTTTACCAACTTAAAAATTAATGCATGTATTATAGCATATGATGTTTAGAATGTTTTTGTTGTTGCAATCTGCATATGTGTCAAGCGTATATTTTCTCCTAGTAGTTGGATGTATAAAATGGTTACTATAATCAATGTATAAACAGACTTTGCATCTTCTGCAAGGAAATGTGCCTTTGCATGTTGCAGTTAAGGTATATCCTTTGTAAGCTTTCTCATGATATAATATCCATTTCAGATTCCTTCTGCTCTTAAAACTGGGTTTTGTCATTGATACATTTGATATTCTCATCTGCTGTGAAAATCTTCCAATTGTTCCTTATAACTTGACATGCTTGCTTTGCATCATTGTTGTAAGTAATTAAGCATCTTAATCCTCCAGCATAATCCTTTCTTCCTGTTGTTTTCCTCAGTTTCATCTTGCCTAGTGCCATTAGTGAAATAGAGCATACCTCTTGTATGCCTAAGTGCCCAATTTTCCATGGCTTTTTCCTGAATTTCCTCATCCTTGTATCCTTGTTGTTTGAAATCTCTTCTTTGCTGTTCTATCTCTTCACCATAATCCTGCTCATTGGTGCAGATCCTGGGGATTCTTAAAAGTTGTCCTTTGATGACATGCATTCCATCCCATCTCCCATTTCTAAGCTCCTAGAAAAATGTATCCAACTACAACTCCTACCATATCTCTTAGACAATCACTTATTAACTCCAACACAGCATGGTTTTAGACCTGGTCATAGCACTATGACAGCCCTCCTCTCCTTCCTGGAAACTGTAAATAAAGCCAGAGACTCTGGTCATATTGTCTCTACCCTCCTACTTGACCTCTCTAAGGCCTTTGACACTATCTCTCACAAACTTCTTCTAACTAAACTCTCTCAGCTTAACCTATCCTCCTCTTCTTTGAACTGGTTCTCCAGTTACTTATCTAATAGATATCAATCAGTAAAATGTAAAAAGGCCACCTCCTCTTTCCTTGTTACCCCAACTGGAGTTCCTCAAGGTTCCATACTAGGTCCTCTCCTCTTTCATATATTCATAAATGACTTCCTTAATTCTATCCCTTTCTCAAATATCAACCAATATGCAGATGATTCAACTATTATCTATTCTGCCACATCCCTCCCTATGCTGCAAAAGCTTACACAAGATGCATTCTCAATCATGGAACAATGGATGAAAAAAAATCACCTAGCACTAAATGCCTCTAAAACCAAATTAATGGTATTCACTCCCGCTAAAGTCACCTCTATCAATACAAACACATTTTCTATCACTAGTCAGAACAGCACATCTCTGGAATTGGTGTCTGAGACTAAATTACTTGGGGTCCAAATTGATTGTAAGCTTAAATTCAACTCCCACCTACAACTAAATATAAAAAAACTCATAAAAAATTAGGCATGCTCTACCGACAAAATCGTTACCTCACACCCTCTACTAAAATCACTCTCTCTACCTCATTTTTAATCCCCTCCCTTCTCTATGGAGCCCTACTCTTAACTAACCTACAATCTTCCATTAAAACACAACTTTCCTCATATTACAACAAAATTGCCAAATTCGCTACTAGCCACAAATCATCTAGCCACCACTGTTCTTCTCTCCACAAACTAAAATGGCTAGAACTATCCAATCATCTCACCTATACTCAACTGACTCTTGCACATAAACTCATTTTCAATCCCCTACTGTGTTCATCCCTTTCCTCTACCTTTAAAATGCACCTACCCAACAGAGTACTAAGATCTAACAACCAAAACCTAATAGAATTGCACAAACCAACCCATCCCCCAGGTAAAAATCTCCTATCCTATGGTCTAGCACGTCTCTGTAACTCCCTACCTCCATCCATTCGTACCACCTCTAACCACTTCACATTCAAAAAATTTCTTCACTCTCACCTACTATCCCAATGGGAATGCTCCTGCTCTCATCTATCATAATATATACTGGCAATTCCTTTTTCCCCTCCTTTCCGCTAACTTCTTTTACTGCCTCTCCTAACCCCTACATTCTCTGCTTGATCTACTAAACCTTTTACAAAACTGTATTATAATATGTCATACTTTCATACTTCCTAAGAGTTTAGGACCTCTCAGTACATATACAGAAATGTTTTCTTTTCCAGTATGTATCTTCTGTAACATTCATCACCTGTCTGTACTACTGTAACATTATGCTCTAAGCTGTATCACTCGTAAATACTGTAATATAACCTAAAACCTATTTGTAACCTTGTTTGAGCTCTACTACTTGAAATGTCATGCTCTAAGCTGTATCACTTGTAAATATTGTAATCTAATGTAAAACCTATTGTAACCTTGTTACTGGAGCTTTTCTCCCCAGGACTCCATTGAAAATGGGTTCATCTTGGCCCAATGGACTATCCTGGTAAACCAACTGCAAATAAATAAAAAAATAAAATAAAAATGACCCTGAAATGGATATTATGTTATGAGGAAGCCAACAAAGGATCTACCTTAACTCATTCACTCCAGAGCAGTTCAGAAAAAACTGCCTGCTTAATTCCACCATAGGAACAACAGCGCAGCCTGAGCTCATTTTCAGAAAATCCATTTGTAATACCATACAGAAAACAAATGTTCATAACTTTTTAACTATAAGAAATAGAATAAAAATGTACAGCATACAGACACAGTTCTTTTACCATGTTGTAACTATTAATACTGTCTTCAAAATGAGGTATTACTTAACACATTCAGATTCTCCCTTGCAAAGTTATTTACCAAAATATGAAACAAATCATAATTTCCAAGTCCGAAACAAACTTTGATATTTGTACATGTGCACAACATACAGGGACAGTTATGTTACCATGTTGGAACTATCAATACTGTCTTCAAAATGAGGTATTACTTAGCACATTCAGATGCTCCCTTGCAAAGTTATTTACCAAAATATGAAAAAAATATGATTTTCATAACCTGAGTCCTAACAAAACTGATATCTGTACATGTGTACATCATTCAGAACCAGTTCTTTTACCATGTAGACACATATGATTGTAAATATACACATTCTTGGTGTAGCCAACATACTGTTGAATGGGCTTTGTCAGTCATGTGTGGAATTTAAGTGGGAGGAAGGTCTCAGTAACATCTCTAAGTGTTATGCTGTTTGACTGAATGACTCAGGTCTTCTCCTTACTGAGTCAAACAGCATAACACTTAGAGATGTTACTGAGACCTTCCTCCCACCTAAATTCCACACATGACTGACAAAGCCAGGAGAAATGCACAAAAAATATGGTAGCTCTATGCTGTCAGTAGTCACCTAGTGATAACCTTTGTCTCACTCAGGCAGTATAATCACAAATAGAATAATACAAGCAGAAGTGATGTAACCCAATGTAATTTGCAGACTGACATTCTATATGTCCCCAGTAACCCCTCCAGTTGTTTGCATTCTGTATGCACAGGCAACAAAATGACACAAATTGGCCCATCAGTCACTTCAGCAGTGAGACCATGTATGCACAAGCACTTCCCTGATACACAATTTTTATTTATTTTTATTTATTTATTTATTTAAATTTGTTGACCGGGAGTGTCCGACTGGACGTGGGTCCATTTTCAGTGGAGGCCCGGGGAGAAAAGCTCCACAGTAAAATAAACAGACAGTAGTTACATTGGATTACATAGCGATTAACAATTTAACATAGAAATTACTTACAACATATTTACAGATGAAGAACATAGTACATCAGTAGACAAATAGAATCTTTATCTGTGAAGTACATAACAGGCATTAACAAATGTAACAATGAGAAGTTCCTGCTGTATAATAAGTACTAGGCTTATGAGCATCTGAGCTTGCTATCATCAAGGTAGTTAGTGGAGTGGAAAGAAAGGTAGTAGTTGGATGGGGTGGATGATATTAGAGTGGGAGTTGCAAAGGCATAGCCAGCATGTTTTTAGGTGCACTTTTACTAAAGTTTTGAAGTTGGTGCATGATGGTACGGAGGTAATTGTGGGTGGGAGTGAGTTCCATAATTTGGCTATGGTGCAAGAGAATAGTGCTTCACCAGCAGAGTTATTGGCTTTAGTGATCTGCAAGTGATTTTTGTTGCTGGATCTTAGTGGTCTGGTGGTGTGATAGGGTTGGAGTAGATTCTGGAGGGATGGGACATTTAGTGGATGGTTTACTAGTTTGTGGGTGAGTGAGAGTTGATACCACTGAAGGAGGTGAGGGAGTTCAAGCCAGCCCAGTTCAGCAAGTGAGAGACAGTGGTGACTATGGTAGGATGCCCCTGTGGCGAATTTGGTGATTTTATTGTAGCAGGTCTCTAGCTTGTTTAGATCACATTCCCTTAGGTTGGTATATACTGGAGAGGCATAAAGTAGGGTGGAGATAAGGTGGGAATTTGCTATTGAAATCTTTGCTGCTTTGTTGAGAAATTGTTTATTTCTGTATAATGCTCCTAGTTTTTTGTGGACTTTTTTTATGGTCATGGATATGTGAATGTCAAATTTTAGTTTATTGTCTATTTCCACTCCTAGCAATTTGGTGAGTTCAGTTGGGTATATAGTGGTGTTGTCTTTTGCTGTGATGTTAAAGTGAGAGTTGTTTTGAGTATGTTTGGTGGGTTGGAAGATGAGTAGTTTAGTTTTGTTTGGGTTGAGTATTAATTGGGCATCAGATAACCATGTTTCAACAGAGGAAAAGGCTTCCTGTGTGACTTTTTGCAGTTTGGGTAGGGACTGGGCTGAGCAAATGATGGTCGAGTCATCTGCGTATTGGATGAGTGTGCCATGTTTGGTGGCAGAGGCTAGATTATTGGTGTAAACAGAGAAAAGTAGGGGTCCAAGGATGGATCCTTGGGGAACCCCTATGGAGACAGGTAGTTGGGGAGATATGTCATCCTGCCATACAACGGATTGTTGGCAGTCAGACAGGTAACACTGAAACCAGTTGGTGACTGATTGTGAGAAGGATAGGTTATTGAGGACAGAGATAAGTTGTTTGTGTAGGACCATGTCAAATGCTTTAGATAGGTCTAGGAAAGTAGCAGAGGAGAGATAGCCATTGTTTTTATGCTGAAGGATAGTGTTAGTAAAGGAGAGTAAGGCAGTGGTGGTGCTATGGTTTGGTCGGAAACCATGCTGAGTACTGGAAAGGAGGTTGTTAGTAAGGAGGTAGTGTGAGACCTGAGAGTGTATGCATCTCTCTAGTATTTTGGAGAGTGGAGAGAGAATAGCTATGGGGCGGTAATTGGTTAGTTCTGCAGAGGTTATTATTCTACAATAAATTATTTCCCTAAGCAACACCCTCATAATTATGTCCAGGTATACATGCACCCAAAATGAAACGTTTCCACAAACAAGCCTTTTATTTTATTTTTATTATTTATTTTACATTTGTTGACTGGGCTAGTCCAACTGGATATATGTCCATTTTCAGTGGAGGCCCGGGGAGAAAAGCTCCAACATAGATGAAAAAAATACATAAACATAACATAAGAACAATATATTTGTAATCCTAGAACACATTTGTAAACTTCTTGTAGAGTATCCTTATAAGACTAAAGAGCATTAAAAACATAGATTTAGAGATCAGGTACTTAACATCAATTAAAAAGGAAAGAATAATATAGATTAACTGGAAGTATGTATATAGAGTGATGAGCAAGCAGTTTAAGATACAGTTCTTTGCTGGTGTAGTTAAGAGCAGGATTAAGTTGATATAAGAGCAAGATTAATCTGATACAGCAGGATTATGATGACACAGATGTTGAAGACTCATACATACTGTTGACAGCTAAGAGAGCAGGTAAAACTCTGAGTTGGGTTATATAGAATGACTCAGTAAGTACAGAGTTGGATAGCTAACTGCACATAAGCCGTAAGGTTAATGAGAGGTACTGGCAGTGTAGTAGTACAATGAACAGTGAAGGTGAGAGTAGTAGGCAGCAGCTTTTTAGTCTGGGTTGGTACAAGGACAAAGCCAGTGAGTCTTGAGATATGTTTTAAGTAGCTTTTTGAAAAGTGGTGTAGGTAGAAGAGAGGGAGGTTAGTTCACTAGGGAGCTGGTTCCAGGGTTTCCTTACTGTGTTGGAGAATAGAGAGTCCCCAGCCCTGTTATTGAATTTTGTGGTGGATACTAGAAGTTTCCTTGATGAGCGTAGGATTTTAAGATTATTGCAGGGGGAGATGAGGGTAGTTAGTATAGGAGTATTGCTAGGATGATGAAGGGTTTTATGGGTGGTAATAAGTTGGTGAAAGAGAAGCTGATTAGGTAGTTCCAGCCATCCTAGCTGTTTGAGATTGTGACAGTGGTGGGTTCTAAATGGGGATCCAGTGGCAAATCTGACAATGTTATTGTAGGTGGTATTAAGCTTGTTGAGGTTGTCTTTCGATAGGTTAGTATAAATGGCAGAGGCGTAGAGGAGGGTAGAGATAGGATGGGTATGAGCAATCGTAGTTCTAGCTTTTGGAGTAAGAAACTGTTTTAGCCTACAGAGAGAGCCTAGTTTTCTGTTCACTGACTTTATTGTAGTATTGATATGGGTATCAAAAGTGAGGTTGTTGTCTACAGTTACCCCTAAGAGTTTGGAGGTAGGGTCGGGAGATATGACAGTGTCATTGTTTGATGTTACTGTGAGGTGGAGGGGGGAGGACTTTTGTGTAGGAGTAAAGAGCAATAGTTTGTTTTTTTGAGGGTTTAGGAGGAAGCAGCGTTGGAGGAACCAATTCTCAACTATGTTAAATGTTGCTTGGGTGAGGGACTGCAGTTCAGAAATGGATCAGGTGGAGCATATTAATGTTGAGTCATCTGCATATTGTATGCAGGTGGCTTGTGGAGTATTCATGTTTAGATCATTGATAAAGAGTGAAAATAGGAGAGGGCCCAAAATGAAGCCTTGAGGGACGCCCAAGATAAAAGGAAGAAGGGTGAATAGGTTATTCGCCCAAAGTACTGCTTGTTTTCTGTTTTCTAAATAGGAGTTGAACCATTTTAGTGCCTGAGTATCAAGAGAGAGGGACTTAAGAATACTCAGAAGTACCTGGTGGTTTACCATATCGAAGGCTTTCGAGAGGTCGATAAAGAGAGCAGAAGAAAGAGTATTGTTATTGCGATGTTTATTGAGACAGTCCGAAAAGGATAAGAGGACAGTGGTGGTGTTATGGAATGGCCTGAAACCATGTTGACAGTTTGCTAGTATATTATTTTGTAGTAGGTGGTCTAATAGTTGGTGGTGGATACATTTCTCCATGATTTTTACTAGTGGGGAGAGTAATGCTATTGGGCGATAGAGAGCTCATTAGAGCTACTGCCCTTATGAAGAGGGGTAATATGGGAGATTTTCCAGACTGATGGGATGGTGCCTTCAGTAATTGTTCTATTTATTAGAATGGAGATAGGATATGCTATTGCTTTAGCAGCAATTTGTAGATATTCAGCAGGTAGCAGATCAGCAGAGGGGGTGGATGGATCAAGTTTTCCAAGGAGACGGCAAATGAGGGAAGTGGGTACTGGTTGTAGGTGAAATGAGGGAAGAGAGATAATTGTAGTGGGAGTCAGGCTAATATTTACAGGGAGGGGTATTGAGCTGGCTAAAGAGTGAACAGTTTCAGTAAAGAAGGTACTAAAGGTGTCTGCAATATGCTTAGGATTGCTATGGGAGGTACCTGATGGGGTAGGTGTTTTGGAGTGGCCTGGTTGTACTAGTTTATTAATACCTGACCAAAACTTTTGGGAATTGTACTGATGTTTATGCTGGAGCTGAAGGTAAAAGTTTTTCTTGTCAAGGAGTATAGATTTCTTGGTAGCATTTCTAATCTGTTTAAAGTTATGATGGTCTGTTGGGTTTCTGGCAGTTCTCCATTTGGCCCATGTTCTATTTCTCAGTCTGATTTTTTGTCTAGTGTCTTTAGTAAGCCATGGAGCAGTCTTTGTCCTATTTCTGATTGAATGAATAGGGACATGGGAGTCCAGGATTTGTAAGAATTTGGTGTTAAAGTATAACACTGCATCCTCAAGTTGGAGGTATTTTAGGGGAGATCAGTCGCAAGCCCTAAGTTCAGTTTGGAAGCTATCTGGATTAAAGTACTTATTGGTCCGGATAGCCAGTGTAGGTGCAATGAGCGATAAAATAAAGTTAATTATTCAGCCAGGTCAGCCAAGATATCAATAAAAGTTCGAAGAAACCCTTTAGACATAAAGTATCTAAAGGAACTTTATATCTAAAATTTGTTTTTTTTGTTTGGTCGTTGATGATGTTGGTTGGTACTTACTTACTGATATATAACCGCTTTTATTTTATTTATCTGCTACCTGCTTACTCTGCCTACTTTGATAACCTTCTTACTGATCTCTTGATGGTGCTTTTTAATCATTGTGTGTAGTGAGTGTTTGGTTACTAGTTCTATAAAAAGTTGGATTGGGAATGTTAGTTCTTTGCCTAATTATGTAGGTGAGTGAGTGGTCACTGATATCCTCAGGAATCGTACCTGTTTTATATGTATTGGGATGACTGTTAACAATAATCCAGTCTAAGGAGCTTTCTTTGTGGCTAGGTTTATGTGTTCTGGTTGGGGAAGTAATAGTTTGGGAGAAACCGTATAGGTTAATATGGGTGGTTGGTGTAGCTGCACTACAGCTAATCCAGTCTATGTTAAAGTCACCCAGCACTATGGATTCCTGTGGTAAGTTAGTGGAAAGCCAGCTAAGAATATTTTCAAGGGTATTAATGTTGTTTCCAGGAGGGAGGTAAGAGTAAATTATATAAATGGCTTTACAGGCATTGATTTGCAGTTTGGCAATGAGTAATTCAGCATTACTGTCATTGAGTGGATGTGTATCAAGTGAGCTAACTTGCAGCCATGATTTATATAATATTGCTACTCCACTACCTTTTTAGTTTTGCAGTTGATTCTAAGTATATTATATCCAGGTGGGGTAATGTCATTGTCCTGAGTTGAAGGTTTTAGCCAAGTCTCTGTGAGACATAGGATGTCGAAGGAATATACATCTAACAGAGAATGAAGTTGGGTTACTTTATTGTTTATGCTATGAATGTTGAGATGAGCTATATAGAGAGAGTTAGATGGTCTAGATAAGATGTGAAAGGTAGATGGACTGTGGTGGTCTGTGGCATTGATATTGTTTGGGTCAGGGTTGGGATGAATGTCACCATCTAATAGAGGGTGCAGTTGAAGTTTATGTATACACTTTAGGATAATAGAGTAAAGTGTAGAGATTTCCTGGATGGAAGATAAGAGATGCGGGCTTGTCTGTGGTACTTAGGAAGTAGATAGGAGGATATAGATGTGATATTTAAGTGGTTGTTGGTGGATGGATGAGTTGTAGGAAGAGTTTGTAGAAAGGGATCATGAAAGTCATTGAAGGTGAGATGTTCATAGATGGTTAAGAAATAGGATGCAATCAGAATAGGTAGAATAGTGTGATACAGTATTAGTTTCCTGTGGTTAGACATTTGTACTCTAGTCATTGTCAGGAGTCTAATATAGGTTTTAGAAGAGGAGGAAGGAAGAAGGGATGATAGAGGTAGATGTAGAGAAGGAAGGTGTGAATGCCTATGTGGGGTATTGGCACTTTAAAGTGTAATAGCAAGACATATAATGTTAGAGTAGAGAGTTGGTGAGGAGTAGTGATTGATTGGATGTTAGGGCTGGGGTGTGGCTTATGGAGGTATAAAGTCAGGTGCACTTGGGGTGGGTGGAATTTGGGGGTGGGGTAGGGGAGCGGAGTGAGCCCGCAAGGCAAATGGAGTGGGTAGACCCTAGAAAGGGAAATGAGGAGGAGCTACCAAAAAACAATCAGTAACACCGTCGCTAATGCTGTCTGGAGAGTACAGGTAAGTGTGGGTTCCAATGTACCTTAGGGCAAGAGCACATGGAGAGAAGAGCACAGTATGGGTAGCAGACACTTGAGACTTAACCATTCAATTAGGGAATAATATTAGTGGGATAGCAATGTAGAGCTGTAGAAATGTTTGGGCAACACACCTAAGACTTATTAAGCTAGTATAGCCTTATACTGCCACCTAGTGGTGTAGTCCACACAATGCAGCTGTTCTGCTATGCAAGGGCTGGAAGAGTGGGTTTGAATAAAATTACGACTGTAGTAGCTAGCTGGTATGCTCACTGAATTACATATCTATCAAACAGTTAATACAATGTAAATAGGTTGGCTTCAAAAAACAACATGTAAAGTCACCTACATTTTGAAAAATAATTACAGCTAAAGGTAGGCACAACTTTGCTGTAATAGCGTCCACCCAGGCAGTTCATCTGTATGAAAGTGTGTGTTAGAAGGTGGTTTTCATGAGGCTGGCGAAAGCGCCCGAATTAAAGAACTAAGAAGGACGTTGAAAAATAATTACAGCTAAAGGTAGGCACAACTTTGCTGTAATAGCATCTGCCCAGGCAGTTCCTCTGTAGGAAAGTGTGTGTTGGAAGGTGGCTTCCACGAGGCTGGTGAAAGCACCCGAAGTAAAGGACTAAGGAGGACGTTGAAAAATAATTACAGCTAAAGGTAGGCAGAACTTTGCTGTAATAGCATCCGCCCATGCAGTTCCTCTGTAGGAAAGTGTGTGTTGGAAGGTGGTTTCCATGAGGCTGGTGGAAAGCACCCGAAGTAAAGGACTAAGAAGGACTTTGAAAAATAATTACAGCTAAAGGTAGGCACAACTTTGCTGCAACAGCATCTGCCCAGGCAGTTCCTCTGTAGGAAAGTTTGTGTTGGAAGGTGGTTTCCACGAGGCTGGTGGAAAGCGCCAGAAGTAAAGGGCTAAGGAGGACATTGAAAAATAATTACAGCTAAAGGTAGGCACAACTTTGCTGTAATAGCATCTTCCCAGGCAGTTCCTCTTTAGGAAAGTGTGTGTTGGAAGGTGGTTTCCACGAGGCTGGGGGAAAGTGCCTGAAGTAAAGGGCTAAGGAGGACATTGAAAAATAATTACAGCTAGAGGTAGGCACACCTTTGCTGTAATAGCATCTACCCAGGCAGTTCCTCTGTAGGAAAGTGTATGTTGGAAGGTGGTTTCCACGAGGTTGGGGGAAAGTGCCCAAAGTAGAGGGCTAAAGAGGTGACTAGTCCACTAGAGGACAGACTAAGAGGCAGGGTACCAAGTAAAGAAGCCTTCAGTAACATTTCCTAGTATGTGCAACCACCAGCATGAACACTTCACCCAAGCAACCCTTCAGTAAATGTTGAGGTATGCACAATGTCCAAAATTAAATGCTTCCCAAACGAAACATCTGTAAGATTTGTTAGTATTAAACCACCAAAATTAAGCATTCACCCATGCAAGCCCTTCAATACAATGTATGCACAGATACCAGAATGAAAGATTTCCCCAAAACAACCATTCATTAACATTTTCTGGTATGTACAAGCACCAAATTATAAACACATATAATACATTTCATGACCTGAGTCATAAACAACCTCACCTAAATTCTACACATGACCGACAAAGCCATGAATATTGTCCAGAATATATGGTTACTCCGTGCCATAATTAGTGCACAAGTAATAACATTTATCTCACTGACCATCGGGCTGATTTGAATCAGGCACACAAATAACAAAGTCAGAAATATCTAAACTATCTGGTTGATCCATCTAAGAATTAGTCCAAAATAAAACTAACTTTTATCTCACTGAACCATCCATCTGATTAGAATTAGATGCATAAGTGACAAAGGCAGACATAATGTCCCAAATATTTGGTTGATCAATGCTACAATTAGTGTAAAATCAGTAATAACATACTGTTGTCAATGGCTTGGCTTTGAATCAGGGAACCCAGGATCCATGAGTAGCCAGGGCATCTCCTGGAGCTGGCTTGGAGAAGACAAGTGTGCCTATTCTGGAAAGGAGGGCTGATTCAGGTAGCATAGTGTCACAAACTCCATCAAAGTAGAGAATGCAAACACAGACGTGACTTGGTATCTGCATTTCACTTGCAAATGCACAATTGCCTTTATTCATTATCTATCTATATCTATATCTATATCTCTAATTCCCCTAATGATCTCTTCTGCAGGCTGTTTATGTATGCAAAAGCACTCCCCTGACCACCAAATGAAACATTTCTCCCAACGATTCCTTCTGTGCTCTATGTATGCACAAGCACTCCTCTGGCCACTAAATAAAATAGTTCCCCTAACAATCCCTTCTGCAATCTGTCCGGGTATGCACAAGCACTCCCCTGACCACTAAGTGAGACATATTCAGTAACGATCCTTCCTGCAGTCCGTCCATGTATGCACATGGACTCCCCTGAGCACAAAATAAAACATTTCCACCAGTGATCCCTTCTGCAGTCTGTCCAGGGATGCACAAGCACTTTCCTGACCACCAACTGAAACATTTTCCCCAGAGATCCCATCTGCAGTCTATCTGGGAAAACATTTCCCTCACTGATCCTGCCTGTAGTCTGTCCAGGTGTGCACAAACATCCCACTGACAACCAAGTGAAACATTTCCTGAAACTATACCTTCTTCAATCTGTCCAAGTGTGCATAAGAACTCCTCTGACCATGAACTGAACCATTCCCCCATCAATCTTATCTGCAATCTGTCTAGGTGTGCAGAAGCACCCCCTTGATGCCCCAATTATCCCCTTTACAGTATGTCCAGGTATGCGCAAGCACTCTGCTGACCACCAAATTAAACATTTTTACCAAGGAGTCCTTCTGCAGTCTCTCCAGGTATGCACAAGCACTCCCCTTACAATAAAATCTAACATTTTCCACCATACTCCCTTATGTAGTCTGTCCACTGTATGCACAACCACTCCCCTGACTACAAAATGAAACATTTCCTGTAAGGATCCTGTTTGCAGTGTGTCCAGGTATGCACAAGCACTCCCCTGACCACTAAATAAAACATTTCCCCCAGTGATCCCTGTCTGTCTAGTTATGCATAATCACTGTCCTGACGCCAAATTAACATTTTCCACAGCGATACCTTCTGCAGTTTGTCCAGGTGTTCACAATCACTTCCCTGACCATGAAATTAAACATTTCCTCCAGTGATACCTTCAGCAGTTTGTTCAGCTATGCACAACCACTCCCCTAACCAGCAAATGAAACTTTTGTACAACAATCCCTTCAAAAGTATGTCCAGGTATACATAAGAACTCCCATGAACACCAAATGAAACATTGCCTTCACTAACCCTTCAGTAGTCTTTCCAGGTATGCACAAGTACTCCCCTGACCACTGAATTAAACATTCCCCCCAGCAATCTTTTCTGCAGTCTGTCCATGTATGCATAAGTACTCCCCTGACCACCAAATGAAACCTTTCCCACAATGATCCATTCTGCAGTTTGTCCATGTATGCACAATAACTCCCCTGTCCACCAAATGAAACATTTCTCCCAACAATCCCCTTTGCAGTCTGTCTAGCTATGCACAAGCATTCCTCTGATCACCAAATAAAACATTTCCCCCAATGATCCCATCTGCAGTCTGTCTAACTATGCACAGGTACTCCTCTGACCCCCCAAAATAAACACTTCCACCAGCAATCCAATCTGCAGTCCACCCAGGTAAGCACTGAAACTCCCAGACCACCAAATTAAACATTTCCCAGCAATCTCTTCTGCAGTTTGTCCAAGTATGCACAAGCACTGCCCTGATCACACAATAAAACACTTTCCCTAATGGCCCCATTCTGTATTCTATCCATTGTACACCCAACCAGTCCCCTGACCACCAAATTAAACTTTCCCCTAAGGATCATCTTTGCAGTCTGTTCACGTATGCACAAGCACCATCATCCGTCCATCTATCCTCAACCCCTTTTCACATTTTGCACATGGGATTCGGGTGTCACTTCAATAGTGACAATCTTTAGACAAGGTTTACACCCCCTGACCACAAAATGAAACATTTATGCCAGCAATCCTGTATGAAGGCTGTCTGGGTATGCACAAGCACTCTCTTGAATACAAAATGAGAGATCTCCCCCATCAGTCTCTGGTGGTTTTTGTCCAGGTATGCACAAGCAGTCCCCTGACCACCATGCGGATAGACTCCTACCCAAGAAGACTGAATGCTGTAATTAAATCAAAAGGTGCTTCAACAAAGTATTAGTTTAAGGGTGTGCACACTTATGCAACCATAGTGTGTGTGTGTGTGTGTGTATATATATATATATATATATATATATATATATATATATATATATATATATATATATATATATACAGAAAAAGGAAAAATCAGGGGGTTTGGAGGGTAGGTAGTTGAGGAAGAATGAAAAAAAATGGACAACAGAAACTGAACATTATGGTTAGTACATACCTTCTTTATCTGATGTTGAGTGAGTATGCACAAGCACCAAAATTAAACATCCCCCCATTGACCCCTTCAGCAGTCTGTCCTACTATGCACAAGCACCAGAATGCAACATTTCCATCGACAACCCCTTCAGCAGCCCTTCCAAGTATGCACAAGAACCAAAATGAAACATTTTCCCCAATGGCCCCTTCATTAGTATAGCCCAGTATACACAAGCTCTGAAATGAAACATTTGCCACGTCACCCCTGCAGCAGTAAGTCTAAGTATGCACAAGTGCCCAAATGAAACATTTTCCATGAGACCCCTTCAGTAGTATGCACAAGAACCAAAATGAAACATTCCCCGCAATGACCCCTTCAGTAGCATGTCCAAGTATACACAAGCACTAAAATGAAACATTTGCCACGTGTCCCACAACCGAAGACCACAAGTGATGTTGGGATTCTAAAGCTAGAATCACCACCTTAATTTCCCTGATATTTATGCAGGCCACAAGAGAGCAGGTCATCTCGACGTTCTCCAAAGCCACTCCTCTGGAACAAGCTCCCAATTCACATAAAAAAGAGCTCCAATCTCATCTCCCAGAGACTGCCACGTCTGTGGAACAAACTTCCAAGTCATATGAAACAGAGCCCTCCCTGACCCTCTTCAAACACAACCTAGATCAATGGATGGTGGCTGTAAATTCATTCCTGGGGTGGCACCCACGTCCCTATTGGACAGAGAAAGTCAGTATTAACTACCATAGACCCTTTATTTGTGTGAACTTGACTCAACTAACCACTAGCATTTGAGGCAACTTGGGGTTAGTCTGACCTTCCTGACAAACAAATATAAATAATAAATAAATAAATGCATATGACATCTTTCCTTCAAATGCAGAGATTACAGTTTTAAGGTATTAATGCATAACTACTTTTAATATTCATACCTGCAAGAGCAAAATAAAGGGATGTTGCTCACTGTGGCTGTGTCACTCATCACCTTTCACTATTATGTTTTTACTGGAGCCCTGTCTTAGTATGCCTCCACACTTAGTTTAGTCATAAAGTCTCTTTTTCCATTATTAAAAAATGATAACAAGCAGTTCTCATTAACTTGCAGTTCATACAGTGATACCATTGCTAATATCATTTTTGAGATCTTCCTATTTCAGTGCAAATATTTATAATAGTCATAACTGTAGGAACAAACAAAGCTGTGGATGTTAACCTTTCCTGTTGCCATGTGCATGCACAGTTTCACTGTTATACTCTTGCCACCACCAACTGCATTATTAAATCAGCCATTTATGAGAAAGACTTTATATTTTCCACCATTCTTTAGCAGTCATCAATAACTTATGCAACACACATTTCACACCAGCTGCTTCATTCTAACTTCCAAGTGTAGAGACTACCATTCTTGAGATATTGTTGTTTCTAAGGAGATATTGCTCAAAGTCATAACATCAGAAATAAGCAAAAAATATGTACAGTTCGTGATATATATATATATCTATATCTATATATATCTATATATCTATCTATATATCTATATATATATATATATATATATATATATATATATATATATATTCACCTTTTTGCATCATTGATTTTGCTGTTATAATCTAAATGGAAAAAATCCACTTTGACTCTTGCTGCTTAGTCCAATAATGCATTCATCTGGAAAATGTGGAGAAATATGGCATATTTTCCATAACTTTTGCCAACCATCAATAGCTCACATAATCTAAATCTCAACAGTTGTTATGAACAATAACACAACAGATGCCCACCCTTGCAAACAAAAGCTACATGCTTTACAAACATGGCAACAACTGAAAGGCAAGAGACAAAGAGAAGCACATGACATCCCACATGTATGTCTGTCTTATGGGATCACTTACAACTGTACTACACTACATATTACAGGGCCTTCTGAAATCACCGCAGGCATAAACATTGTGTGTTTATCATAACTCACATAGCAAAGCATTTCTACATACAGCTCACTATGTTTATAAATACGTTATATAACCTGTAAAGAAACTGGGTACCCTTTTTTAACACACAGCTCCCAAGTTTACATGCCAAAGATGCAAAGCATTACAGTGCGCGATTCTCATGAGTGCTTACTTACCTCTAGTTTGAGAGGAAAAAAAAAGATCTCTGGTGCAGCTGTAGTCAACTTGTTGAATTTGAGGCTTTCTCGCATGCAGCTGGTTCATTTCACCATTTATCTTCACAATTTTCATAAACTTGGTAGTTTCCTTCTGTGGAAGGTCGGGCGCCAGGCTGGCAACTCAACACTGTAAAACTCCATTGCCAGTCATGAGGGGACAGGTGATTCGCTGTGGCGACCCCTAACCAGGAAAAGCCAAAAGAAGAAGAAGAAGAAGAAGAAGGTTGTTTCCACTTCTAATCTGAAATGTTATAATTAGTAAAAATAAAAAAAGAATCTGATTGGCTGCTAGAACTCCTTTCATGCAGCACGTATAGAATTGGCTTGCTGTGATCAAAAGAATATGCAGAGTGCATGGCAAGCCGATTTTCTGAAAAAAGTCAACTATAAGTATCAAATAACTCCACTCTAAAAAGTAAGTTGAAAGAGTAACTGACAAAGTTCAGGTACTTTTTAAACTTATTTTTTAACAGTGGAGCTAAAATTATTGTGTAAAGTTAACCGCATTTGTGGAAGGCACTCGGGTATAAGAGCATACAATTCCTAGAGCCTCAGAGAGCGCTCGGGTTTAAGTACAAAGGCGCCATGTAATGATACTCAGGGTTGATGAGTTAAGTGCAACACACAAAGGCAAATTTCTTTGTAGAAGATGCAAAGTCTGTTTATACATTGATTCTAGTAACTGTTTTATACATCCAACTACTGGGAGAAAATATATGCTTTACACATACACAGATTACAACACCAAAAACATTATATACATCACATGCTGTAATACATGCACTCATTTCTATGTTGGAAAAACTAATAGACCTCTCAAGGATAGAATTTTACACCACCTAAGTGATATAAGGCTCCAAAATAGAAACAATGAATTAAGCCAGCATATCTTTGCTCATCCTCGCCATAAATATTGTTTTATGGTGTTAGAAATTATAAAAGAGAGACCAAGAGGTGGTGATATAGTTAATAGAACTGAGGTAGATGAACTAAGACGGATCACAGACTAACAGGCTGATAAAACACCAGGACTGAATTGAATGGCTCCTTTAAAACCCCCATTAAAGGGGCGGAAACTAAGAAGATGAAATACTAACCTCATTGGTTCTTTAAGATATCAGAGTGCTTCTCAATTACTTAAGTGCAGCTGTCTGTTATAGTCTAGAAGACCCGAGGAAGGCATCAAGCTGAAAGCATTTATTTTAGAACTCTTACACATATATTTTTTGCCATGTTTTATTTGTGTTTTCTTATGAGTTTTATATTTGCTATTAAAGTTTACATCTGATTTTAGTTTTATACAATTCTCTCTGTGGTTCCAGCATTTCATTTTATATTTGTTTGCTTACCTTAATGACTACTGAGGGAAAATGTTGCCTCACTTACACTGCCTCTACTGCCCCCATCCTTTGAGAGCTACTTCACATCTGCAAGTCTAATAGTTGCAGCAACACCCAGTTGAGGGAGCTCAATCTCTTTTGCAACTTAAATAGAAAATGCTGACAAAGAATACCACTTTTCTGGAATCATCTTCCTCTCCATTTAAAACAAAATATGTCCTTTACTCTCCACATTTTATCTGGATGAGTGGATGGGAAGCTGCAAGTTCACCCCTTGACTGGCAACCAAGTCCCTTATGGACAAGGGTGACATGTAAATGTCTGCCAGCCCCTGGATTATTCATACTAATATTGCAAAAGGCTCTAGGTAAATCATGCTTAAAATCATAGCCTGATATAGCATTTGGAGACCTAGGCAGTTGCCTAGGCATGGTGGTGGCTGGGGGGCTTGGCCACAGCAGATTGTTTTAAAAGAAAACAAACAAAAAAAAGTTTCCTGTATACTGCTGCTTTCAGGAAAAAAATGAACAAATATGTCTCTCCTGCTTCATTCTGCATCACACTTTTAGCCAATGAGGAACTCAGTTACCTGGCACAAATATTAATTTACAGAATGGACTCACCTAGTGCAAGATTCAGCAGAACAGAATTGATTTAGTTCCCATGTTTGTGTGTAGCAGCATTTTTACAAGTACCAGTGGGGTAGATGAAATGGACAAAAAGATATTTCATTTTAACAGCAGCAGAATGGAATTCAGTGCAGCATTGTGTTTGTGTATGTGCAAAATGCTCTAGTTAGACAAGCAGTTTAGTTAAGTGGCTTGTTAAAGCTCAAACCCTGTACCTTAGCTACAGGAGGTAAGAGCCTTAATTCACTACAACTGCTAGAGTTTACTCAACTCTATCTTTTTCCCTTTGGTAAATCTCTGAGGATTACAATCAGGCAATTTCTGTCATTACAGTTTCACAGTTTTAGTGATTTGCAAAATACATGTTGATGCAAAATGTGTTGTTCTGTTAACTTTTTAAGTACTTTAGAGTAAACAGTCTGCTCTTATCTGCCTCCAGTTTGGCAGAACATCTCTAATTTTTGCTTCATATCTATGCCCTGTTCTTGAGCAAGTCACTTTATCAGACAGCTTTGGGGCAACTGGAAATTTGTGCTGAGCTCCTCAGTGGACTACTGGACTTAAGCCTAATAACCATATATGAAATGGAGTAAGTATAGTGCAAATGAGAAAATTGTTTGCAGTAAACAGGGGCATAATCATATAAACTACGTTTTTCTCTGTAGCTTCTCTCTCCTATAAACATTGGTCTTGCACTGTATGAAGATTGTTTCTACACCTGTTTAAGTTCCTAAAATAAGTTTTTGTCTATTCTCACTGTATCTTGTTACTTGATGTACCTGCAGTTTGTCTCTCAGGGCCTCTGCTAAAAATGGGTACTGTGGATGGGTCTACTTCTAATGACTGACTCTCACATAACCGAAGCTCACATAACTGAGATGAAAATAATGAAACTGCCAAAACCAGAATAGTGACTGTATGCTAGGGTAAGTAAACACTCAGCCAACATGCCCTGTTCTTCACTGTAGTGCGATCCCGGAGTTGATATATTTAGTTAGGGAAGTGTGGGGGGTGTGGAGGGTGTAGCCCCCCACCTAGATGGGTTTTACTTACCTTGGCATGAGATTCATTAACAGTCGGCCATGTAGTTACTTACCCTGGTGAAACTCACTGTTCAGGTTTCTGAAGTTTTGTTATTTTTATCTCAGTTATGTGAACATTGGTTACGTGAGAGTCGATCATTAAAAGCAGACACACTCTGGACAGTCAGACTTTCCTGGTAAACAAATGTCAAATGAATAAATAAATAAACATTTTGGATATGATTCTGGACGTGTGTGTGTGTGTGTGTGTGTGTGTGTGTGTGTGTGTGTGTGTGTGTGTGTGTGTGTGCGCGCGCGTGTGTGTTTAGCTGTGAATAAGACAAACAGCATGAAGTCTGAGTATAATATTAAAATTTTTAACCATGACTACATTTTAATTCTACTTGTTTTCTTCAAGTACATGGGTATGAAATGTACTGTGTTTGGTCTACAGTAGTTTGTGTAGCACTTAGTGCAGATGAGTAATGCTATGAGCTGTTAAACAATTGCTTCCTTTAGTACATGGTTTGATTCCCTCAGCCATCATGTGTCTTCTATGTTACTCTGCTAAGATACTTCACCACACAGTACTCCTGGGCTGCTCCTGAAAAGAGAGATTTGAATCCTGTGGCTATCCCAGGCTATTAGAAATGCATTACAGTTGTCTTGTTGAATTTCTGCACCCTTCCCATAGAATAGACACTAATTACTACTTCACTATTGGCTATTTTAGTCAGAATCCTAGCATGTCTGTTGTACTCTACTGAGTTACCAGATGCATTTTCATTAAATATGAGTTTCAAGGGAAGAGAAGAGAAGAATGCTCCCTTTTGTTTTGTTTAAAAATTTGCTATTGGTGTTTTATTTTCCTGTAAAATTTGAAATAAGTTTTAAACGATATCCTAATCTCTGTGACGATCGTAAAAGTAAAGACGAAAATAGTAACACACTGACAGTCTTGAACAGTGGCAGATGAAGAGGGACAGCCATTGTTCGAATACTGCTATGGCTGCAAAGGGCCTGATTTATTGTCCTACTAAGGGTCCCATTGCCCATTATCTGGCTCTGTTAACCACAGAGTTATATGCTGCAACTGTATAACATTATTAGCCATTCAAGTAGGTCATACCTGTACTGAGTGATGTCAGAGGTGATAACTATTCTTGATGGACAGAAGACATAGGGAGGTCAAAAATTAGATGTAGGTAGCCTGCAGGCATCTAAGTGCATCTCCCCCCCAAAAAAAAGAATGTTGTATACAGTAATAGTTCTCAGTTTTGTATGACTTGTGGGAAGATGAACAAAAGCTACTGCAGTTTTTATATTGTCTTTAAATGTTTTGCATTATTCATTGAATTAAAAACTGGAATTAATTCATTAATAGGTCTGGATTGTATATTGTCTAAACGTGTTGCATTTTAATAATATATATTTTTGCAGTACCTGCTTTACAGCCTCCAGCAACTGCAAATGGTGTTTACGTTTGTCAGGCCATATAGTCTGCATAATTTAGAGTGATGATCAGAACCATCTGAGCTTTAGCATTCATTATGTAGTCAATATCAGTGAGCAAGTCACTTAAACAGACAGTGCTTTTGAGCAATTGGGAATTTGGACTAGGCTGCTAGATGGTCTTCAGGACCGAATGCCTAGTCACTATGAACCTTTTGTTATGTGCCAGCCATTCCTTATTGCATAGCTGATCTAGATCTAGTTCAGAAAATGTTATGGTAATACCACCATATGCAACACAATTTGTTCTTCAAGGTCTGTAGATGCTGCAGAGTTGTTTGCCAGCGGCATCGTCTACATTGGTAACAGTCCTCTTTAATGTGGAATTATTCGGATGACCTTTACTTCTATAGAGATTGAGCATATTGACTTAGCATATGCTGTCAGGTAATTCATATTTCTTCTGCTCTCATAAAGATTATTCTGTATAAATTGTGCTAGATGTGGCTAGATCATATGATATGATACTAGTGATCTCTATACAATTCCATGTAGTCATCCAAATAAAATACATGTAATTTATTTATTCATAAAAATAAGGAGTATGCACAGTCAATAATGTGGTTAGAACTGCTGGGTGTGGGGCTCTCTGTAGATGAAAATACCTTATGCTCTTGTTATCTGGTAATTTTTAAATGGTCTTTAATCTGGCTTTTCAGGACTAGTAAGTTTGTGCGTGTGTATTAAGTTGGAATACTTTGGCTACAGTGTGTTTGTGTGAAACACATTTCGAATATGGGACTGTAGTCATTATTATTATTATTATTATTATTATTATTATTATTATTATTAAAAGTCACTAATCTCTCTTTACAAAACTAATTTGTATTTGTGTAAAGCAAATTGCAGCACTTTACTATGATCATTTTTATCACAATCGGACATGTGGTATATGCACAGCTAATATGTTGATGTATTAACAAAGAAATATCACTGCAGTAAAAGAAATATAATTTAAAACAGTCAGGAATTTGAATCAAACACAAGCATCTATGCATGGTTCTAAAATGTACAGGGTGACCTATGGTTTGAAAACAGCCCAGAGCTGTCATTGGTAGATGCATTTTCAATGAATGTGAGTTTCAAGGGAAGACAAGTTTACTATTGCTAATGCTAGGTCTGTTTTCAATGTGAAGTTGTTTGTTTAGCAAATGACCATCAGTATTTATGCTATAAAAATTCAAATAAGTTGAATTTAAAATTTCTAATGAGTAAAAGTAAACAAGAAAATAATATGCACACTGACTGGTTTGAACAGTGTTTATGGTAAATGGAGAGAGACAGCCAACTAATGGGACACCAGAATGACTGCAGGAGCCTGGCCTATTTCCCTGCCCAGGGCCCCATTTGACCATAATACTGTTTTCTTAAAATACTGGCACTAAAAACTTACTGGGGATGCATTGCTAAGCTTCTGAAGATCCTCATGGCTCACTAGCTTAGTAAGTACCTATGAACCTATTAATCTATAAGATGAAGTAGTGGAAATTTCATAGACTTGGGATTGTCTGAATCCACAGGTCATGGGATTGGCCATGATAAGTTGTCTAATAACTGAAGATAGCTCCATGAAAAAATACCTTTTTTATTTACATCTGTTATACCGGTGAGTCACGTTACTGAAATTCTGTAAATGATAGTTTCCTCAAGATTACATGTTCAGTCTTACTTTATTATAAATTAAGGAAAAATAAATTTGACAACAAAAGCATTTTAAAGTGAAAAACAAACAACTAAGTTCAAGCGTAAATAAAAAAGTATTGGGTCGGACAAGGTATCACAAAAAATCTCCAATGAAAACATTCCCTGTGAAGCTAAAACCCATGTACTTTGAATATATTATTCACCATTTAAACTCATTAAAACAAATCTGTTGAACCTTTGGCTGAAACACCAAAACTTGTTTTTTGCAAGTGTCTCTGTTATTTAACCATATTAACTATATAATTGCAAATCTGTGGGGCAAATAAAAACACTGCATTGCTGAAAACAGTACTTGCATGTACAAAAAACAACAATTAAAACATTTAGAGACCCTTTATTTCAGGAAATCAGGCTCACGGGGATTGTAATTAGTAAGACAGCTTTGTTAAATAATAGATCACCCCCCCAATGAAAAATCTGTATAAGTTGACTGGAAATCCTTAGACCCCCAGAGAAAACAGATATAATTAAGGCCATTCTTTCTTTCTCCAGGCCACCTTTCCATATTATAAGCCTAAAAGAAATAATACTGTAAGGCCATTTTGCATTTCAATCCAAAGTGAGGTCCGTTTAGCCTTAAGCTTTAATAGTAAATCTTCAGGAAACCGAGTTAACATTCCCTGGACGTCAGGTGTCTGAGTCATAAGCAGAAGTTAGCATAAGGGTTGGTGGTTAGCATGATGTTTAGGGTGCTTCCCTTATAAACACAAGATACAGGGTTTGAGTCTCACATAATGTAATTGGATAGGCTTAAAATGGCCGATAAGGGTCATTAGGCTTGTACTAATCTGCAAACCTGTAAGATACTGAGAATCAAAATCTGATCACCTTTTTCCATAGGAAATCACTGTTGGAACACCTGTTTCATCAGTGAGTCTCTTGCTTTGGGAGACCCATTCTTTTTCAGGGGTGTGCAACAGCGGAGTTGTGTCTGTAATTGCAGGGGATGAGTGGGTGTAACAGGGCTTGTCCAATGCAAAACATAATTTCAGTTTGAGCTTTTACCCTTGCGTCATTTTGCTTATTTGTGTTCAATGACCTGATCCACGGGCATTCTGAGTTTGGACCATTCATATCTGACCCTTTCTCCCTTTACAAAGCCACATGCAAGCTGGACTGCAATTCTTTAATGGGGTCTTGGTTGCTTTTTCCATTGATGTAAACTAAGCAAATATGGTTGTTTACCAATTAGAAGTGATTCATAAGTCATCTTACTCTGTTATCAAAATATGAGGTATTTCTTCTCTTTCATAGGTACCATTTAAAACAGTAGCTCTGCAAAACACCGTTTCTTTAGAAACTTGGAAGATGTGACCCCAAATTGACTTTGAAGACTCTTTCAGTACTATGCCATCACTCTTAAATCACCTAACAAGACAAGAAGATCATGATTTTTACTAGCTATTGATACATGACTGCATTGGCTATAACTGGGGGGGGAGGTGTTGAACTGGGACTTTGACATTATAAATGGATCTATGTTAGAGGACTTTCTGATTTCTGCTAAGACATTGTTCTGGATCTTGGCATCATACACTGAGAATCAGGAAACTCCAATCTAATTCTTATACCTCCTATGTTTGAGAAATGTAAGTGAGAAAGTCAGATGCATGTGGGTATATACCATTTTACAACTAGATGGATAGTTGGCATCTATAAGGGAAATGTGATTTTAGTGGGCCATTCCAGTGCAAGTATATGAAATAAAATTGCTGACCTCTAGTGACTGCATTTTTTCAGAGCTAAGCAAAGGTGAGATCTGTTTTGGAGGCCAGTGGCAAACAGTTATTTTATTCTTGCCTTGAGTTTGGAAATTTATGAAAAGTCTTTGACTCTTTGTACTTCTCTCACTGTATTATGTTAACACTCTGTATATAAGTATGGTTGAAATAATTAAACAAAGTCATGACCTAAGCTGACAACTTTGTCTACATGTCTTTTGGACTGTGCTACCTAGCTGGAAGCCATACCGTTGATTATCAATGTGTTTTCTGTGCTTTGTATTAATTCCTTATTTATGCATTTATTTGTTTGTATTTGTTTACCAGGGCATAGCACGGCTCGATGAGTAACCAATTTTAGGCTCTGCCAAGGTTACATGAAATGGTAAGAATACACTCTCCATTTATCTATGTTATACATACGGACAATCACTAGATATTCAATAAGAGTTTATGTGTGCATATGTACATCAACAGACTAGAATCATAGACTAATTGGAGGAGATAGTGGGTCAGGTAGAAAAATAAAAAAACTTGACAAAGAGGAAGAGAGGGAGATTAGATTAGGATTCGATTAGAGAGAAGTAAGCAACTAAAGGAGATTTTTCGGTCTGGTTATTGGTGTAATTCAGCATAACTGGTTATTATGCATAAGTAAGCCAGTGTAGGTAAAACATAATCAGTTTAGCATGCACTAAGTTGCATGTAATGATGTAAGCAGAGATAATAAGAAAAGGAAAGTTGGTGTGAAATGGGATTTACCTGTAGGTCATATAATCAGAAGACGTGTTAAATCATTATTTTTGCAGGCAGCACTTGAATGGAGGACTTAAGCGTGAGAAGACTGGGTGTTCACCTAAGCCCTGGAGAAGTGACTACCATAATTCTGGGGCAAGAAAAGAAGCACTGTGGTTAGTAGGATGCAGTTTGATGGAAGAAGTTTGTAGAGGGCGGCCCTCTCTAGTGTAGCTTCTGAATTCATAGGCTGGAGGTGTTGTAATAGGTTTCACTGTGGGGGGAGGGGCATCCCGCTGAAGAAATTTGAAAAGCAGAAAGCCAAGAAAAATGTTTGTTCTGGCTTCTGTTAGAACTTGGAAGTCATTTAACCTTGGATAGCGACAGACAAAAACGTTTCTTCAGAGGGGAAGTAGAGATGAAAACGTCAATGGGATTAGAAAGGGTCTGACGTGTGGGTGAGTTTTTGACAAAGAAAGAGACAGTCAAGGGAAGGTTATACTCTAGATGTGCAAGAAAGATACCCTTTCCTATAGCAGATCTGGTGGGGGAAAGAGCAATTGAGAAATTTTGCTAGCCTATAAACCTAGGTAGTTAACTTTGGCTGTGAGCCTTTCAATGTGTTCTACGAAAGCAATGGATTGGTTTATTCAAATTCCAGGGTATCTAAATGATTGGATGATTACAAAGGGGGATTGGTTTATCCAAATTCCAGGGTATCTAAATGATTGGATGATTACAAAGGGGTTATTGTCTTGGTATATGATATGCACACATGTACATTGTTTCATGCTTCGGCATCTGAGTTGTGGCTGAAAATGGTCTTTGGACCAGCCCACTGACATGGCTAACAAACAAAAATAAAATATATTATTGAAAAAATATTGAATATTTTAGGCTTATGACATCTATATATTACAAGTACAAAGTCATACATCTTTTCTGTGCTATTATTAAATTAATGTTTTGTTAGCAAACCACATTTATAGTTTAAAGTTTGTCATATAATGTAATATTTCTCACATTCTTTTAACTATATCTCAGCACCAAAGTGTTCTCGCTACTTGAGGGAGACATACTGCCTACAAACAGCAGTTTTTTTTTGTTTGTTTTTTTTTTTTTGTAAGTGGGGAATACACTGCATTATTTTCAACTATAACTATGGCAGCTGTTCATCTGGGAAGTTAAAGCAATTTTCTGTCAGGGTATTTATAACCTTTGACTGTTTTGTTAAAGACTATTTAAGCTAAGAGCATCTCCAGAGCAACCATTTATTTTAAAGTGAACAATGGAAGAAAATCCCAGGTTGAGATGCAGTACCTAACATCTGGCTACATGTACTGAGATAGTCATACTCAGATGTAGCCCTGAGTTAAAATTATTTATATGCACATCAAAACAATGCCAACATGCTTAATAACAAAAAAAGACATACCTGCAAGTCATCCTAAGAACTATAGACCAACAACTTGCCTTCGTGTAATACATAAATTATATTCTAAAATTAATGCAGACAGAGTTTATAGTCAACTAGAAAAAATCCAATCATGGCAATAGAACAAAAAGGTAATAAAAAAGTTATATGGAATGAAGGATCATCTATTATTAAACAAAGCCATAACAGAGAGCTGTCAAAAGGGAAGAATGTAAATATTGCATGATTAGAGCACACATAATTTGACAATATCCCATATTCATGGATAATGAAAGGTGTATATATATATATATATATATATATATATATATATATATATATATATATATATATATATATGTATAAGATATACCCTAGATTAATCAATGACATTACAGTGACTGTGAGACACTGGCAAGCCACTTTACAGCTGAGTCATGATGAAAGACATATTACTATCCCAAGGATAAAAATTCAAACAGGGATAATCCAGATTGATTCTTTCTTACCACTGCTGTTTTGTCTTACATAGGTTCATAGATAAGGACCCTTGTGGGTCATTTTAAGCCTCACCAATTTCCCTTTTTTGTGCTTAAAATAACCTACCCAATTGGTTATAGATTGGCCTTACCCATCCCATTGTTGATAATTATATATTACTCACTAATAAGAATAACTGGGACCATAGATAATTTGGGGGACTCATGCATGGGATAAAGCATTTAAGAGCTGCGTCTGTCTATTGGCAGTAGAATGGGCAGTCCTGGGGTAAATTTTCTGTTTACTATTCATAGACCTAAGTTGAGGTTGAACATGGATAGGGAAGAACTTTGTTTTATGTGGATAGGGAGTCTGTTCCACAGCAGCAGTATCCTCTACAAAATATACCTATCCTTCCAAACCATTATGTTGATGTTGCAGAAGAGGCTTAAATCCCTGGACTGAGTATTTATGATGCCATTTGACTTGCTGATGTGCAGTAAATCCATCGGTAATGGATTAGAGGATGTCTTGTATGCCACACGCAGGGCACGTCTAAGCAGTCTGTATGATACTATGTAATGTGACAGGATTTTGAG
The DNA here is from genome assembly GCF_019279795.1 of Protopterus annectens. Taxonomy (NCBI): domain Eukaryota; kingdom Metazoa; phylum Chordata; order Ceratodontiformes; family Protopteridae; genus Protopterus; species Protopterus annectens. The sequence continues at coordinate 1,820,687,250 of NC_056743.1, read as the reverse complement.
TCAGTCCATGTAGGGCATGTTGTTTAGGCCTTGTATGCTTTTACTAAGGAATCTGTGCTAGTGTTCCAGTTGTTACATGTGTCTGGACAGTAACGTGCCAAAGGCAGCGTTATACATTTAATGATTAACCCAATGAACCCTTAGAGAGGGTGACAAATGACATCCCTAGATCTAAACACAATCCCTTTGTTTATAATCTGTGCAATAAAGAAGGAGTTTCCTACAACAATAGACACATGTTGGTCAAAGGTTAGGTCACTGTCCACATAAGTTCTCTAATCCTGAACAACTGGTCAACTCATAGGGGAGTATTGTCAATGTGGTAGTTCCCTGGGTTAAATGACTTCCCAAAGGATACAATAATGCATTTTTTGGCATTTAGTTTCAGACCATGATTTTGACTCCAGTTATTTATTTTAGACAAGCCTTCCAGCAAGATGGCTACATCATTTGGGGATTCCATGACTGCTACAAGCTTACAGTCATATGCAAACATAGTCATCCAGAGCCCTTTAGCATTGGCTTTTACTTCAGAAAAATGGATGTGAAACAGAAGCGGTCTCAACACAGAACTATGGGAGAATCCACTGGTGACCAGTGTCTTTCTGGTGGTAACTTCCCTATTTTGATTATCTGCATCCTATGTGTGAGCCAGTTGACAGTCCTGTAGGTGACATAGGTGCTTACTCCCAGTTTATTTAGGACAGTCCTGTAGGTGACATAGGTGCTTACTCCCAGTTTATTTAGGACAGTCCCATAGGTGACATAGGTGCTTACTCCCAGTTTATTTAGGACAGTCCCGTAGGTGACACAGGTGCTTACTCCCAGTTTATTTAGGACAGTCCGTAGGTGACACAGGTGCTTACTCCCAGTTTATTTAGGACAGTCCCATAGGTGACACAGGTGCTTACTCCCAGTTTATTTAGGATAGTCCCGTAGGTGACACAGGTGCTTACTCCCAGTTTATTTAGGACAGTCCCGTAGGTGACACAGGTGGTTACTCCCAGTTTATTTAGGACAGTCCCGTAGGTGACACAGGTGCTTACTCCCAGTTTATTTAGGACAGTCCCGTAGGTGACACAGGTGCTTACTCCCAGTTTATTTAGGACAGTCCCGTAGGTGACACAGGTGCTTACTCCCAGTTTATTTAGGACAGTCCCGTAGGTGACACAGGTGCTTACTCCCAGTTTATTTAGGACAGTCCCATAGGTGACACAGGTGCTTACTCCCAGTTTATTTAGGACAGTCCCGTAGGTGACACAGGTGCTTACTCCCAGTTTATTTAGGACAGTCCCGTAGGTGACATAGGTGCTTACTCCCAGTTTATTTAGCTTATCTACTATGCCTGAGTGGGGAGTTGTGTCAAAAGCTTTGGCTAGGTTGAGGTATATAGTGTGTATCAATTTGCTTTCATCCATTGCTTTAGTGACCTTTTCAAAAAAAAATACCAGGTTGATTAAGCAAGACCTGCCCTTAATGATTCCAAAATGAGACAGGTCCAGTGCTTAGAGGTTCCCTATGCGCTGATTGATTAATTTCATAATAAGCCTTTTCATGTCTTTGCATATGAGGCTGGTCATACTTATCAGTCTGTAATTGCTTGTGTCTGTGGAAGGTCCTACCTTATGCAGGGGAATGGCTGTTTTCCATTCACTTGATACAAAATACGTATGGAGGCTGAGATGGAACAGTGCTGTTAGAGTTGTGGTTAAATGGTGCTTCATGCTATTTAAGATGTATCCAAGGATATTGTTATGACCCATCGAGGCAGTATTTTTTTATCTTTTGGTAGCACTTTTAGGACTTGGTTTTGCATCATAGCTGGAGATGATCTAGTTTCAAGTATATTTTAAGTGAGAGACACAGGGGAAGAGAGGGGTAAAGTTAGAGCTAAACTTATTGACCAGTAAGTTTACTATATCTTCTGTCTCTGTGTAGGTAATGTCATTCATAAATAGCTCAGTGCATTACAGCATTGTGCTTTGGAGATTACAAACATAAATAAAAAATGACGTGTGATTGTCTTATCACATCTTAACATGTCATTGGTTAAGCTGTTTAGATAATAGACTAGACTGTAGTTACAGCTTAACTTCCAAAAAATAACCTTGTGCAAAGACATATCATGTTAGGTTTATAGGTAGTTACTAGGGCTGCAGTTTAGGAGACCATTAAGGAGCCTAGCCCAAATTCCAAGTTGCTACCAAAACACTGTTTGATTAAGTGACTTGCTCAAGATCACACAGTTGGCAAATAAAGCTTGAAAGATTCAAATCTGTATCATTATCACAGAAGCAGCTCATTAACAAGTCAGAGCTTTTGTATCTTGTAATAATTACCATTATTTTGTTGGACAATACTGTATAACTCATTGGGAAAGGATTTGAAAGCACAATTACAAATGGATACATCTTTTTCAGATTATATAAGAAAGACATTTCATTTTGCTAAATATACAAAAGTAACATTTATAAAAGGAAAGCTGCAGTACTAGGAAAATAGCCTTGGACAGGAGTGTGGTATAAAGGAATTTAAATAGGTGGGCATGTTATAAATATCTGGGAATTGATGAAGAGTCATCAGTAAAACATGAATAAGTAAGAACAAAGCTTAGTAAGCAGGATGTTAGCACACTAAAGCTAAAATTGAAAACTGCCATGACATCTAAGAAGTTCAAACTGTAAATCCTTTTGAACTTCCAGCTCCTACACCTTCGGCATGACTGAAACATTGAATCAGTTGGACAAGAAAACAAGAAAAATGCTTCATGGTTATCAGACAGTATATACAAATTAGTGCATACCAAGATTGTATATCCCCTATTTCTGAAGGATGTGTGAAACACCTTGATACTGACTATAGGTCCACAATTGTAGGACTACATGCATATTTGTTGACCTCATCAAATCCAACGTAGTGAAAGTTCAAAAGCATGAAGAGAAGACGCCTAATATGCCATTTTTGTTTAGTGTGACAGAAGTAGGAATGGAAATCATGCATATGAAAATCAGGTTGCAAATGAAAGTGCAAAAAGTAAGAAAGAATACATAAAAAAGGACCAGAAGAAAAAGAAAGACGATAGGAAATCCCACAAATTTAGTGGCAAGATTAGGGAACTTCTGAAAAGACCAAGGGGGAATATAAAAAAGCCTACACATTTTTTTCCATGTAGGCATTGCGCTGCACTGCTAACACAGGTGCGGACATTTTTATATTCATTAAGCACTGCTGAGCAGCGTGCACTAGCACACCAACACAGGAACTTCTGTGGCATGCAAATCACCTCATAACTAGGTGAATCTCATGCAGATGAGGCAGGTAGAGTGATCCAGCAAGCTGATAGGCAGCTCTGCAGACCCTGTGACAGTGTCCGTAGTGTACATGGAAAAAATTCATGTACAGGACTGTAGACAGACAAAGGGACTGTAAAAATGCTGGTAGATGGATAGAAATGGCATAGCACACACAGATATGAACAAAACTGTCCTCTGCATGTTCCAAAGGTTGAGTAAATATATTAAAATAAATTGTTTTTTTAATAATCTTAGCATGTTTGTGCAGCACTCTGCAGTGCGCAAACATGCCTTATTAAAAAAAGTGGAAAAATCAGATATTAATATCATGAGACAGAAATGCATTACAGGACCCTGCATGCAGTATCTACAATGGTGCATTGGTGGGGGTTTGCACTGACTGATAAGCAATGTTTTCCTACAGGGCAAGTGTTTGTGTGGTGTGCCACAGTGCTCAGAATATTTAAAAGGCCAGTGATGTATTAATTAGTGTTGATCCTTGCTTAACTTCAACTAGGGCCATTAAATGATGTCAGTGATATATTAGGCAGCTGCAATGCATCATAGGTAGCCAGTCTCGCAGGCAGCACCTACAGTAGAGCACTATAAAGTATACATACACCCTACAATCTGATTTTCCCCCATACTCTGCAAAATTGGAGTACAGACTTGGGAATTTTAACTGAAAGAATGCTAGGGTCTGCTGCAGATCTGTTACATCTGTATGTGCTAGACACCAAAGTCAATGCTGCTGACAATAGGCCTAGACAGAGAAAGAGAAGAGTGCTCAGGCTCAGGGTAACCTTCCAGGAGCTACATGAGCTGGATATTGTAGAGCGCTACAGGGTGGACAGGGACATACTACAAGAATTCACTGAGCTCTGACACCCTCAACTCAGAGCCAGAGCTAACAGAGGGGAACCCATCTCAGTGGAAACAAAGGTATGTGTAGCCCTTAGGATAATAGCCATAGGTACCTTCCAAAGACCAACTGGGGACATGATGGGGGTCTCACAGGCATCAGCATCCAGGGTACTCCACCAGTTCCTAGTTACCATTCTACCACATGCCAGTGAGCACATATATTTTCCCCTCACCCCTGAGGTGAGGGCCTACGATTTGCAACACTTTTACCATGTAGCACACTACCCCGAGGTACTGGGTGCCATAGATTGCACTCATTTACACATCAAGGCACCACTCAGTGAATAGGGTAGAATTTATGTCAACCACAACGGGTACCTCTGCATCAACTGCCAGGTCGTATGTAATGCCCAGGTCATTATCATGAATGTGTGAACTGGCAGCTCTGGCAGCTATCATGACTCCCATATCTGGTATGCATCACAGCTGTACCAGATGTTTGCTAGAGGTGACATCCCACATGGCCTTTTACTGGGGGATGCTGGCCACACACTGGAACTGTGGATGATGACACCCATCAGAAATGCAGACACACCCACGGAAGAATGCCATAATGAGGCACATGCACAAACTAGGAACATCATAGAGTGTGTGTTTGGGTTGCTGAAGTCACAGTTCTGGTGCCTCAATATATCTGATGAAGCCCTGCAGTACTCTCCAGCCACATGTGCACATATATTCACAGTATGTGCCATGCAACACAATATGATCCTTTGGAAACAGCTGCAGCAGGAGCCCCCTGATGATGCCCTGTAGGCAGACATAGGCATGCACAGTACACCTTGGCATTGGCTAAGAGACAAAGCATAGTACATTCACTGACACCCTAGGGCCCCAGGGACTGACACCTTACTCTCACTTACATACATATATTAAAATAGTTGATGCTAAGCAACCAACAGAACCTGTCCCTATCCATGTATTGGCTGTGTACCACTTGCATCATATAGAGTCAGCCCTGAACTACAGTTCTGTCAACTGCTGCATTCTCAAGGTAAGTCTATGATCTACACACTGATTGTAAGGATTATTATAATAAGGTATCATATGTATGGATCTGCTGCTGTTATAAAAGAAAATATAGTGGGCTATTTGGTCAAAGTTAACATCCACATGGGCAACTGATACCCAGTCCAGTAGTATGTGTTCCTTAATTTTCACTAGGCTTCATGGTTGGAATACTCATGACATCAGGCAAGGGAGATGTTAAACAGTGGGCACACATGATATTTGGACAACTGTCTACCCAAGCTGAAAATGTGCTGTTGTTCTCCCACCCCCAACACAGTGGTGTACCCATATAACTGCTTTAACAGAAAATCAGCTATGGTATATCAGTGGACCAGACTGTTTCAGGGCTGTAACACAGAGATAGTGTTCACACAATGCATGTCTTTTTTCACTCAGGATAACAATGCACATATGTATGCTGTTGATTGCGAGATGGATGATTCCTCTCTGTCTAGCAACCTGTGTGGTTCAGTGGACTAGGGAAGCTACCATTGGTGGTGGTGTTTTCACAGAATGTGGTACCTCCCAACCTCTTAGTGAAAGAAATCTGAACAAAGCCAGAAAGACTGTGAAGACAAAGGCCCAAACATAGGGACAGAGTTTAAATATTAGTCACATAAACCTTGCTGGAAGGAAAGCTGCTGCAGTAGTACATATATTCCAATGGATATAAAGTCTGACACACAATTGTTTGGTTTGTCTGTAGTTAGTAGAATATATTGTTATCGACTTTCAATAAAGCACCAGAAGACCACAAATGTGTGAGGAACAGACCAAACATATGAGGCAAAACTCTGGACATTCTGTGAAAATCAGGACAGTTGAGAGATATGCAGACTGTCAGTCTATTGGGAGTGTAATATTACTAACCCCAGTCACATATTTAGTACAGCAGATAGCTGGGGAATGCTGTGTACATTTTGAGTGAAGCACAGTACTGCAGAAACAGGAGCAGATGTTAATGTCTGTAACATACAAAATCACGGACTGGAATACAGGTAGGTGTGGCCTGGAGTCACAGTATACGTACTGACAGTCCCACTGGGCCTGCCCATACATTTAGTTAAAATGAGCACAATTCTGTTTGCCCTTTAAAAAATGAATTATTATGTATAAATGTCTATACATAAAGACATATACCTATACATATCCATCTGTCAGTATCTCTCTCTAACATGCATAATATATCTATTTCTATGTAGTGTCAAATATATATATATATATATATATATATATATATATATATATATATATATATATATAAAACTATATATATTAAAATGATACATAGACTACCCCCATATATCTAAAGAACACATATACATATACACACACACACACACACACACACACACACACACACACACACACACACACACACATCACACTATAGCATTACGCAGTTATAGCATGTGCCACGGAGCACACAGCTACATTTATCTGTACATCTCTGTTGTGTGTGAATGGATGCATTGTCTGACATACCCTAATAATGGTTAGTAAACTGCACTATCACACAGCCATAATATTGCTCAAAGGATCCAAACTAAGGGCTCAGCACTACATAATCCACTTATCTATGGACCCCAGTGCCTGCTGGATGTCACCAGATAGGCAGACACAGGTGAGCAGGTGGTGTAATGTATAATGGTGTCAATGCACGTATGGACAGGGCACATTGTGCATGCCCACAGTGTAACCTACCTAACTGCAAGCAGCCACATATGGCCATACTGGCAACTGTACACTCATAGCTAGGATAACATCAGTTGTCTCACTGCTAGGATACTAGATGCAGGTAACAGTACAAACCAGTATTACTCTGCAGGCCACAGATGCTGTTCAACACATGCCTAGTTTGTGTAATGCACAAGTACTGTGCCTACAATCACATATACTCAAACTTAACCAGTGGTGCATGCCATAAGTATTATGATCTATAGTATATAAGCCTAGATAGGTAGGGGTTCAAATCTCACTGCAGCCCACTTATACTGTGCCTGCAATAACATAAACTACAGACTTAACCTGTGCCAAATGTGATAAGAACTGTGATATATAATGTATAAGCTTAGAGAGGTAGGAGTTCTAATCTCACTGCAGCCCACTTGGCATGTGTGTGTGTGTGTGTGTGTGTGTGTGTGTGTGTGTGTGTGTGTGTGTGTGTGTGTGTGTACTCCTGAAAAACAGCTGCCATGTCCTCATATGCGATACATTTGCAATGGTCATGCATGTTTTCGGACAATAACTTGCTGCTGGCTTCCACGCTGCCCTGTTCTACAAGGCCTGGTGATGTCAGCCACTTTAAGACTACCAGTTTACAATGGAGTAGCAAGACTTAAGCCATAGCACATTCTATAAATACTGTGATTTATAGTGTCTAATACTGGATAGGTAGGGGTTCTAATCTTACTCCAAGCTACTTGGTGCACATTTGTGTGTGTGTTTTTGTGTGTGTGTGTGTGTGTGTGTGTGTGTGTGTGTGTGTGTGTGTGTGTGTGTGTGCGCGTGTGTGTGCACATGTGTGTATATGTGTGTGTGTATATCCCTGCAAAACAACATCAATGCTCTTGTGGGGCTATCCACCTATAATGGTTATGCACTTTTAAGACCTGTAATTTGCTGATGGCTTCCACATTGCCCTATTCCACAAGGTTTGATGATGTCAACCACCTTAAGACTATCAATTGGCAGTGTATAACAAGACTTAAGCCATGTCATGGCAAGTGTGATTAGTAATATGATCTATAATATTTAAGATTTGATGGATAGGGGTTCTAATCTCACTCTGTGTGTATATCCATATGGCATATGTATGATAACCTTTGTAAAGTAGACATAGTTAGGGTTTGCATCATTTTATTTGTAGCAATTGATGTGCCCCCCCCCAAATGACTGACAACAACAAGGCTTACTGATATCAATAAGCATTATATGTTCTAAACTGATAGTACTAACAAATATGAGTTGTGTTGTATGCATTCTGTACTGTGATCTGTAGTGTATACCAATCCATAGGTAAGTGTTCTAATCTACATACAGCCATCTTGCAGTATATGTGCACTTTGGCATATGCATTGAGTGGAAGTGGTACTAGCCTGAATGTGGCCATGTTTGTGTGTGAAGCTGTTACAGCAGTATACATCATGTTATGGAGACATAGGACATGTGAACTTAACTAGCATAATTGCCATACAGCCCTCACAATCAGTGACATCTGTATACCCCTCAGTACAGGACCAGCACATATTGCCCCAGTCTAAGAGGGACTCAGGCAGATGCCGTGTGTTGAGATGGCAGAAACCCAGCCACTCAGATAGCATATGCTGAGATGCACTGAGGTGCTCTGTGTACCATTAGGTAGGGTCTGTTTCAAGGGCATGTTTATGTCTACTAGACAAATGTCTCCAACAAGCATGTAGTACTGACGTCACATAGTAGGTTATTGTCCTTACAGTGAGACATCCATCTACCATGCTCCCTACAGATAGGCAGCATATGCACTCCAGCAAGGTCACACTTTGCTCTGTAGCAGACCTTATCACACATTATGAATGCATGGGTACATTGACTGCTGCCCTTGTCCTTGGTAGACTATCATACAGATGTGAACCTATGGAGCCATGCACATATACTGCTGTACCTTATTGAAGTTATATTTCTGCTGAGCTGCCATGCCATGCTGTGCCGCTTCTCTGCCACCATGTGTCCATAGGTTATCCCCTCACACTCCTTGAACAGAAACATATACTAGTCTGTGACATACCTGTCATTGTGCAACAATACCACAAGTACGACATCATACAACATAAGGCCCACAAAAGTATGTTTCATACTCATGACACATGCCAGCATACAGTGTATGTTGGTGACCACTACAAGTGGCATGTCACAACAACATGGCATTACACAAGTACATGTCAAGTAATATAGTCGCCCTGTGCATCAGATACATAGCTTCATTCCCTTGCAATGATGGGAAGGATGACAAGGATGTTGCACAGATATTATCACTTGCACAGGGTGATATGTAGGGGTGATGGGGTCTAGGCTGGCACAAATGATTGACAGCATGTGTGTGAGTCAGGAAGGGGAGTAGGTTAGATGGAGCATGGAGAGGTGCCATGTTTGTCTGTAGGCGACCTGCATATGACAGTGGTATGTGAGTGTGTACATGTAGAGAGTCAAGCTCAGTGCTATCCCTACACATGTGTATGTTGGACAGCTGTGGACTGTACATGGTAGAGTTGATAGTTCACCATCTTCGGCCCTGAACTGACTCTCAGCAGATGGTATTGCTGACCTATGTCCATGTATTGCTGACATACTGAGTATGAGTGTAGAACCAAGCTAAACCTCCCCACAGCACATAGACCTGACACCCACGTAAAGGTATGTAAAGCCTGACAGAATGACTGCTACAGTATTACAATAGTGATCACAGTTAGCTTACCTGTAAGCTCTTCTGCTGTGGGCACTGCGGTACCCACCTCCATAATGTATGGTATGATGGATGCCTGGGAGCTTTCGTGTGTCCCTAGGTTGGCCAGGAATTCCTCAGTGGCCATGAGAGATTGTTCCAATGCAGGCCCTCCACCAGTGATGGCATGATCCCTGGCTACACCAGCTGCCTCTCATCATGCAGCATTCACCATGTCTGTAGCATGGTGTCAAACCTGCTCATATGTCCTGTCCTGGTGGCCAGTCTCATTCACATCCCAGACAAGGTCTGCTCACAATGCAGGCAGCTTATTCCTTTTATGCCTCTCCCTGGATAGGAGGATGTGATGATGCTGCCATAGCCCTTGAGGTATTATTTAATTCTCCACATCTGAGAAGGGGGTGTAACATCTTCGATACATTAGTCCTGAAACACACCAAAAATTAAACACATTACAGGATCAAATACATGGATGTCCACTATGGAGAGATAAAGCAAGAACAAAAAGGCCAGCACTATCCACTGCTTGCTCACACATGTCATACCCCACAGTGTGACAACATACGACATTTGTGGACCCAGCTGAGATAGTATCATTACTGAGGTAGTTCCCTGTGTGCCATGAGAGAGTCTGGTGTATGATTATACACCCAACATTCCGGTCTACTGTGGTGTGTCCCATAAGGCCAGCTACCCAATAATATGTCATACGATCAGTGGCAGACATATCTTCTTCTTCTTCTTTCGGCTTTTCCCAGTTAGGGGTTGCCACAGCAGATCACCTGTCCATTCATGATTGGCAGTGGAGTTTTACAGTGTTGAGTTGCCAGCCTGGCACCCAACCTTCCACAGAAGGCACACACATGCCCACACTCACACCTAAGTGCCAATTTAGAGTGTCCAATCCACCTACAGCATGTCTTTGGGATGTGGGAGGAAACCGGAGCACCCGGAGGAAACCCACGCGACCACAGCGAGGACATGCAGACTCCACACAGAAGGCACCCCAGCCGAGAATTGAACCAGAGAACCTCTTGCTGTGAGGTGAAAATGCTAACTGCTGCACCACCGTGGCCGCCCATCAATGCCAGACATATAGCAATGTGATATTATGACCACCTTATTGGGACAGTCCAACAACACTAGTGTGCCACAATGACAAAAGACAGTGCAACCCTGATATATTGTACATCCCCTGTATGTGTAAGACAGCAGGGTATCAATGACATGTCATTACCACAGGTCTAAGATAGGCTTACTGCTGTAATCCCTATTCTCCACACCTCTATCCTCACATCTGCATCCTGTTATACCCCAAAAACAGTTACATACCTGATGGTGTGCAGTACTCTTCTGTTGAAATGTGCTACTAGTACTGTTTCACAGAGGTGTGCTCTGTGTGAGGAAACTCTCATACAGAATGTTTGCCCATAGCCAGCTGCTTGCATTTTAACATGCTTCTAATTAACAGGTAATTGCCTCTAAACCAATCTGTGACTCTGCTATGCTAATTGCAGCCAAAACAGCTGAGTTGCACTATCATTAGCCAATGACATGCAACCACTGTGCAATATATAAGGCCTTCATGTAGAACAGGGCCCCTTTCTTAGCTGTTGAGATGGACATTACTGGGGTGAGGAGACTACATCATCATAGAGGCTAGGTCTGTAGCAGAAACCTTTACAGAGAGTTGTGTGTATCACAGGCTGCAGCTGCTGCTGCAGGTAATAGACATAGGCAGTGAGTGTGAACACTTTGGAGGACATAAAGCTGTAGGTGTTTCTGTGTCAGCTGTGTCAGCCTTGTTGCAGAGGCAGAGCTAGGGTGAAAGTACCCTTTACACTCCAATTATGGCATGTGTTTAAGGTAGATATGTTAGGCAACTCTGTCAATAACAGAGTACTAGGTGACATATAGTAATGATATACGGATTTGTGATGTGTGTCGTTACCTGCAGGCCTGTGACTTCCAAAATTGAAAAGCAGTTATTCACTTTGCAATACTTTGTGTAGATAATGACTGCATGAGTCATTCATTAATTGCTGTCTTCACAATAATGTAACTAAAATGCAACACAACACTGCATTTGAACCCATGATTGTGTGCGTGGCAAAATGCACTGTATGCAAGGCATTTAACACTCTGAGATAATGAGTCACTGCCACAATGGGTGTATTTGCAAGATATATGTGCACACATACAGGCTGTGACATAAAGTTACTACGTCCATCAGTATGTGCATGGCTTTATATGGATGTAGTTCTGCACCAGAGTCCCAGTTGGTTATGTATTTTGCAATGAATGCCTAAGCAGATGACTTTCTACATGTTGCTGAGAAAAGAGCACATTTACCTGCTATCACAGGCCTCAGTTACATCCATTATCATGTCTTTGGCTGTCTGTTGGTGTATTATTGCACCAGAGTCCAAGGTACACTCCCATTTATATCATTACTTTTTATTCCAGTTTGCACGGTGGAACGCGGTGCACAGCTCTGCTGAAACATGCTTAATGACTGTAATTGGCAATTACTATGTTTTGTTTAAATGACCTGTTTGAGTAAGAGTTGCATGGTGTGTCGGGTTAATGCAGTGTGATGGGCTTGGGTTCAAAACATGGCAGAGGTGTTTATTTTGTACATGTGTCTTACAATGTTAGAAACATGTAGTCATTATAGCTCTATTTAGCTGAGCTTAGCGAAGCTGAGCAATGTGGCTCATTTCACTGCTCCTCGCCAAAAAAAATATAAAGAAAAGAAAAATGGGAAGATAGGAAAGTGGTGAAATGGAGGCAAGCAGAGAGGAAAACATAGTGAACAGCAGGAAGGGATGTGCAGGAGGGGTGTAGGAAAGAACCATAGCTATCCATTTGTTGTACAGCAACAACTTTACACTTTGACAGAATTTGTAGATGAATTTGGATTCTTGAACCCCAGAGAGAGGGATGAGGGAAACATAACTGCATTGTCCAGCCAACTGGACCAAATTACGTGTGTCCAGTGGACCCGTGTGCAAAATGGAGAGCTATGTATAGGACAACTTTTTTTTTTTTTTTGGGAACAGGTGCCCATTTTTTTAAAGTGAGAATGGAATGTTAGGGAAGTCACATAGGTATGTGTGTGGGGGGGGTAAAATGGGTAGGTGAGGATGTGTTTGCAAATAGACAAGACAGCAGACAGGGGTGGTGTGTAACACATGAGAGAAGTGAACACCTTGGATAGGGAGAAAACTAAAAATATAAACAGGAGGTCCTCCACCAAGGTAAACTGCTCACAGAAAGCACAAATCCAAGGAAAAAAAGTAGTTACCAAATAATATGGAAATAATTTATTCTTCAGATAAATAGGATGGCAGGTAAGAAACAAAATAAAATACAAACACTCTATTGCAAGCACTTTTGGGTGACTACCCTTCTTCAGACAGATGAAGATACAAACAAAAAGCATTTTGAAGTATAATTAACCAATCAGTGTTCTGTATTGAACCCACCTTTACTTTAAGGCTGGCTTAATAGGAATAACTTCATTGAGACCAGGCTGTCTATGTGCTGTCAATTCTATAATCCATTTAGCCTCCTCACACTCTGTTCTGTTAACAGTGTCGCCCCCTCTGTTTCCTTGAGGTATGAGGCTAATAACCTGAATTTTAAATGCATGTCCTGAAGCAGCTAGAATGTGTCTGCAAAGTGCATATGTTCATTTTTGAGCCTAATAGCTGATAAATGATTCAAAATCCTAGTTTTTAACATGCAGTTGGTTTTGCCTACATAATAACTACTGCAGAACTGACGTGTAGCTAAGTATATCACGTTCATGGATCTGCAATTTGCGTTCATTACACAATTATAAATTTTACCTGTGTGGGGATGGGTGAATGTAGTCGTAGAACTGATATAACTACATGCCTTGCAAGAACCACATGGCCTTGTCCCTTTTCTCATAGTAATCTGTCTAGAAACTCTACCACCCTCTCTATTAAACAAATCCTTAAGGTTCTTATTCCACCTGAACCCAAATAATGGTGTAGCCCCTGCAATAGTAGACAACTTCTCATCTGAAGTAAGTATTTTCCAATTATTTCTAATAATTTCACAGACGCCATGTATATTGCTACTGTAGGTGAGCATGAGACTGGGGCATCTATTTGATGAATTACCAATGGTGAAAAAACTCCTATCAGCTCCACCTGAACTAAACCATGGTCGCATTTTACTTCGCCTATGAACCTTCTGTCTGGGTAGAGTCTGCCTCACTTGCAGTTCATTATAACCCCTATCCACAAAATGATCTTGTAACGCATGTATTTTTGTCTCAAAATCTTGCTCTTCAGGACATAACCTGGAAATCCTATCCAATTGACCCTTAATAATATTGTTGAAGGTGAATTGAGGATGCATGCTGTCTCGTGCCAGCAAGCTATTTTTCCAACATTGCTTTCTGAAAAGTGTCATATTAAAGCCCCTTGCATCTTGTATCAATCTGATGTCTAGAAAATCTATCTCTGTAGTTGAATGTTTAATAGAGAATTTCAAGAATGTGGTAGATGTACCCATATAGTTGACGAAGTCAATCAACTCTTCCTCACCCCCCCCACAAAAAAAAAAAAAAAAGTGTCATCCACGAATCGCATGTAAAGATGGATCTTATCCTTCCACATATTCTGTTCCCCTAGTATATATTGCTTTTCTCAGAATACTAGGACTAAATTGGCATAGGTGTTCGCACAGGGAGTGCCCATGGCTACCCCCTGTGTCTGCCTATAATAACACCCTTCACATAAAAAAACATTATATTCCAGGACAATCCTCAACATATCTGTCATCAATTAAACTATCCTCCCCTATAATACTTGACTCCTTGAGCAACTGTGCTATGGCATCTATGCCATAGTTGTTATTAATCACAGTGAAAAGACTCTGTATATGAAGTGTTACCATTATATACTGTCTGGCCTCCTTCGCTTCTACAGTCTCCTTTAATGTAGTTAAAAAATGTCCCGAATCTCTCAGTATCTCTGTAAACTCTGTTGTAGATGGTTTCAACAAATATTCTAACCATATGGACATATTTTCGGTGATCCATCCCCTTCCTGAGATGATGGGTCTCGGGGGGGGGGGGTTAATAAGGTCCTTGTGCATCTTCCAGAGAGCTTTAAAAACCGGTGTCACCAGGTTTTCAATCCATAGAAAATCAAATAGCTCTCTATCCATCATTTTTTCTGCTAGCAATCTCTTCAGGACAGTTCTAACTTCAGAAATAATGCCTTTTAGGGTGATGGGAGAAATGTGGGTATAAGTCAGTGTGTCAGACAATAATTCTGACAACTTATATGAGTAATATTCTCTATCCAAGACTACCAATGATCCTCCCTTATCTGCACCCTTGATGATAATGTCTTCATTACTCTGCAGATCTTTCAATGCCTGCCACTGCACTATTGACAGATTATAGAAGCTCCTTGTATGTCTAGTAGTTAGATAGCTTAAAATATCCTGCTCACAAACCTTTATAAAAGTATTAACATTGTGATTAAAAATCGTTACAAACATGCTAGGATGACTTAGTGAAGTATGGCCCAAAGAGACAGCCTGATCACCAAACATATTCCTAAGCATCAAATTCCTGCCAAATAATAAAAGGTCTAAAATAACATCTCTAAAACAACTTTCAACACCAGGTACAAACGTTAACCCCTTCTTAATTATAAACAATTCATCACCAGAAAGTACATGTTTAGATAAATTAAAAACAATGCTATGATCAGTCACTGTGAAGTCCTCATTTTCTTGTTGAGCCTGGAATCTTGCTGTAAATGTACCCAGTCTCCTTTCTTCTTGACCGGTGCTGGAAGATTGAATAAAAAATGACCAGTTCCTTTCGGTTGCCTGATGAACCTTAGGCCTGGCTCCTATTTCCAAACAACGTTCAATGTTCAATGCCACCTGCATCGCAATGGGTTCTGTTGTAGATTTACTGCTTACCCCTTGAGTAACACTACGCAAAGGTTCTAATTCTGTAATGTAACTACAGGACGGTCATTGATTTGAGCTCCGTTTGGTGGTATTGATGGACCCTTGCTGCACAGTTTCACTATGAGTAGTGTTCTCAAATGATGAGACTCGTCGTTCATTGACATAAATATGTCATGAAGCCATGCTAGCACTCCCCCGTCTGGGCTGCCTGTGTGATAAACCTCTCCCCTTCATCTCTACAGCTGCTCCTTGTGTCATTGTAGAAATTGATGATACTTGTTCCCTGGGCCAAACAAAAATCTGCCCTTAAGCAAAGTCGTAATCTCTCTGCAATTTTTTAGCTTTAGCTCAAATTGATGACAGAGATGTTGAGGATGGTCCTGGAATATAATTTTTTTTATGTGAAGGGTGTTATTATAGGCAAACACGGGGGGTAGCCATGGGCACCCCCTCTGTGAACACCTATGCCAATTTAGTCCTAGTATTCTGTGAAAAGCAATATATACTAGGGGGAACAAAATATGTGAAAGGATAAGATTTATCTTTACATGCAATTCGTGGATGACATTTTTTTTTTTTGTGGGGGGGATGAGGCAGAGCTGACTGACTTTGTCAACTATATGGGTACATCTACCACATTCTTGAAATTCTCTATGAAACATTCAATTACAGAGATAGATTTTCCTACACATCAGGTTGATACAAGATGCAAGGGGCTTTAATACGACACTTTTCAGAAAACAGTGTTGGAAAAATAGCTTGCTGGCATGAGACAGCATGCATCCTCAATTCACCTTCAACAATATTATTAAGGGTCAGTTGGATAGGATTTCCAGGTTATGTACTGAAGAGCAAAATTTTGAGACAAAAATACATGAGTTACAAGATCATTTTGTGGATAGAGGTTATAATGAGCTGTAAGTGGGGCAGACTCTAGCCAGACAGAAGGTTCATAGGCAAAGTAAAATGCGACCATGGTTTAGTTCAGGTGGAGATGATAAGAGTTTTTCCACCATTGGTAATTCATCAAATAGATACCCCAGGCTCATGCTCACCTATAGTAGCAATATACATGGCGTCTGGGATATTAGTAGAAATAATTGGAAAATACTTACTTCAGATGAGAAGTTGTCTACTATTGCAGGGGCTACACCATTATTTGGGTTCAGGTGGAATAAGAACCTTAAGGATTTGTTTAATAGAGAGGGTGGTAGAGTTTCTAGACAGATGACTATGGGAAAAGGGACAAGACCATGTGGTTCTTGCAAGGCATGTGGTTATATCAGCTCTATGACTACATTCACCCATCCCCACACAGGCAGAATTTATAATTTTGTAATGAACACAAATTGTAGATTCATGAACGTGATATACTTAGCTACATGTCAGTTCTGCAGTAGTTATTACATAGGCAAAACCAACTGAATGTTAAAAACTAGGATATTTATCAGCTATTAGGCTCAAAAATGAACATAATGCACTTTGCAGACACATTCTAGCTGCTTCAGAACATCCATTTAAATTTCAGGTTATTAATCTCATACCTCAAGAAAACAGAGGGGGCGACACTGTTAACAGAACAGAATGTGAAGAGGCTAAATGGATTATAGAATTGTTAGCACATAGACAGCCTGGTCTCAATTAAGTTATTCCTACTAAGCTAGCCTTAAAGTAAAGGCGGGTTCAATACTGAACACTGATTGGTTAATTATAGTTTAAAATGCTTTTTGTTTGTATCTTCATCTGTCTGAAGAAGGGTAGTCACCTGAAAGCACTTACAATACAGTGTTTGGATTTTATTTTGTTTCTTACCTGCCATCGTATTTATCTGAAGAGTAAATTATTTCCATATTATTTGGTAACTGCTTTTTTTCCTTGGATAGGGAGGATGTTGTGGAATCTTGAGTCCCGTGTGCCTCCAGACGACAACAGTGTGACTCACATCCCCACCCATGGGACTGTCGACACTGCTCCATCACTGTCCTGAGAGTGGCTGTGCTGGAGGCTGGGCACCAGGGCAAGGCTGCTCCACCAGGTTGGCCAGCATGCCCTCAATCTGGCACTGGTAGCTGTCATAGCCATAGTGGACTATCCTCCGCACCAAGACTGTCAGCTCTGCATGGCTGACAACACCACCTCCACCACAGCTCCCAGAGGGGGCCGGGCCTGTCCCCTGGGGTGGTACTACACAACAATTCAGGTAGTGCAAGGGCAGCAGGGGGGCACCACCAGTCTGGGTCCAAGACATCCTGGGACCTGGATCCACAGCCGGTTGAGGCAAGGTAGGAGGATAAGCCAGAAATGGCCTACCTTGATGTGTTGTGGTAAATGAGGTATAGCAATAAGTTACGGCTAGTAATAACCAACCAGTGTTAGTATTAATAGAATAAAACATCATATTTATTCATCCAAATACATATTAATGTATATTGTGTGCAACACAATATTAAGTAACATAACAGTCAGTATGGTAACAGTATGCCAGTATAAAGTAAACCATAGGGCCAAAAAACAGTTAGTTTAACAAATATGTTAATATTGCATAATAATAAAACATAACAATAATCAACCACATTTTCCAATATATAGCTAGTTTAACAAAATATATTATTAAATCATAATAATAAATAACAGTAATAAATAAATGAAGATAAGAGATGGGGAGAGAGAAAGAAACATCCCATTACTGACATTGCAGAGCATAGCCCTGAAAACACTGAAATATATACTTTACAGGTGTATAGTGTCAGGTTTGAGTACAGTGACTACAATTCTTCTATAACTGATGTAGCACTTGCATACCTCTCAAGCTGTTAGCATGGGTCACTATTGGCCAAGCAGTAACAAATGCAGGTACACCACTACGCAGAACAGTTTCACATAATGTGGACTTATATAACTACCAAGGTGTTTTGTAAATGGATTTGGTAATTCATTACATTCCAGGTAATAATTTATTTGCTAATCATGTGACAGATGGATTAGGCAGTTTTAATTACATTACAAGAAATTGTGACACTTGAGAGACATGTTTGTTTACAGTAAGTAAACTAGACAGCCATCATACCTTAGTTGGCAAGCATGGGAGTAGAACTCAATAGCTGCAACTGCAGGGGACATCTGTAAATAAAGCAATAATCGACTGCGTGAACTTAGTACAGACATGCAAGGGATACAACCATACTGAGATTACACAGCTGTATTTATGACTCAGCAATGCTGATGAATACATTCTAGGTATTAATGTTAACATTCTGTGAAATCTAAACAGAATATCTGCTCATAATATGAGCCACCTCACCCATGTATATGTTGTGTTCCTGATGAGAGAGAAAATGCAAGCATTAAATGACAGATACTGACAATTTAGTGCTACATACCACTGGATTTGAACCCAGGACTGTGTGTGGCAAAATGTACTGCATACAAACCATTTAACAGACTGAGCTACTGAGTCATTGCTGACTACTGAGTGACTGACACTTGCCTGGAGATCACCTGGAACTATACTATGGATTGAGCAATGCAAGTTGCAGGGCATTCCTCTGGCATTCTGGTACTATTACACTGTTATACTAGACTGCAGTGACAGTAGAACACATATGCATAGAATGCAACCATACTGCATATATCAGTTCTACATGCTCATTTATTGCACTAAAAAATTTCTTGTGTATACCATATTGCAGTAAATTGTTTACTCTTTCTTGATTATTGCACTACAGTTGGCATACTAAATCCATCCTTACCACGCTCATAGCGCAACCTGGCCAGGCGCTTGACATGGGACTTGACACTGTGAGCCCTTTCAACTGCAGCTGTTTGGAGAGAAGCACACCATTATGCATACCAGTTTTGCAGACATTCAGCTTGCATTACGGTTACACAGAGGAAGACATACTTACATACTTGTGGAGCATTCAAAGCTCAAGCATCCTGGATCCAAGTGTCCAGGGTTCCCCTCTTTCTCTTTTTCAGGTCATCAAAATGGTAACCACCTGTGCGAGGGCCCTAGTAACACTGGTGAGTTCCCTGGCCAAACAGTCCCATGCCTTTGCCTTACACTCTGTGCCCTGGAATTCACCTTGCATCAGCCAGGGTTCATGGTTCTTATCAAGGAGCCTGACCATGACCCTGGACTCCTAAACACCCCACCTCTGCATGCAAAAGCACACACCTTCCTCAACACCGCCAGCCAAACCAACAGTTGATTGAACTCCAATGACTGTTGCAGAATTCTCGCCTATTGGGCTTAATATAGGCTGTTTGCCTGCCCTTACACTTCTTTCAGCAAAATTTTAAAAAAGTGCCACGTCGCTTAGCAGCACGCATACCAGCTAAGCAAAGCCAAGCAGTGTGACAACTCGCAGAACCGTGGTTTTAGCAAGGTTTAGCACCGCTCAAACATTGGTAGCCATTAGCATGTTTATGCACTGCTTAGCATGAATGAGCAGTGGTTAGCAAAGCTTAGCAGTGCCAAAATTCACAATAGTTTAATGAAATTAAAGAGAGATAGTACTTTCATTTACAGACATATTCTGTCTGTTATAGAGTTGAACCCAGGACCTACCACACATAAGACTGTTACTCTACCCATACCATCACATATACTACTAGGCTACCTGTTAGCATTACTGAGCACCACACTGCGCCATGCAGACACGCTTAATCACACCTATAAATAAATAATTAATTACATCCGGTTTCTATTTTTAGATGTCTGGCATGTGCCAGCCATGTATGTATGAGTTCCGTTCAGCTCTGCTGCACTCTGCACCATGCAGTGCAAACGTAAATTAAAATAAAAAAAAAATAATAATTATGATAATTAATTACATCTGGTTTCTATTTTAGATGTCTGCCAGATGTTAATTGTGTATATGTGAGCACAGCTTGGCATTGCTCCACACTGCACAAACAAAAAACAAATTAAAATAAAACAAAACACATCATAAAAAATGACTTATTATACACACTTCACAACATTACAAATGTTGTGGGGAGCATTACAGGGAGCCTCACACTCATCTGCAACTATGGGTAGCCACTACACCTCTACCCACACTGATTCAATATCTATGTTCCGCAGCTCTCCCTCAGCAGCAAGCAATCATTAATGTACATGGTGGGCTGCCAAGGGGGAACTGCTATATACATGGATACATTTTGTGTAGGTTCTACACTGTGCCTACACAGAGTTTATTAAATCCTGGGGCAAAAGTTGATCAAGATTTGATGAATAAATGGCTAAGAAGAGATGAATTTAAATCAAAAGATGAAAGACTAATGATTGTTGCTCAAAATAACAGGCTACTTACATTCTGGTTTACAAAGTTTGTAGAAAAAAAATGGGAGAACAGCCCAATTGAGGTTCTGTAAAATAGAACCAGAAACAGCTGCACATTTCATTGTTGGTTGTGATATGTTCATGTCTGGGGGTCTATATATCAAAGGCACAACAATATGGCAAGGCTGTTGTGTTGGGAGTTGTGCACATGCTACAATATACAAGTTATTGAGAAGCATTCAAAACCTGAACCACAAAGCTTTATTAGCCAATCCCAACAGTCAAGAAAACAGATGCAAGAAAAACTGATATTAGTAGTCCAAGAGAAAAGGACAGAAATAGCATTAATCACTGAAAAAGCTACACCCAACAATTTACAATGTCTAAAAGTATTGAGACAGGAAGTAATAAACTACCGGGATACGCATGTAGAAACTAGAACAATGTGGGATAAAGACACCAAGACAGTTTCAACAGCAGTAGTACCGACATGAATCATAAAAAAAATAATTTTTTAGAAATGCTTCCAACAGTTTACTATCATAATCTTGAAGTGGAATCTATTGAATCCACTTTGAATGAAATCCAGAGATTGAATGGTGCCAATGTCGAACTCCAATATTGTCGAAGTACAAATCTCGCCCCTATCTTGACCCATGTTAACGCTTGTCCCAAAATCGCATTCGATTTGTAATTTGACATTAGCGGAGTTCAACACTATCAGTTTTCGCAGAAGTGGGTCGATGATATGATTATTCGACCAAGTCCACTTCAAAATTATGATAGCAAACTGCCACCGACACGTTATCTTCATATAAACTACAGAATAAGACAATTAGGTGTACATTGTGGGTGCTGAGAAGGGTACACTTGGCCAACATCAAAGACTGATACAGTACTAATTTCCTGAACTTTAATCGCACCCTAAATCAGGAATTGGGTCTGTCCCTGTTACTTTATTAGACGACAAATAATTTGAAGAAATTAAAAAAGGGAGAAAACATATTCACCAGGCACTATAAAGCGGATGTGGTAACCCAAAGCTGAATAGTGTATACTCCAGTAATTCTGCAGGATTTTATTTTGTTGGAAGTCTAACTATAACATTTTACCTTACAATTAACTCCTTCCTTTCACTGCCCAGCTACTGCCTGTAACATCTCTCTGTAGAAAGGTATGCTCCAAGCACCCTCCCATTCTATACTACAGAAACACATGCATTGCATTAAGGGCAAAACATTAAAAAATGGAGAATCCAAACATATGTACTAGCCTACTTTTATTAATCTGCCTTTCTTCTGCATCTGGTTTTGATCTCTCACTTCACTACTTGTCCTTCAGCATTATTCCTAGTGGATTTTCAACCAGCCAGTTCAGAGATGAATGATTTGCCTTCTTAAAAACAAAAAAGTCAACAAGCACCTGTGATCACTGCTGCTGGAAGGTCAGACACCTGCAAATGTTCATTTTTAGTGGTATTTGGTACAGGCATCTATAGCATCCCCCTGTTAACTTCCATACAACTCTTTTTTGAGACATTACTGAATTTACACATACCATCCCTTCAAAACTCTGATCTCTTTCCAGTGTATCAATGAAATTAAATATTGTTTTCACCAACCAATTTTACTATACTGATGCCATTACAGGACGTAAATAAAAATAAAATAATGTAATTCTATAGTATCATTGGCATAACAGGTATCATACCCACTTTTAGTGCAGAAGGCTGTGAGTTCTAGTACCGCACCAGATAGATAGATTGCTGACACTACCGTGCAGCATAATGTGGGCACTGCATTTCTGAGTGCGTTGTCGTTCAGATAAGATGTTAAACTAAGACCTTATCTGCCTGACTTGGTGATAGCTCAAGTGGATGTAAAAATTCCACGGCATGTATCAGAAGAGTAGGGGATGTTCAACAATGCCGTGGCTAAATTTCCCCTAATAGTATAAATACCACCCAGTGTTTCCCCTGAAAAGCAACTACTAGCCTAGTGAGACTAATTGAGTCAACAAATACAAATAAATAATTTATTTTATAATGCGGACTATCAGCTTCTCACATATGTAATATCCATAGCACAGAGATGCAGGTATCTTTGTCTCCATTTTATCTATTATTTGACTAGCAAGGATTTGAGTTTCATATGCTAATCACTTATGTAAGGGCTTTTTTTCTGCATATTTACTTGAAAGACCAAAGGGAAATGTAGAGAAGCTGTTTCATTTTTTGCTTTAGCCTTGGGCACCAGGGTACTCACGAAACCATTGCAATGCTTGTTATGAATTTTACATCCGTTATAAAATTCAGCTGGCAATGGCAGCTTTTTTATGCTGTTGAAACAAATGCCCTGAGCAGATGACTGGCAGTGCTAAAAAGGAAGAACTCCTAAGGTTAGCAGCTGATGGAGACAGCAGCTTTCAACCTGGGACTAAAGAGTAGGCGGTAAGAAGTAGGAAATGCCTAAATGGGCTGGCAATCTTTCTCGCGTTTCTTTTAAAACTTAGAATGACTCCAGAGGTTGTTATTATTTTTTTTTTCTTAAGTATTTCAGACTTAATGATCTGCATGTATTTGCATATCAAACACAAAACACTGCTAGCATTCTAATTTCTCATTTACATTTCTAGCCCTTTGTTAACAAACCTGACAGATCATACCCTAGTTTTTAATAAACTGTTGTAGGAGGACTATACCAACAGCATTTTTTGGAAGCTGTGATACAAACAGTTCAATGGGCTTATCCAGAATATGAGTACTGCTTTACTGCCTAAAGAAAGTAGTCCTTTAGGTCATATATTACACTATTTGATGTCTGCATTTGGAAAAAAAATATAGACGTACAGATGGTCCCTGTGAGATTCAAACTCTGAAAGAACAGATGAAGAAAATCCGAGTATAAGAATTATGTTATCTCAGTTCTTTCAGGTAATGTTCTAATAATGGGTTATGACTATTGCAGACTACGTTTTTCCAACTGAAATTGAGAAGAAACTTAGCCAGCAATTAATCTGTTATGACAAATTGCTGAACATTAAATAGAACTGACACAGCCATGTGTCAAAAGACTTATAGAGGTGCTAGTATTTAGCAGTCCAAGACAGCACAATATTTTTGACATACTGTTACAGAGTCTTTGTAAAATGAAGGTAGTGATAATGTCTAAGCAATGCATTCCATGCCTCAGAAGTTATAGTGTGGCATATCATACCAGGATACTGTGATATTGTTTAATCTCTGTATAGTTCACGTTTTATTTTAAGTACTACATTTTATGAAAAAGAGAGAAAAAAGAGGTAAGACTTAAGTATGACATCTCAGAAAGGCAGCAGATATCCATGCCCTGTTTCATTAACACATCTGGTATACCTGCGAGCAAGTCGCAAGAGGAAAGTTTTTATATTTGGAATGGGAAAAGGGCATAATATTGTAGAATAAATGGAAAAAAATGTGAGGTCGGCCTGAAAATGAGTCTGTTAAGCAGAGCACTGGTGGACACATATCACGTGTAAACACAAAGAATTCTGTAGATGGTCACATCTGCACTTTGGCAGTGTTCCAAGAGAGTAGCTTTAATGATTTGGGATGAAAAAAACAAAATGGGAAATCAAAAGCACAACTAAATATCTTCATCCAAAGTCGGCAATTAAAAAAAAAAAGTGCTGTAACTTTGAATGATTGCAACTTGGTAATATAGGCCCCCAACTAGTTAGTATTGAATAATATCGCTTGCATGTATTGTTATCTTTGTTGGTAAGGATTTCAGGGGGTTTCCATTTATAATCATGTTCAGAAACAGCGCATCAGCAAGAGACGCAAAACTCTGATTAGAGCAAACTAGACTGAAATAAAAATTACTGGAGCAACACCCGTGTTAAATGGGTTTCTGCTATTGATATATTTCACCTGTGTTTGTTTAACTTAGTCTAGTTTGTTTCAAACAACACAAGATATAAAATCTAGAAATGAGCATGGGGGCATTCTTCCCTTCTATATAATCTGGGCTTACCACTAAAGATAGTTACTTTTCCTATCTCCACAATAACATTACACACTATTTCACGGTACTAACATATCACTAAGTTTAGTCAGCTTCTTCTGGAAACAATTCTCTAAATTTGTTTCCCTTTGCATGCAGGGTCTTTAAAATCCCCTTCATTTTTTAAAGTAATCAATTTCTACCCCATTTAGTTTATGGTGTTAAGATGCTCTAACAAAATCTTTCCGTATCAGTATCTAAGTAAGGCATAATGCATGAATGGATGAAAGAAATATAAAGGATAGCGCCCATCATTCCAGTGATTATTGGAAGGAGGTGTAAGGCTAAGTACCATATGCACCGTGATTAGTGCTTGTGTTCACAATACTCACCATACGTCTAATTCAACACACTTTTACTCAGTTTACATTAATGTGTCTCATTTTCCTCCTAGAATAACAGGAAATGGTTTACTGGGCCATCTGTGATTGCTTCCCATATGTCATGGGCAAGGTATGCAGCATTTAATTTATTTGGTTGTTAACGGGGTAAGTAAGGTGATTCACACTGACACTTTTTTAAGGAACAGTGACACTGGCAATAAACAAAACATATTATTTATTTATTATCATTTCTTTACTAGGCAAGTCTGACTGGGCATAGAGAAGTAACTCCTTTTCAATGAAAGCTCATGGAAGATTAAAATCAACAAAGAGAGAGTTTTATTTAGAGTATACACCCATCAAGTGTATGCAAGTATATAGCCTGTTTGTCTGGAGGACTCACAGAAATTTTCTGATATATGTTGGATTAGAACAATACCTGCGCATTTGTTATTTTTTTTGAAAAAGTGTGGAAGGATAAATATGAAAGACAAGTAGAGAAATGTTATTGACAGCATTTATTTATTTATTGGGGGGTGGCGCACTAAGCTCTGTGAAACTTTTTCAGGCTCAGCCAAGGAGCAGTGTGTAGTTAAGTGACTTGCTCAAACATACACAGTTAGGTAATGGAGGCTGAGGGACTCAAACCTTGTACCACTAGATCACAGAAAACAGTGCCTTAAACCTCTAAGCCAACTGTTAGACTACCAACCAGTGTAGAGATCATCTGAAAAAAGGTTGTGTTAGAGAAAGATGGGTGTCAGCCAAGAGGGGTAGATCTGGTGCAGAGCTATGAGTGCTTAAGCTATTCTTTAAGTTTTAACTTGAAGATAATATAACAAAACAAATAAAGAAAAATTGAAAAAGCATTGTTTGCAATGTAAAAGCACTTGTTGTTTTTTCTATTAAAGGTTTATCTCTCCCTGATTCTTGTCTTGGTTTGTTGGAATATTGTAATTTGAAGATCACATGGTTGCAGACCTGTTTGAGGGCCACAGACAGGGGATTCCATATTCTGAAGATAAATGAGGAGTATAAGTGGTCATTTGAAGGACAGCCTTGTCTGTAGGGTGTAATGGTCTGCTTTGGGAGTAAATTTATGATATACCACATAGGGCTTGGCATTAATCAGTCCCATTAAGAAGTTCATATGCAAATCTTAGCTGCAAGAAATTTATGGACTCTGGCAATCAGAGCCAAGAAAGTTGTTTAAATGCCAAGCAGTGGTGAGATGCATTGTGCATATTGGTGGTGAATTTAGTTATTTCATTGCAGCCATGATTTAAAAGGATGGATAGTTTGGCTTATATATTAACCAATACTGGTGAAGTGTACACAAGAGTTGGATGTATGAAGGTAGGCACTAAATGTTTTCTTGCAGCAGAAGTGAGATAATGTTTTCTCCTGTAGACTGCATTAAGTTTTTGGTGTTTTTTTTTTCTGACTACTTCCCTTATACAGATATCACATTTCAGGTTTCCTCAGTAGTGCTCCCTAGCAGTTTTGTATGGGATAGATGTTCAATCTGGGAGTGATTTAAGGAGGTTAGTACAAATATAGTTTTTAATTCAGTGTGCTGTTTTGAAATGAATGGGATTAATTTCAATTTTTAGTATTTAAAAACAGTTGAGAGTTAGAGGGCCATGTTTCAATAGATGTAAGGGATTCTTGTGTAATTTGTTGTAGTTTGTTCAGATTACTGGCAGAGCATAGAAGACAAGCGTCATTGGCATACTGTATTCTGGTGGCACGCTTGCAGGTTCTATGAAGAACATTTATGAATATGCTGAAGAACAGTGGCCCAAGGATGGATTCTTGAGGGACCCTAACGGATGCAGAGAGGAAGGAGGAGGAGGAAAGGAATTTATCCATTTTACAGACTTAGACCACCCACTTAAGTAGCTGTCAAACCAGGAGAGGAATGAGATAACAAGTCCAAGAATGGATAGTCTATGAATGAGCAAGGAATATGACAGCATGTCAAATGCTTTTGAAAGGTCAAGAGAAAAAGCATAACAATGGAGCTAACCTCATATTTCGTAAAAACTGCAATTTATTTCTTGTTTGTTTTTGCCACAAACTCAGCATCATCAGGCTTTTTATCCAGTGATGCATTTTTAGACTGAATTTAGCACTTGTTGGATGCAATTCAGAATTCTGCCCCAGTAGCCATTGTTGTGAACCTCCTGCCACTAAGTGGGTAGTGGCAGAGCAGTAAATATTACGGAAGTCTGTCATCAGTAACAAACAGTGTCCCATGTCATCATTTTGCTACTGTTCCAGTTGAAGCCAAATAAGACAGAGCCAAACTATATTTTAACACATCCTCAGTGAATTATTTGACTTTATTACCTTGGCTTGGAGCTGTATACATTTCTGAGGGTGACAATCCAATTATTCCCGGGATTTTTTGGATCCCGAAGCTCCATTCCAATGTTATAGACCCTCTATTATGTCCTATTGTAGCTTCAGCAGGGTCCATTATAGAACCACTTGCAAAATTTATTGACTTAAAATTGAAGAACTGGTTTGCCAATTTCCCACACATTATCAGGGACTTGTGGGATTTGTTGGACAAGTTACATAATGCTGTTTTAGATCAGCAGTTTTTTTGCTATCTGTGATATACAAAGTCTCTTCTCGGTTATATCTCATGAACAGGGTTTACAATGGTTTGACGGGATGGTCCACAAGTTTGGCAAATTAACAGATAATGAGGGGGACTTTGATCCATGAGTTAATGGACATAGTGTTAACTAATAATTTTATCACCTTTTGTGGGGAATTTTATAGACAGCTTTCAGGAGTTGCTATGGGGGCCAATTGTGCCCCCACATTTGCTAATGGAGTTTTGTTGAAGTGGGAGTTTGATGTTTTGTTCCATCTTCCTTTATTTAAATACTGTTCTGGTTACTATTGGTACCTGGACAATTTGTTATTTATATGGCACGGCAATTGCGATCATTTTATTGAATTAGTTTGTCAGATGGAGAACAGCACCAATTTTTTAAAGTTTACTTATCAAATTGGTTTGAAAGAGATCAACGACCTGGATATTAAATTCAGTGGCCTTCAGAAGTGGGCCTGGAAACAGTGGTATACAGAAATCCCACTTTTTGCAATACTTTTTTATTCTTCTCCAGTTGTCATCTCTACCATCAAAAAAGGATGTGATGAAGAGTCAGTTTATTAGAGTATCCAGGTTTACTTCTAATGATACAGTTTGTGTGCAGGAATTCTTGGTATTGAAAAATATGATTTTGGACAGTGGTTATCCTAATTCCATGGTAAATGCCACTGAATCTGAAATTTGGGCAGAAAGATAGGGGAAGTACAGACCAATTATTAAATTTGGTTTGGTCAAGAATAATAACCCTGGTCATTCTGAGGGTGTATTCAATCATAACATGATATCACAATAGTCTTTAGATGTGAAGGACATTGAGAACATCATCCATAAAGAATTAGTCAGTGTTCCAATGTGATGATAGTACTAAATTGTTGAGCGCACAAAAAACATCCTTTGCATTCAAAAGGAAAATTAATATTAAAAACCTTTTGGAAAGACCACTTGCAAATTCTATTTTATTCTTCCCCACAACCCGGAGATGTGGCAGGTGCCAACAGTGTGGGCACATTGAGAATAACTACACAGGGAGCCTTTATGATAAAATAATAAGGTATGGGGAGCGAGTGGTTTATCTTGCCTTTTGCACTAGTGTGGGATTGGTGGGCTAGGGATCTTACCAGTGCATGTGTATGCTACTTCAGCTATAGAAGAATTGTAGTCACTGTGCTCACAACTGACACTGCACACCTGTAGAAGTTTGTATTTATCTGCTTATCTGCTGATATGCCAGGCATGTTGGAGAGGGTACACATTTTCTGACACAGAGATGGGATGTGCAGCAGTCCATAGTTTTTGTTGGGCTCCTCATATGGAATTATGAACCTAAGCTGCTGCAGGGCAGTTACTAGGGCTCAGAGTATAAGGATGAGGCCTTGGATTGGTCGGCCAGGGATCTTACCAGTGTTACTGATATCAACAACAATAGTGAGCAGTGTCATCACCACTATGATGACCTGAAGTAGAGAAAAAGGGGAACGTTGGACACCTGGGTCCAGGAGGCTAGGGCTTGGCATGCCCCAAAAAAATGTATGTATTTGTCCACTGTTTTACCAAAATGCAAGCTGAATGTGTGCAAAACTGGTATGCATAATGGTGTGCTTCTCTCCCACCAGCTGCAGCTGAGAGGACATGCAATATTCAGTCCCATGCAAGGTGTCTGGCCAAGTTGCACCATGAGTGTGATAAAGTATGGATATATTAAGCTACCTGTAGTGCAATACGCAATAAAGAATAAAAAATGTACTGCAACAAAGAATAAACAATAAAAACTGTAGTGCAATAAATGGGGAATTGGAAATGTAGTGCAATAAATGGGCAAATAGAACTGCAGTGCAATAAATGAACAATAACAACTGTATTGCAATAAACAAGAGAATTATCAGCAATACCAATAAAGTGTTAAGCAGCATTGTGGTTTCCTAAATAAATCTGTCTTAATATTTGCAGCACAGCTGTATTCACTGCATATGTGTTCTACTGTCACTGCAGTCAAGTGTAAAACTGTAATAGCTGTACAATGCAAAAGGAATGTCCTGTAAAATGTTTCTCTCAGGTAATAGTATGGTGCAAGGTTGTCTCCAGACCAGTGTCAGTCACATAATGCTCTCATTTTCTTCCACTCCAGCAACAAAAGGTATATGGCTGAGGTAGCCCACTTTATGAGCTGAAAGAGTGTGCAGATTTCACAGAGAATTACCATCAATACCAATAAAGTGTTAAGCGGCATTGTGGTTTCCTAAGTAAATCTGTGTTAATATTTGCTATAGGGCTATTGTCATTGCATGTCTATTCTAAGTTTTTGCAGTCAATTGTTACATTATTTACAGATGTCCCCTGCAGTTACAGCTATTTGGTTCTACTCCCATGCCTGCCAACTAAGGCATGATACCTGTCTAGTTTACTTAATGCACACAAACATGCCTCTCAACTCTCACAATTTTTTTGTAATGTAATTACAACTGCCTAATCTGTCTCTTCCATGATTACCACTTAAATTATTACCTGGAATGCTATATGTTTTGAAATCCATTTACATAACAACTTGGTAGTTATGGAAGTCTACATTATGTGAAACTGTCCTGTGTAGTTGTGCATCTGCATTTGTTGCTGCTTGGACCATACTGTCCCATGCTAACAGCTTAAGACGTATGCATGTGTATGCTACTTCAGCTATAGAAGAATTGTAGTCACTGTACTCACAACTGAAACTACACACCTGTAGAAGTATGTATTAGTACTCTGTGTAGTAATATTACCTGTGAGGTAACTAATGGCATGTTTTTCTCTCTCTCCCCACTCCTTATCTTCTTTAATTTATTATTGTTGTTTATTATTATGATTTCATAGTAACATATTTTGTTACACTAACTGTTTTACTGGCCTTATGGTTTAATTCATACTGGTTTGTTGTTAACATACTTACTGCTATGTTACTTTATGTTGTGTTACACATAATATACCTTAATATGTATCTGGATTAATAAATGTTATGTTTCATTCTATTAATGTATTAATGTGGACAGTGGTTTGGTTAATACTAAGTTTGACTTATTGTTATAATTACTGTACTACAGAGTGCCAAGGTCAGCTGGTTCCTTGTGATCTGCCTATCTTGCCTCCTTCTGCCATGGCACAGGGTCCCAGCACATCTGGAACCCTGTCTGATGGTGCCCACTTTGCTGCCCCTGCACTATCTGCAGTGTTGGGTTATACCAACCCAAGGGACAGGGCCCAGTCCCCTTCTGGAAGCAGTGGTGAAGGGGGAGTTGTCACCCATGATTAACTGCCAGGTTTGGAGTGCAAGAATGTCTACCATGTGTTTGGATGATGCCTGTGTCAGATGGAGAGCATATTGGCCATCCTGGTGGGGCAAGCTTGCCCTGGAACCCAGTCTGCACCACTGCTACCCTTGGAGCAGTGATGGAGCAGTGTTGACAGTTCCATGGGTGGAGATGTGAGTCATGCTTCTACCTTAGATTCCACATCGCCCTTCCCATCCAAGGTGTTTACCTCCCTCTTGTGTCACACACCACCCCTGCCTGCTGTCTTGTCTGCCTTGTCTATCTGCTAAAGCATCTTTACTTACCTAATTTACCTCCCTCACACATAGGTGTATCCCTCTACCAACATTCCATTTTCATCTACAAAAAAAAAAAAAAGGGCAGCTGCCCCTCCCAAAACAAAATTGTCCCATACATAGCTCTCCATTTTGCACGTGTCCACTGGACACACATAATTTGGTCCAAATGACTTAACATCAGTATTATGTTGCCCTCACCCCTCTGTCTGGAGGTCAGAATCCAAAGTCATCTACAAATTCTGTCAATGTGCACAGTTGTTGCTGTACAAAAAATGGATAGCTATGGCTCTTTCCTACAACCTTCCTGAACATACCTACCTGCCTTTCACTCTGCTTTTCCCCCTGCTTACACCCCATTTCACAACTTTCCTATTTCCCCATTTTTTGTTTCTTTATATATTTTTAGCACAACACTATATGACATGCAGTGTAGTTCAACTTCACTAAGCTCAGCTAAATGGAGCTATTTTGATATATGTGTTTTAAATAATAAACATGTTCAAAATAAACACCTATCCCCTACTTCGAAATCATGACCGTCAACTTGTAGGATGCTGCATTAACATGCCATGCCACACAGCTATTAATAAAAACAGATAGATTAAGCAAAACATAGTAATTGCAGGTTACTGTCATTCAGCGTGTTTCAGTGGAGCTGTGCATCCCACCGCACAAACTTGTTTAAAGATAAATGGAAAAATTGGGATTGCACCATGGAGCCAGGTGCAAGAGTACACTACTAGAAAGCCAAACACAAAAGAAAGGATGTAAATGAGGTCTCTAATAGCAGGCAACTGTCCCCTTTTATCATCAGCATTTACAAGTACACCTGCTAAGGCATTACTGGTGAAATACATGTACAACAGGGACCTTGGTGCAGAAATACATCCATATAAACCACGCACATAATGATGGCTGTAAAAATAGTATGTTACAGCCTGCATGTGTTTACTTACATCTTGCAAATACACATGCTGTAACAGTGACTCAGTAGTCCAGTCTTTTAAATACCTTGCAAGCAGTACATTTTGCCATACACAGTCCTGGCTTCAAATCCAGTGGTGTGTAGCTATTTGTTTGACATCATTGTCTTGACATCTTATCAGGGGGGCTGCCCCTGGGGAACCTACTCCAATAGAGCCCAGTGTTGAGTGTATGATCATACAGCAGTATCTGTCATGGCACACATGGGAATAGCTGACTATCACTAGTATCTTAGTTGTATCCACACACTTAGTATATTTGCACAATCTGGAATATGACATGCATGATCAAGCAGTGGATACTGCCAGCCATTCTGTTCTTCCTGTATATCTACATAGTTTACTTCCACGTATGTAGTTTACAGGGTCAGTAGTGGCACCACCTTTGTGCAGAGGGATGACAATGGCAGTTCTCCACCCTGCTGGAATGAAGCCTGTACTTAGACTATGGTTAAATAGGGTGCTCAATGGCAAGGCTAGTTCTTGCTGGAGATGTTGCAGAATGCAGCCATGTATG
Organism: Protopterus annectens; assembly: GCF_019279795.1. NCBI lineage: Eukaryota > Metazoa > Chordata > Ceratodontiformes > Protopteridae > Protopterus > Protopterus annectens. Next base: position 1,820,654,249 of record NC_056743.1, on the reverse strand, counting down.
TGATCCTGACGTGTTCCCAATCTGTTGTATTCAGGACATTTGTACTCAAAATGCCATTCACATTTCATGGATGCAAAGAATGAGATAATACTTGAAGGCCTCCGGCAACACCAAGAACTCCTACTTTCCGGGGAAGGCAAAAGAGGAAACAGTGGGCAGCACTGTGGGCCTTGTCTGTGATATCAATGCTACAGGTCATCAGAGCAGGACATATGAACAGATTCGACACCTCGCAACAGACATGATCAATGCTGCACGCAGAAGAGCAGCAGATGTAGCCAAGGACTATGGCATCACCGATTTAGGGCCTACAGCAGAACAACCACTCTCAGCCACTGAGGAATTCCTGGCAAACCTATGCACATATGACAACTCCCAGGCATCCATTACACTGTACATCATGGATGTGGGTGCTGCAGTTTCCTTGGCAGAGGAGTGTGCAGGTAAGCTTAGTTTGATCACCATTGCAATACTGTAGCATTCAGTGTGTCAGGGTGTACAAACTCTTACGTGGGTGTCAGGTCTGTGTTCTTTGTGGGGGGAAGGATTTAACTGCAGTTTGACTCTCCTGCTCAGATGTTGACAAATATAACAATTACCACAGTAGCTTACTGTAAATGAAAGATATACGGACGTATTAACTTGTTGTGATGCAACATGCGGTAGTACTGACTTTACCTCTCCCTCTACTTTTCAAAAGTCTGTCAGGTATTGGACAAGGCCATGGTCCTGCTCCTGGTAAGCACAACACTGTTTTGTTATAGATGTATTTTCATGTTATAGATGTATAGATCTATTTTCATTAAAACAAGCACACCTCCAGACTGGTTTGCCAGCATAATGCACTAGAACTTCTCCAGGTCCAATTAACAATTGACAAGACACCCATCCAAGATATAACTAGCTACGGACACCCCCCCCCACCATGACTCAGGACACTTATTCCTCCTACCTGGACTTACCTGACTCCATCAAGATACTCCTTAACACCCTGATCCTTGGTGATGTCAACTACTCCACCATAAACTGGGTGAACTATTCCTGCTCTAATGCACTCATCCAACGATTTCTTGACATCATCAATTCTAATGCACTAGACCAGCTTGTCTCATCCCCTGCAATGGGTGATAGTGTTCTAGACTTGGTTCTGACCAAGATGGGTGACCGCTGCACCACCCCCATAGTAAGTTCTTCCTTGGTGAGATCAGACCATTGGTCTGTCTCCTTCAAAGTGTTTATCCCTTCCAACCCCTCAGCCATAACCAGGCTAAAAAACTTCTCAAAAACTGACTACAGCCTTCTAAGAAAAGGAATCAGTAGTTTCACACCACTGCCCCCCTCAGAGGATCCAATCAAATATGCTGAACAGTATGCTAGTGCAGTATACAAGCACGTGTACAACTGCATGGACAAAGCCATACCCAACAGAACTAAAACCTGCTCCTCAAGGAAACACAAACCTATCTGGCACACATCCTCTATCAACAGGCTTTACAACAAAAAGAAGAAAATGTTGTCCAAGGGTAAAAAGGCACACATTTCAAACTGGAAAAACTCCCTCCTTAGCCTCAACAAGCAAATTAGATCACTAGTTAAAACCTTCAAAGCCAATTACGAATCAAAACTAGCCACCAAAATAAAGACTAAGCACAAATAATTTTTCAGTTACGTTAGAAACCTTCATGGTGAAGCCCAGGTCTGTTCCGAATAAGTTCTTAATGGTACCATTTACACTGACCCTGTTGACTTAGCCAACCTGCTAGCAGATAGGTTCAGTGCAAACATCACCCTGCTGACCCCGCAAATGCCCATTCGACATCCCCGATACTTGCCTCGCACATCACATCTGCATAGATCAATTTTAAAGCCCTATCCAAGGCAAAGAACATAGCTTCCATGGGACCTGCTAGTATCCCAGGCTGTATTCTGCAACATCTTCAGCAAGAACTGGCCTTGCCATTGAGCACCCTATTTAACCATAGCCTAAGTACAGACTTCATTCCAGCAGAGTGGAGGACTGCCGTTGTCATCTCTTTGCACAAAGGTGGTGCCACTACTGACCCTGGAAACTATCTTCCCATTAGCTTGACAAGTCTGATCTGTAAGGCCATGGAGCATATTATTATGGGCCTCATAAACAAGGACATAGGCAATCTACAAGCACTTGATCCCACCTAGTTAGGATTCATCAAGGGCAGATCTTGTCTGTTGAACATGGTTGACTTTTTTAAGACTGTCACCAAGACACTGGATGAGAGAAAGTCAGTACATACAGCTTACCTTGACTTGGCCAAAACCTTTGACACAACCCCCCACTCAGGCATCATTGCAAAGCTAACACAACTTGGTGTAAATCCCTATCTCATCAGGTGGGTGTCCAACTGGCTTATTGATAGGATCCATAAGGTTAAAATAGGTTCCACTACCTCTGACAGTAGACCTGTCACTAGTGGTGTTCCCCGGGGATCTGTCCTGGGATCCCTATTGTTTAACAACTACCTCTCAGAGGTCCAGGCAAAGACAAAAGGCCTGTGGCTGACCAAGTTTGTGGATGACTGTACGTTGGGTGCTGTCATTGACTCCCCAAATGATGTTAACATACTACAAGAGGGTCTCACAGCAACAAATGACTGGTTCCAAAGTCATGGCCTTAAGTTAAATGCAAAAAAGTGTATTATCATACCATTCATCAAAAACAAGGGCCCTACTGATTACCACATTGACAGCAATCCCCCTAAGCACACAGTCTGTGGTGACAGACCTGGGTACACAGGTTGACCACAATCTCACATTTGACCATCATGCAGTGGTCAAAAAAGTCTTTTACTTGCTTCATCTCACAAGTAAAGGAATTGCATCCAGAAAAAAGGAGGTTATTACCTCTCTGTGCTCCTCACTCATTAGGCCAGTAACTGAGTACAATGCCCCATTTGGTATGTACCTCTCCAAACACCTGCACCAACTGGAAAGGCCACAGAAAAACCTCACAAAAAGAATCCATGGTCTCCAACACCTGTCCTATGTGGACAGGCTCAAATGACTATCACTCTACTCTGTATCATACAGATTGCTCAGCTGTGATCTGTGTCTCACCTACAAGGCAATCTCAGACCCTCCTCTACTAGAGATGATCCATAAATGCTTACATCTAATATGTAGCATTAAGACAACCTGCTGGAGAGACAGGTTTGTCTCCCAGAGGCTGCCCTGTCTCTGGAATACTGAAATCCTTTGGAATCCTCATATAAGTCAAAGTATGTCACTGACCCTCTTTAAGTGCAGCCTTGATGAGTGGATGGGAAACAACAAATTTGTTCCAGGGATTCCACCTGTGTTCCTCACTGACAGAGGCAACAGGTGGTGATTAAGGTTTCTTTTCTGGTGATAAACTCTTGGCTAGGCTTGTAACGGCCCCAGGGCCATTAGCTTAGTAATCTCCTGTGATCCTATGTAGGTTTAAAGCAATGCAATCCCTAAAGTACCATCCCAGGCCTGCTCCCTGGAAGGCTGTACTGTTTGCATGATTGCCTATGGCACAGAAATTTATGGCTGTACACATTACAGTCATACGTATGCCTTGTGGGTGTCACCGCACTGATAGATGCAACAGTATTGTCAGGACATTGCAGATTACCATATGTGTCAACTGTGCAGAGTCTTCACAAATTTCAAAAGAGAACCTCATTTTTGCTGATGAGATTGCTGTGTAAAGAGCATTTATTTCCAAGTAATTATAGCTGTTTGTGGGAATATTAATGTCTTCTTTCCTACTATATGAGGTCGGGATTTCAATAGGTCTGTAATAGTGCCAACAGTGTATATAGCTGTACAGTTATTGCAACATAATACTGAATAACATACTAGTGTAAGTATTAATGTACTGCTTTTTCCTTTCTTATCACAGGTGACCAGGGGGGATTGGTGTCTGTCACCTACACAACCTGATGTCAGTGTCTCTTCAGACTCTGATAATGATGGTGGCCACAGTGAGGCACAGGTGGGGTTTCAGGGGTTGAATATGTGAATATGTCCTAGAGATTGACATCACTCTCCTGCCCTCATTGTCACTGCACACAGTCAGTATGCCTACACATACCCAGTCCCCAGAGGCCACAGATATAGGATAGTCAGAGGGTGGGGACATTGAACAGGAAATTGTGGCAACCATGGCTCCAGTGAGTGTAGACACTGGCCATAGCCAGACAGCTGGCGAGGTTCCACATAGGCGGATTGATAGGGGTGCTAGTAGGAGCCCTGCTATCCTTCCACCACCTGTTGGAGGTGTCACATCACGGTTCACTAGGTGTATATTTCAAGCCATCATAGAGGCACAGGCATGTTCTGAAAGGAACTCCAGACATATGCTCAGGGTTATGGATGCAGCACAGTCTGACATCTGTGACTACCTCAACCACATTGGTGACACCCTGGATTAGTTCACTGATGCAGTGGACAGAAGGTGGGCTGAGAGTCTGTCCTGGATTGCACAGTGTCTGTGCTGGAACATGTCATTGGAATTCACCATCAGCCTCATGGACATAAGTCAGCAGCCCCATCTTTTGAGAGTCCATGTGGCAATGCATGCTCATGCTCGCATAGTGGCAGTATATCCAGTGCTACAGAGGGGAGTGTGCGATCCACACCAAAACATGGCAGGGCATGGGCTTATGGTCCTGGGCATTCCCATTGAGGACATAGTCTCAGCAGACAGCAGTCACCATCAGGTATTAGCACTGCTTCTGACCTTGGGCATGGAGGTGCCAGTGCAACTCCTGGCAGAGCCAGTTCCTGGTTTTGGCCCAGAGATGGTGAACTATCAGTTCTACCATGCACAGTTCAAAGCTGTCCAACATACACACATGCATGGCTAGCACTGAGCATAACTGTGTAGATGCACATATTCACACACCATTGTCAAATGCAGGTCACCTATAGACACACACTGCACAATTCCATGGTCCATCTTGCCAGTTTCCCTTCCTGACTTACAAACATGCTGTCAATATTTTGGGTCAGGCTAGGCCTCCTGCATCTTTACATAACACCCTGTGCAAATGACGATACCCATGCCACATCCCTATCATTCGCATCATAGATGCAGGGAAATAAAGTCATGTGCCTGATGCTCAGGGTGACTATATAAATTAACATGTACCTGTGTAATGCATTATTTAGCCATGCCACTTGTAGTGGTTACTGACAGATACTGTATGCTGACATTTGTAATGAGTAAGCCACAAAATTTCCTGTACCTTATGTTGTATGATGTTGTAATGGCTGCATACTTGCACAATGAAAGTGTCATGGACCTGTTTCTGTTTCTGGATTCTGTTGGGGACATCTATGGACACACAGCAGTAAGACAACCATAGATCTCACAGCACAGGATAGACTTTCAGCACAGAATAAATATGTCCTCAACAAGGTACAGCACTATAAATGCATGGCTCCATAAGTCCATATGTGTGTAACAGGCTAACAAGGACAATGGCCTTAGTCAGATTATGCATGCATCCCTAATCTGTGAAAAGGTCTGATACCCTTGATAAGCATCACCAAGGTATTGGGAGCAAACACATCTGCACGCTGTGGTGCTGGGGATGACACTACTTAAAATTTCCTGTGTCCAGTACAGACATTTGTCTGACAACAGCTATGATTGTCATGTTCTGCATATCATAGTGTAACTTGAATATGATGCATGCCACAGTAGATTTGTGCTTCACATTCATGGGGAGCCTGTTACATATAGGGTGCAGTGTCTGTGTGACATACCTGTCTCTCCAACATATGGTATTTATTCCACAGTGATGGTGTATGTGTGTAGGTTGGGTAAGACATGCGTTCATCCTGTCATGGATATGTGGGAGATATACAGTTGGTTCTGACACTGCCCTCATGGCAGCCATAAACATCCTCTACAAAGCATGTATGAGACAGACTACACATGTATGGTCTGGACACACACTCCATAGGACATGTTATCTGCACTTTGTAGTGCAGTACCATGGCATCTGTGTGGCTGCTACAATTGTAAGATATGCCTGTGTAGTGACATAAAAAGGGTGCCATTGTACACAATGATAGGTGTGATGATTGCCACATTCAGTATGGCAATGACAGTCTGGGAGTTACATCACAGACCTGTCTGTTTATGATGTACATTGAATGCATCCCCACATCTCACTGACCATGCATGTCAAAGGCTACATTTCTCCTTGTGTCCATACATCCATGTGTAATGGCTCAGGGGTAGATGACTTTCTAAAGGATCATATTGTGCAGTCACTGGCATTTAGTATTCATCAGTGGCTCAGACTGCAACTGAATGTGTGTCATAGGCCATCCTGCTTAACTGTTGATTCTGTGTGGGATTCAGTAGCAGCTCCTGATATGCAATCACCTACTAATGTAGCCAGTCAGAGGGCACTGACAGTGGCTGTGACTGCAGAGAGGGAATGGCTGGAAAAGGTATGCCATCAATGATGTCTGGGGAAATCCACTGGTAACTGGCATCGTTGCTGCTTAGGTCTCCCAGTGCTATCTTCCTGGACTATGACTGTCAGACACTTGCCCACATAACACTCGGTAGATAACCTACATGGTTTCTGGCAAGGCCTACTAGCCTAATATTGTCAAACACCTTGCCAGGCCATGGTAAGTAGAGTGAGTAATATTCCCATCATCCATTGCATAGTGTAATACTCAATGGTGACCACCAGCTAGAGTCGGTAGGCATGATTTGGCCTTGAGCATAACAGTGTGTGTGGTCTAGTGTCAGTAGGTGTATGACAGTGTTACTGCTCATATCCATGCTAACTCCTTTCAAGGCATTTCATGTCACATGGCTCAGAGATCTAGGGACACTTCTTGGCACTACATACTAGTTGTACTTTGTGCAACTAAGTATTGCAGTTGCTTCCAGCATGCTCCAAGAAGAGAGTCATCCAAGGTGTGTGTACAGAGCATAACAAAACAAGGTAGCGAAGTATACCCTTTGAAGGTAAGGTAGTTGCTTTACACAGGTATTCTGCAGTTGGACACTACCCAAGCAGTGTGTACTGGAAGGACACAATTCCCTTCTGAAGACTGTGGAAAGCAGGGGAGTCCACAGAATCACTCTAACATAGGATGTCATGCTCTGATATGTCTTCTGTCATCAAATGCAAAATGGTACTACAAAGCCCATGATGACAAGCAGGACACAGCCTGTTTGTTCATCCACATAGCTGTCCCGCACCATGAAAGCCTCTGTAAGCTTCACATACACTTTTCCAAGTAGATGCCTTGATTAGCAACCTGGGCAATCAGTTGGCTTTTGCATGTGTTAGTCCATCTATTCCAGTACTAGCGGTATGTCACTAGGGAACTGACAAGATGGGGGTTAGTAGCACTGCTGTAGTGCCACAATATAATGTACAATGTCCATTGACATAGATGTCCAGTCTTGCTGTAACAATCAGCACACTGCTGCTGAGCCATCGTAGGTGAAACTTTCACAGCATATCATGCATCCTGCCCTCCGACACATTACTGGTGCATATCTGCATGACATGGTTGTGAGGCCTACTGCAGTGGACTGTACACCTTTGTCTAGTGTGTGTTCAACTGCCACATGTCCTAGTCATATCATATTGTACAGTTATGCACCAGACACATGTATGTGTTCCCACATCATATCACACAACAACCAGTTTGCTGTCTAGTTGCTTGACAGGCATCATATGCTTGTGAGGCCAACATAATGTCAGCAAAGTAGAACAAGTCCAGTATGCGTGCACAGGCATCCACATCTTCACTGCAAGGTGTGCCTACAAACACTGTATATCAGGCAATCAACCCCAAGGGTGTGGCAGCATGACTCTATCTTTGCAGGACCTGCTGCTGAGGTGTTGGGAGTGTCTGCTGAATTGATGGGAATGTCCTGACCCCTCTACTTGTATGACACACAAACACAATGTGTGACAAATGTAACTGCATTTCAAATCTTGCTGCCATGGTGTCTCCAACATCAATCATTACATATGGAAATGAGCATTATGCCAATATTCACAGCAAACATCCTGCACCACCTATACCCACATAAAACACACCTGCATGTGTGCAGCTCTTTATCAGACACATTGTCAAACAGACACCTCAGAACATCCTGTCTCTGGAGTGCAAAGCACACATAATACTGCATGCACCACTCTCTCACCATCAAACACCCAAGGCAAAACATATCACTCCTCTTGTCAGATGTGATTGCATTGTAAGACACACTGATGTCTATTTCAAGGGGTGACATGTGGGATAGGTTACAGATAACTGTCTGGGTTTAAACAATAGGCCTTAATACACATTACCACAAATCAAGGGCTGCCAGTTAACTTAATGATGACATCATAGTTCCTGCAGGTGTGTATGACTAGGGACATACGTCACCAGCCTGTATGTAGAAATATAACTGTGTATCTTGTGGATATAGGCATACCTTGCATCTGCAGTTGACACTCACCTGGGATGATGGCACCATACATATGGAAATTGATGGAAGTCAATAATTGCTTTTGCATGTGGTATCTTTGTCAGGGCATCTACTACATGTCTGACTAAGTTGCCTTGCTCAACAGCCATCAATGCTTCACCAGTGATGGTGTTTATCTCTCACCCCTCAGATTTGGAGTAACAGCCATGGCTACTGACACCCCCACAATGCGACTTAGATGCACTGTTCAGGGAAAAGTTGGCAATGAGAACACCATCTTTATACATCATGGTTATGCTGCTACACGGTGAGTATGGCAACAATGAACTGCACTCTGTGGAATGTATACCCACCCTGGATTATGCTGACATGTGTGCAGTCAAGGTCATCTGGTTCAAGGGTGTGGACAGCACCACAGTCATACCATACTACATGTCCATCCACATCTTCACACCTCAAAATGACAGTGTTCAGGGTAATGCATGTGGTGTATACATACTCATTAAGTATAGATACACACCCAGATTTTGTGAAACACTGTGATTTCCCAGAGACACTGCAGGTACCATTCAGTACTGGATGGGCACATAATCAAGCAATACCTGGCTACAAGAGCAGCTCCATGTATACAGACACCTACTTTGGGTATTTGTATGTACGGGTCTATATCACAACATCAAAAAGACCAAAGATCGAATGGCATTTATATAGAAATATCGAAAATGCCAGTTATCTAAGTCACTCTTGTGGGGCGCTGTGTTCCCCCACACCCACCACTAATTATATATACCAACTCTGAGATCACACTACAATGAGGAAAGGGAAAATTTTCCAATCTTCACTGTACCATGATCTCACAATAAACACCTCAATGAATGGCATTTCCGATATAAATGCCATTCGATCACCGGTCTTTTCGACTGGTGATTTAGACCCATATGTACATGTGTCTACCAAGATATATCCATACACCATGTTGTGGGGGTGGCATTAACTGACCATCAGCTGTGTTGCTTAGTAGTGCTGCAGGTCACTTGCCCAAAGGTTAGTCTACGTCCTTAACTACAATGTCCTGGAACAGTGCCATGACATCCCCCAAGGGGAGCCCATGTATTGCAATATGTATTTACCAGTATGTGTAACCACTGCAGCCCCACAATGTGAGGTCCTCCCTGGTGGGATCTAACCACAGATCAGTGTCACTAAAACTACCAGCACTATTCCCACTTGCAGACAATATAGACATACATTTAAACAAAGCTATTTATTACCTCCTGTGAGATGGTTTACTTAGCTTGGGTGCATGTCCCCCTCTGATGGGATGGCATGTATGCAGAGCTGTACAGCCATGCATTATGCCAGCAGCATTACAACTGGATGAACATGGCTGTACCTGACAGAAGGAACACAGGCTCCTAATGGCACAGCAGACCTGTCTGGTGAACAACTGCCATTATTAGGCTGTACAATAGGAGGTGGATATTGCTGTGTGACAGTTGGGGTGAGGGTGCAATCCCAAAATGGTGACACAACCTGCTCAGCTTCAACAGCCACATAGTGTTGTAATGTTGTGTAGACACAGGAAGTGACAAAATTAGCCACCCACACAAAGCAGAACCACAACACATAGTGTAGTTACAGCTGTAACCTCAATGTACAGGCCTAGATTGTGAACTCATACTTAATGATGCTACATAGAATGGGTCTGTACCCATAGTTAACCTGTAGTCCCACATGTTCTGCATCTGTCCCCCCCACATGTTATACATGACATTCCTACAACCTGCCCCATAACTTCCATATCTACAGAGGGTTTCACTTTGAAAGCTCAAGATACTGAAATGTCAAATTTAAGTATCTCAAGACCATAAGAGTGAAAGTGCAGTTGCTTGAAACTGCATCCTGTTGAATCTTAGTTTGTCAAATCTGTAGGTGTGGTGTGTTCTGTTCTTCCTGGTATGTTGTCTCTTTAAGGTTTAGTGGTGTATGGGTAGGAAAGATGGTGGTTGATGTGTGGTTATGTGCAAAGATCCAGGTAGATGTGCAGTTTGTTATGGTTTTGTGTAGAAATGTGGTTTGGTGTACTTTTTTGGGAAGTTTTGGAAGTTGGTTTGGGTAAGTAGGTGAGAGTGTATGTGTGTAAGTGTTGAAAGTGGTGTGTCTTGTATATATGAAGTGTGTGTGTTTGTCATGAGATAAGTATAACAGTGCACAATGGGAGAGTAGGGCACATTATATTAGATTTTTTTCTTGTTTTTATGTTAGTGTAACCTCAGAGTTGGTATATATAAGTAACGGGGGTGTGGGGAATGCAGGGGGCTTGCTAGTTTATGTGTTTTTTTTTTGTGTGTGTTTATGAAGAGAGAAGGTTGGGTATTCTTTTTGGTCTGTTTTTTTCAATATTTTGGATGCCGGTGTTCTGGTTTTTCACTATTCTTCACTTCCGCTCTTATGGTCTCAAGATACTGAAATTTGACATTTCAGTATCTTGAGGTTTTAAAGTGAAACCCTACAGAGCAGGTTGTAAATGGCCTCTCTATGGAGGATACACAGCATGTATTAGACATGCTAACATCCCAAGCTGCATCCTATATTGGATGTGTCATGGATTACTATCACCATTGGCAACACCTTGCAATCATACTGAAACCACTGGCTGAACCCCAGCTGACTGGACAAAGCCAATTGTTATACCCTTTCATAGAGGTGGTGTATGCACTGACCACCAGAACTATAGACCTCTTTGCTTGAGTATCCATATCTGTATGGCCATAGGGACAATCATCATGGAGCTGATCAACACATATATATGCAATCTACACACAGTTGACTGTTCATAGTTTGGATGTCTGAAAGGGGGATCATGAATGTTAAACATGAACATTTCCAAGGCAGTTACCAAGGACCTGGATCAGTGGACATCAGGGCATACAACCCCCTGGACTGAGCCAAGCCACCTGACTATGCCCCCCACCCAGTCATCATGTAAAAAACACCCACTTAGGCATCCACGGTGCTATCATTGTGGGGGTCACTTAGTGGCCCATTGATGGCACACATACTCAACATAGGGACATCCACTTCCAATAGCTGATCTGTATGCAGCAGTGTTCAACAGGCTCAGTCCTGGGTCCTCTACTGCTTGGAATCCATTTAAGCATGATACAAGTGAATACTGACTGTCTGTGTCTAACAATGTTGCCTGATCCCTGCAAAGTGTGAACACTCATGGATTCTGTGAGATATGTCAATATCCTACAAGATGATATTGAAGAACAAATGTCTTCTGACATAGTAATGGCCATAAACACCATGCAATTATATATGTAGTATTATTTCCATCACTAATATCTATGTACCTGGTACGTTGGACATCAGTCAAAACATGTGATGTACACACTCAGGGGTGAAAGAACAGGGGCACACAGACCTGGCAACACAGATTTGCACCTAATGTGCCTGAGATCACCATGTCTCCCCAGTTGTATGATGGGAATCAGGTATCATAGCTGAGGGTACAATCACCCATAATTGACATACTCATAACCTCAATGTACTCTTCCCTCAGCATGACAATATATGAATGCAATGCCCATTTGGTAATGGACATTCCCCAGTAGTACTGGAACTTGTGCACAACAGTATGGTCTCTTCACACGGGAACTTCACATCTTCAGCATGTGTTCAATGGGGATTGTCTGAAATAAGCATCATTGTAACCTGTGACATATAGACTACTCAGAGGTGATCTCTGCCTTGCATATGGGGCAATGTGTGGCAGTGCTTGATTGTTAATGCTGCATATCTGCAGGTGGCATAGTAAGGACATTAACCTAGTATGTGACATTAATAATACAAGCTGGTGGGGGAGATTTGTCTAGCAGACTTTAACTCACCTTTGCAACAGAGCCCTGGCTAATGACAAGCAGAGCACCTCAGTGCACCTCAGCATACACCATCTGTATAACTGGCTGGGTGAGCATAATTTCACCACAGGAACTCTGTCTCTTGGATTGGGGCAATATGTGCTGATCATGTAAATAAAGGTATACAGGTGTCTATGATTGTGATGCATGGCCAGTATGCCAGTGAGGTTCAAACATCCTATGGTACCATAAGCTGATGTAAATTGATCTAACAGCCACACACACAAACATGGCTACATTGGAGATAGAACCACTTCTAATTACTGCTTACAGGACAAAGCACAGCTCACACACAGTGCAAGTTGGCTATATGTAGATTATAGCACTTACCTATGTAATGGCACACACTGCAGATCACAATAGGTGAAGAACATAACACACCTCATGTCTGATAGCACTGTCAGTTTAGGACATATTATGCTTGATTACATCAACAGGCCAAGTTGTTCTCAAGCATTTGGAGGGCCACATCACCTGCTACAACTAAAATTCTACCTCTTTGTCACTTACTGAGGTGATCATATTTATGGCATATGGACACACACTGAGGTGATCATAATTATGCCATATGGACACACGCACAAACGCAAAATGGCCTGTAGTGAGATTAGAACCCCTACCTATCTAGTTTTATACATTGTAGATCCCAGTATTTATTGCATGTGCCATGGCACCAACTTACAGGGCCAAATAGTGCATAACCATTGTAGTTTGATAGCCTCACACACACACACACACACACACACACACACACACACACACACACACACACACACACACACACACACACACGTATGAGTCAAGTCGCCTGTAGTGAGATTACAGCACCCTACTAATCTAGTCTCAGATACTACAAATCACAACACTTATTGCATATGCCACAGCTTAAGTCAATGTTCTAATTTCATCTGGTAGTCTTAAGGTTGATGACATCATCAGACCTTCTAGAAGAGGGCAGTTTGGGAGCCAGCAGCAACTTACAGGGCTAAAAAGAGTATAACATTGCAGCTTGTTCACCAACAAAGGTTTCTTAGCTGTTTGGCAGGGGGGTTCACACCAAGGGACCTACAGTGAGATTAGAACCCTTACCTGCTTAGTCTTACCCACTACAGCTCACATTACGTATTGTATGGACTACAGGTTAAATTGAATTCTACAATGGCAGCTGATAGTATTAAGGTAGATGACATCATCAAGCCTTGTAGAAAAAGGCAGTTTGGAAGCCAGCAGCAATTTACAGGGTCACAAAGTGCATAACCACTGGAGTTTGCTAGCCAATGAGGGTTTTTCAGTTGTTTGGCAGGGCAACACACATACAAATGCACCAAGAAGCCTGCAGTGAGATTAAAACCGCTACCTATCTAGTATTAAACACTACAGATCACAGTACGTATTGCACATGCCATGGCTTAAGTCCGATGCTATAATGGCAGCTGGTAGTCTTAAGGTAGGTGACATCATTAGGCCTTGTAGAAGAGGGAAGTTTGGAAGCCAGCAGCAACTTACAGGGGCAAAAAGTGCATAACCATTGCAGTTTGATCACCAGTAAGGGTTTCCCAGTTGTTTGGCAGGAGGATAAACAGACATAAGCACCAAGTGGCCTGCAGTGACATTAGAACCCCTACCTATCTAGTCTTAGACACTACAGATCAAAGTTCTTGTTACACATGCCACAGCTGATGCCTGTTTTATCTGTGATTGCAGGCAAACTACTTGGGGATTACACAAACTAGGCTTGTGTTGAACAGCATCTGTGGCATGCAGAGTGATATTGTTTTGTACTGCTATCTGCATGCAGTATCCCAGCAGTGAGATAACTGTTATTATCCTACCTGTGTGTCTACAGTTACCAGTATGGCCATATATGTCTGTTTGCACTTAGATGGGAAAGCCTGATAGCAGGGACAATGTGTGCTGTCTTTGCATGTGTAGCCAACTTTATACACAACACAACATGCTTACCTGATGCTATGTGGCGACACTCAGCAGGCACAGGAGTCTGTAGTCAAGTGCATTATGTACTGTTGAGCTCTCACTTTGGATCCTTTGAGCAGCATTATAGATGTGTGATAGTGCAGCTTTACTCACCATTATCAGGGTATGTAGGATAATACAGACATCCACACACATATTTCTGTATATAACAAGGATGTATGTCTAAATGTAGCTGTTGTGTATGATATCTATATGTGCTATGTAGATATATGGAGAGAGACTGAGATGTGTGTTTTTATATATGTATATAGCTATATATATATATATATATATATATATATATATATATATATATATATATATATACATATCTATTTGAAAATACATAGAGATACATATACTATGTAAGTAAGAGAGACAGTAACAGACAGATATGTATACATATATGTATGTATAGACATATTTATACATAACAGGTCATTTTGATCAAGGGGCAACAGGAGTGTGTTCAGTTTAACTACCTGTATGGGCATGCCCAGTGGGACTGTCAGTACTTATAAAGTGACTACAGGCCACACCTACCTGACTTCCAGTTCGGGATTTTGTGTGTTATGAACCCTGACATCTGTCCCTGTTTCTGCAGTACTGAACTTCACTGAAAATGTCCATGGCATTCTCCAGCTGTCTGATGTAATTAATATGTGACAGAGGTTCATAATGTTACACGTTGTTATTCCTGCATTAAGTGACACACACAATGTATGCTTGATTTATATGTTACTGCTGTAAGTTTGCCTGGACTGCTGATATACCATTGATAACCTAGTGTTACAGTGGTTATATGGGGAAACTGTTGAGTTGAATGTGGGGGAGCAACACCATATGTTCTATTAGGACACACAGTAGTCCAGCTATTGGGTCTGTATTATATTCTCAAAAGCCGACAATATCGAAGCTGATATTGTAGACAAGAGAATAGCGAAAGCATACAACATCGAAGTTGTAAACGGAAATCTCCCTAAGAGGAGATTTCTGTTTACTGCAATGTAGTGCGGTCTCAGAGTTGGTATATTTAAGTAGCGGGGGTTGTGGGGGGGGTGCACGGGGGCCTGCCCCCTTGCTTAAACCCATTAGGGTACTTTTTTCTTTCTTTTTTGTTGTTTATATAAGTTTGATGTTTGAAGACATCGACCATATGGTGTTGACCATATGGTGTTCGATGTTTTCAACTGTCGATCTTATAACATAGACACCAACTATCATGTTACCCCACTGTTTAACATCTCCCATGGCTGATGTAGTGCATATTCCAACCATGAGGCCTAGTGAATATTAACAAACACATACTAGTGGACTGAGTAGCTTTAGTCCAATGCAGATGTTACTTGTGTCCAAACAGCTCACTACATTTAACTGCATAAATGCAGCAAAGCCATACATACAACAGCATATTATAATAATCCTTACAAGTAGTGTGTAAGTTAGGGACTTACCTTGCAAATGCAGTGGTTGATAGAACTGTAGTTTAGGGCTGACTATGTCTGATGCAAGCAGTACACAGTCAATGCATGTAAAGGTACAGGTTGTGTGATTTGCCTGGCATCAATTTTACTATATGTATGTGAGTAGGAGTATGGTGTTAGACCCTAGGGTCCTAGATTGTCAGTGAATGTGTTATGCGTGGACTCTTAGCCAAAGCCAGGGCATACTGGGCCCACCTACATCTGCCTACAGGGACATCATCAGGGCATTCCACCTCCAAGTCCTCCTGTGAGTGTGGCTGTGGTGACCTAGGCAGTGGTGTGGGGGCTGTGTTTCCCTTCACTTTGTTGCTCCTGCTGCAGCTGTTTTTACAGGATCATATTGTGTAGCATAGCACATAATGTGAACAGGGCACCACCAGATATATCGATGCACCAGAACCATGACTTCCAAAGTCCAAACACATGCTCTATGATGTTCCTAGTTTGAGTGTGTGCCTCATTATGGCATTCTTCGGTGGGTGGGTGTATTTCTGATGGGTTTCTTCATCCATGATTCCAGGATATAGACAGCATCCTCCAGCAAATGGCCGTGTGAGATGCCCCCCCCCCCAGCAAACATCTAGTACAGCTGTGATGTGTACCAGATATGGGAGTTATGATAACTGCCATGGCTACCAGCACACACATTCAGGATAATCCCCTGGGCATTGCACATGACCTGGCAGTTGATGGAGGGGTACCCCTTGTGGTTGACGTAGATTCTACCCTTCTCACTGGGTGGTGCCTTGATGTGTACATGAGTGCAATCTATAGCACCCAGTACTTCAGGGTAGTGTGCTACATGGTAGAAGTGTTGCATATTGCTGGCCCTTGCCTCAGCGGTGAGGGGAAAAGAAATGTGCTCACTGGCATGTGGTAACATGGCATCCAGGAACTGGTGGAGTACCCTGCATGCTGATTCCTGTGAGACCCCCATCATGTCCCTAGTTGGTCTTTGGAAAGTGCCTGTAGCTAGTATTCTAAGGGCTACACATACCTTTGTTTCCACTGGGATGGATTTCCCCTCTGTTGGCTGTGGGTCTGAGTAGAGGGTTCAAAACAGGAGGCCAGCACCAGAGTGTTATAGGCACACAAAATCCTTTATTTAATAATACAATATTATTACTAATATCATACCAGTTTTGGCAGGCTTGCCTTCTTCAGTGATAAGAGAAATGTTACTATATCAGTACATACACATTTATATTGCATTAAATAAAGAATGAAAGAAACTTCTTCCTGTTAAGTCATTTCCTTTAAAGATGCAAATGATAAACATAATACATTACATTATAAGTGATCATTAAGTCCCGGGGAGAATAGACTCCCCCAATTTAATAATCCAATATTTTTCCTTTTTATTGAGAATAGAATGCCAGCCAAGTTTATTACCTCTGTCCCCCTGGATCTTATCTATAATCATGAAATAAAATTTGGCATTGCTGTGTGACGTGCAATACCTGTATAAAGCATTGGTTAGTCGTTTATTTTGTATGCCACTTAGGTGCTCGGACATGCAAATACGTAGGAGCCGGGAGGTTTCACCTATATAAAATGCTGAACAGGTGCATGTTGCTAGATATATAACCCAATCACTTCCACAATTGCCAAAAAGTTTTATATCAAATACCTGACTAGTATTTTTACTGGAAAATTGTTTGTAATTGTGTATATGTTGACACAATGTACAGTGGCCACATGGGAATGTACTTAGTAGCTTGTCCCCAATTATGGTCAATTGATGACTAAATGGCCCCTTGACATTTATTGGCCATTTGCACCTGCCATGTTTGCGAGGGTTCTTCTGAGTTCCTACTGTTGATCGCCTCGCTGTTGGCCTGTGTTGGTACACTCTGTGTTCGTGGCTGAACTAGATTCAGCTTTCCCTACACAAGTCTCTTTTTTGAGGGAAATTATTGCCTCTTCAATTCAGTGAGTTGTCCCTTTTTGAAAGTGGAATGTCGTTTTTTGATTAGTAATTACCCTGCATGCAGTTGGGTAGGTTCTTGCAATACTGCAGTAGCTATATCGTGGAACTTCGTGAATGCATTGTATTGGTACTAACATACCCTTTGGAGTGCCTTTTGGTGTGTTATGAGTTGTCTTGGTACATTGGAAGGGCGACAAGTATTTTTGTGCATTAATAAAACATCTACTGTTGGCCTATAAGTACAGTCGGTGCCTTTTTTCTATGAGTCGCTCCTACTACTCTAATGGATTACATTTTGGGCCCGTACAGTAATAAAAACAATGATAGCTACATCGTGGTTTGAGGGGAATGTGTCGTATGTGATTAAAAGCATATTGTTTGTATGGATAAAACGATAGCTACATCGTGGTTTGAGGGGAATGTGTTGTATGTGATTAAAAACATATTGTTTGTGTGGATAAGGATGTTTTCATCAATATTACCTTCCATTGATGTGGGCAAGGTGTTTTTTAAAAACTAAACTGTGTGACATTACAATGATGTGTGAAAGCTATCCATAGATCGTTTTTCAGGTACAGTTGGTGTCCCCCCTCCCCCAAGTGTTTTTCAACTTAATTAAAGTTCATTTGTCTTTGGAACAAATTCTATATGGAGGAGTCAACTGACTAAGGGGACATAATGCTTATTTTTGTTATACTTCCAGTGGAGGACTTTTTGGTGTTTGCAGCTGGTGCTTTTGGTATACGTTAAACATCTTTTTTCAACAGCAATTTGTGATTTTACTCAGCGTATATGGGGATTATTTCTCTGTCTTTCTCAGCAGAATTGCTCTAGTGGTTGATGTGAACTGTTCTCTCTCTAAAAGGACACACTTGTGTTATGTAATAATCTCATAGGGATTGTTTAATTACAAAAATGTGTTTGATGTGCTAATAACTTATTGGCCTTACACATTATTGGTTTAATGGTTAGCCTCTTGCCTATTATGTTTATGTGTTAGAAGGAAAAAGTTAATTGAGATTAGTATTCATTCTGCAAGCTTCTTTATGTTGGAAGATAATATATATTAAACCTGTGTGTGACTTACATATAAACTTTAACACAATATACTTTTAAATATGCAAGTTACTTTTGTATTTAGCTTAGTTAGATTGGAAACATTTAATGAGGTTTGCTTGTATTGTTAGACTACCTCTTTGAGCCTTTGTATGGCAATTATTATACATAGGGTGACAATTGTGATAAGCTGTCTAGTTGTACTGCTGCGATTTGGTAACAAGTAGTCAACATACATATTAGTATATTATGTTATACCCTCTTATTATTACTGTATTGAACAAGGGGATATGTTTTTTGACTCTGGGTGTTTGTGAATGGAATTGCTTTACTTTTTGATGAGCATTATTGCTGAACAAACCCGGGTACTTATCAGGGTAATTAGGGCTTATCCTGGCATTTAAATGACGAGTCGGTTGAATGGACATATTCCATAACATTTAAGTCCAGTTTTGGTGATTATATACTCATATATATGTGCATGTATCTGTTGTGAATATATATATATATATATATATATATATATATATATATATATATATATATATATATATATATATAGTAACTATTTACAGATAGGAGGGTGCATACCCCAAACCTTCAATTCATGTAAAGCGAATTTGTATTTTATCTAGGTTGATAACAAACGTATTGTCATAAATGCCCACAGCCAATTGATTTCACCTTCATATACATGGAGCACCTTATAGTATTGATTATACAATATAAATAATGTGTTATAATCTTTTTTGTTGTTAACTTGTAGTGTGGGTATAAAAGTGCGTTTAAGGATTTTGGTTATATTCCTTTGGATACGCAGCTGAGGTTTGCCTACAGATATGCTACATTATTTATTCAGTTATTTTTATTACTAAAAGAGCGTACTCATAACACATGCTCTGTGGGAGATTACATATCAGTAAACAAACTGCTTGAGGGGTTAATATCCTGTTGGTCATAGGAATTGCTTTGTTTGCCCGGGCTGACAATTTGAGAATGAGTTGGTTGACCCTTCCCTGTGTCACCATATTTTCTTAGGGGACTATACCCTGATACTTTGATGGACCTATATATTTTTTGAAGGCTGTTTAAGCCCCAATCAATATATCTGCAGATGTTTTACTGAATGATACCATACACCAGGGTGGATATTTTTTAATAACTTGATGAATACCATTTTGCATCAGGTGAAGACATGTTATGAGATGACTAATCTATGCATATTATGGAAATGTTATTTCTCATCTGAAATTTGGTGCATTATTGATTGTAAAGCTTATTGTCGTGGATCTGGATACTATTTTGCAGGGCCTTTGTACTGATAAGAATGACATACGGGTTTTTGGTTTGACAAGTCAAAATGAGGAGAACTTGGACATGCAAAACATGGATCCACTTGACGTCTGCAATCATTTATTTAATAAATTGGGTAAGAGTATGAGAACACTACGTACAAATGTTTGGCATCTCAAACTATTTAAAGCTTATCAAAGCAAAAATATCATCCCCAGGGGATTGAGGGTGAAAATACAACCCTTTGTGGGCAAAACAGATGATATATTGATAGAGGAGTGGGGTTTAGCACAACAAAAGGCTTTCATGACATTTGTTCAGATTCTAACTAGTTATTACAAGCAAATGATTGATGAAAATATTGGGGAAGTTAAAGTGGTCTGTGAGGAACTTAAGGAGCATGAGGACCAGCCCCATTATATTACATGCTTAAACAAGCTGACAAAAGACTTATTGATTTTTGAGAAACAAATTAAAGACAAAAAAATACGTAAGTTTAATAGGGAAATTGCGGACTATCAGAGAGGGAAACCATTTGAACATCAGAAGAATGTTAAATTGTCTGATGTCGGTAAATCAACTTCTGTTTCGAAGAGAGAAAGACCTAGATCGATTCTCAAGAGGATAAGCACTAATTATAGTGGTACCTCTGGAGAAGAATCATCAGCCATGGACACAGAGGGTCCTAACACACAGTTCTTACCAATCCCAAAGAAGCAACACAGTTTGGACCACCCTTTAGGCATGGTAGGTATAGGGGTGGGAGGAAACACAAAAATAAGCATGGTAGAGGAACTGTTGCAAACATTATTAACACATGAGTATGATTACAGTATTCCCAACATCTCCTCAGTTGCACTAACGGATGAACAGAAGAAATTACTGAATAAAGGTCTGAACTATGTTCCTGGTTTCTTTACTGATGAAAATGTTATGGTTAATGATGTCCTTGATTTTTGTCGTAGACTTAAACTAAGATATATTTTTTTGGTGCTAGGGGCCCCCCTCAAAGATCTACTGAGTTTAGGTTCTCAAAGTCTGAATTTGTACCTCCAATGAACAAACATGTATCTATATTTCAACAGGCGGTGCTCAAAGATCTACACTTCAGGTTGTGTCAATCTAGAATGCTGAATCATAACTTAACTGTTGGAGAACAGCAGGCCTTAACTGAACTTAAAAACAATTTAAATGTTGTTATAATACCAGCTGATAAGGGTGGGACAGTGGTCATTATGAATACATTATGAATACAGATTATTATCTGGCTGATGGAAATAAACAATTATCTAACCCTCAGCATCATATGCATATGCCCATTGACCCCTCACCCAGTTTGAAGAAGGAGATTGACTTATTTTTGAACTGGGCAGTTGAGGAAGGAATCATCAAAGATTCCGTTAAGCAACACTTGATGGTGAGTGATCCACATAAACAAATTCTGTTCACTGTTGAAAAATACATAAAAGCCTCGATAAACCTCTGGGCAGACCAATTCTATCAGGCATTGGCTCCTTGACAGAGCCACTGTCTGTATTTCTGACACAATACCTGAAGCCATTACTGAATCTAATAAGAGCTCGAATTCAGGATACAACATAATTTCTCAAAATCATATCAGATACTCAATTGGAACCAACTTGGCTACTCTGTACATTAGATGTGAAGGCTCTTTATACTAACATTCCCCATTGGGCAGGCCTGCAGGCACTCCAATATTGGTTGGAGAGGGCCAATTTCTATCCGGCTGGCTTTAACACACTTTTAATATGTATGGCCGAATATGTTCTATATAAGAATGTTTTCTATTTCCAAGAGGAATGTTACTGGCAGACACAAGGTACAGCGATGGGTGTATCATTGGCCCCTATTTATGCTGACCTGTTTATGGGATATCTTAAAGAATATCTGATATACAATGATACAAATAACATCTACTTAAATGAGATTGATATTTGGAGAATATTTTTACACGACTGTTGGTTGGTGTGGCGAGCAGATAGGCAGTACCTGTTAGAATTTGTACAGTATTTAACTGACATCAAATGGGGAATAGAATTCACATTGAATTGTGATATTCAACAAATCAATTTTTTGGATGTTACAATAATTAGAAATCCGGATGATACATTTTGAACTCAGGTATTCAGGAAATACCCCTAGTACAACAACTTGTTATTTGCTTCTAGCTTGCACCCACACCACACAATCTAAAATATACCCAAATCTCAGTTTTTGCATATTAAAAGAATTTGCTCAATGCAAGAGGACT
Source organism: Protopterus annectens (assembly GCF_019279795.1). NCBI lineage: Eukaryota > Metazoa > Chordata > Ceratodontiformes > Protopteridae > Protopterus > Protopterus annectens. The sequence goes on along the minus strand of NC_056743.1, from coordinate 1,820,631,844 downwards.
ATGTCTCATTTCAGCAAGACCTAACCCATAGATTTCAGGTTAGGGTTTACAGACAAATGGATATCCTATCTGCCAGTAATTGGGCAACTACACAAGAGAGAACACAGTTACTAGAATACAAGAACAAAACACAAGAGGATAATTTGGATACTATTAGGTTTGTTACGACCTATGGGCAGAATGTTAATTTGATTAGGGATGTTGTATCTAGAAATTGGAATATGTTAATGGCTAATGAAGAGTTGTATCAGGCTCTTGGTCCTGAATGCAAATTCTCCTTTCAGAGGGGAAAGACGATGGGATCACATTTTGCACACTTTAAACAGGTTGGCAGTAGGAGGCCATTTAGTCACCAATTCACCATAGCTGGGGACAAGCTACTAGATATATTTCCATGTGGTCACTGTGCATTGTGTTAACATATACACAGGTCCAAACAATTTCCAGTAAAAATACTAGTCAGGTATTTGATATAAAATTTTTTGGCAATTGTGGAACTGATTGGGTTATATATTTAGCAACATGCATCTGTTCAGCATTTTCTATCGGTCAAACCTCCTGGCCCCTACATATTCATATGTCCGAGCACCTAAGTGACATATGTAATAAACGACTAACGGATGCTTTATACAGGCATTGCACTTCACACAGCAATGCCAAATTTTATTTCATGATTATAGAGAAAATCCACGGGGATAGAGGTAATAAACTTGGCTGGCATTCCATTCTCAATAAAAAGGAAAAATATTGGATTATTAAACTGGCACGGTCTATTCTCCCTGGGATGAATGATCACTTATAATGTAATGTATTATGTTTATCATTTGTATCTTTAAAGGAAGTGACTTAACAGGAAGAAGTTTCTTCATTTATTTAATGCGATATAAATGTATATGTACTGATATAATAACATTTCTCTTATCACTGAAGAAGACAAGTCTGCTGAAACTGGCATGATGTTAGTAATAACATTTTATTATTAAATAAAGGATTTTGTGTACCTATAACATTCTGGTGCTGGCCTCCTGTTTTGAACTTTGACTTTTATTGGCCGTTTACACCTGCTGTACTTGCTGGGGTTCTTTTGAGTTCTGAGTAGAGGGTGTCAGAGCTCAGTGAGTTCTTGTAGTATGCTCCTGTCCACACTGTAGCTCTCTACAATCTCCAGCTCATGTAGCTCCTGGAAGGTTACCCTGGGCATGAACACTCTTCTCCTTCTCTGTCTAGGCCTATTGTCAGCAGCAGCAGGACTGACTTCAGTATCTAGCACATACAGGTGCAGCAGTCCTGCAGCAGCTCCTAGCATTCTCTCAATTAAAATTCCCAAGTCTGTACAGCAACAGTGCAGAGTATTGGGGAAAAATCAGAATGTATGGTGTATGCATACTTTATAGAGCTCTGTTGTAGGTGCAGAGTGATTGATTGGTTAACTATGATGTATTGCACCTGCCTACAGTATAATTAACATCACTTCATGGCCCTATTTTAGCTTAAATAAGGGTCAAAACTTCTTCTTCTTCTTCTTCTTCTTCTTTCAGCTTTTTCCCGGTTAGGGGTCACCACAGCAGATCACCTGTCCGCTCATGATTGGCAGTGAAGTTTTACAGTGTTGAGTTGCCAGCCCGGTGCCCAACCTTCCACGGAAGGCACACATACACGCACTCACGTCTAGGGACAATTTTATTATGTCCAATTCACCTACAGCATGTCTTTGGGATGTGGGAGGAAATAGGAGCACCCGGAGGAAACCCACGCGACCACAGGGAGGACATGCAGACTTCGCACAGAAGGCACCCCAGCCGAGGAATGAACCGGAGAACCTTTTTCTGTGAGGTGACAACTCTAACTGCTGCATCACCGTGGCTGCCCAAATAAGGGTCTAAACTAATTAAATATATTTTTAAACATGCTCAGCATAGCGGCATGCTGCACAAACATGCTCACGGATGGCAAACAAAGCATAGAAGTTACTGGAGGACACACCCCCTCTGGGGACAAGCTCAGCCAGAAAGTGCACCACGCAAACACACACACCTAAGCTGAAATGAGCTTAGAAGTCAGTAGACACCCCCCCATGTCAGCTACCTCCTGTGTAAATAGCAACATGGTTCGAAGCCTACACGAAGGGGATATATGGACACAATTACTCCTTTCTGCTATTCAGTACCTTCACCTCATTTGCATAGGTATCCATGCTCACAGCCTGGAAACTACACACTTTAGAGCCCAACCACATTAGCAACAGCACCAATGCACCATTGTAGGGACTCCAAGCACAGTCCTGTAATACATTTCTGTCACATACTAATTTGTTTTTTCCATTTTTTTTTTATTTTTCTATAAAGTATATGTGTGTACTGTGGTACACTGCACAAACATGTCCAGATTATTTAAAAAATTAATTTAAGTTATTTCCTTTAATTTTTCTGACATGCAGGATGATAGTTTTGGTCATATATGTATGTGGTATTACATTTCTGTCCAACTATCTCCATTTTTACAATCCGTTTTGTCTCTTTACACTTCTGTACATGGAATTTTTCCATGTACACTACAGACACTGACACGAGGTCTGAAGAGATGCCTATCTGCTTGCTGGATCATTCTACCTGCCTCATTTACATGAAATTTACCTGCTTCTGAAGTGCTTTGCATGTCACAGATGTTTCTGTGTTGGCACATGCATGCGTGCTGCTCAGCACTGCTTACCGAATATAAATTGTTCATGGCTGTGTAAGCAGATCGGTGCAATGCCTACAGAGAAAAAAATGTGTAGGCTCTATTAAATTCTTCCTTACATCTTAAATATCGACATTACACAGTAAGAAAACATTTGCATATGAAGAAACTTGTATAGATAATAGAATACAATTTTTGAATATTACTAGTAGTATTGAATATACATTTATTTACAGGGTTATTCTAGTGTGTGTAAATTATGAGTTAAGCAATGACATAGCATAATGTTGAGGAGACTACAAGGTGATGACAAAGTGAATTCATGGAAAGAATATCAGCTGTTAATATTAGCTGAAAACTAGGTAGGTGAAGAACATGAGCATAACCAAGATTTGAAAAGATGTTCTTTAAGGAGGGACTTGTTGAATAGGAAGTGGCAGGTTATACAAATGGCGGCCTGGTGGTCATAAGGTTAGAGAGAGAGAGAGAATGTAATGATATTATTTAATACAGTCGATGAGATTACAAAAAGACACTGGTAGCAGATTATGAGCTAAGACAGTTACCTAGGCTCAATAGACCCCAGGGTTTGAGAACCATAAAGGATTGAAAAAGAAAGGAAACTTAAACAATTAGATTTCTTTATATAGAAAACTTATGGTCTGAGGGATCATATAAAGACACATTTGTTTGGTTCTTATTATTTTAATTCCAGTATTATCTGCCTTTTATGATTTTAACTGTAAGAAATCATTTTGTGAAGGTGATATAAATTTCAGAAAAACAGATTTCTTTATTTTTTTATATATTTCAAGATCATTGAGAGTTCTATGCAATTAGAAAAAAACACATGTGGCTTAATAACCAAATGAAATGTAATCTCAGAATAGTAAAAAAATAACACATAACTAAGTATACATTTTTTATCATAGACATTGTGAGGAGACGTGCCATATTAGAAGCTTGAGACTAGATAATGTGAGCCCCAAAACTCCAAAATGTTATGTGTGATTCAATACTAGAAGCAAACTTTGAAATTCATCATTATTCATTTGAAGTGTCTTTGCAGAGACAAGCCCCCCCCTTCTATTTATATATGCTTACTTCAAGATCACTGTACCCCAGTGAAGAAGAGAGAGAATGCTCCAAGGTACATCAGTTTCAGAGGTCGGATATATTCCTTCTGCAGTTGTTTATAAATTCTGGCAGTTTTAAAGATAATTATTATGATAATCAAACATATAATGAGAAACCATGAGGATTAGAATCCTAATGTTTTCCAAAAAGCCTCACTGTTTCCAAAATAGTTTTACAGAACATTTTCATTTAAAAGGTATATAGATCCTGCAGAGTGCTGTTACGCATTTTTATTCATCAGCTCAGCAATTTTATAGACCTCAAAAAAATGTTCTCAAAACTAGAAAACTGTATCAGTTGATATTTCTTCAAATGAAAAACAAAACAACAGATTTTATAATTGTTGTTCCCCAAATGCTCTAAAGAAGGAGATAGAAAAGTATTTGACATTTTATGCAAAATCTAATCATGTGTCTTTTTTCAAAGCTCTAATGACATCAGAGATGACTTCTTCAATTAACATTGAGAGTGTGTGAGGGTTATTTGCAGGGGGCGTAAAGCCTACATAAAACACTCTTTTCAGACTAATGTATTTTTATGATCTTCGGTTAAAGTTCTGCGCATTTAAAGTAGAACGTCCATTGGAGAAAATCCATATTATTTTTCTGTGTATTACGATTAATCATCGGTCAAGCCCATTAATCACAAGTTGCCATTTTAACAGCTTATTTTGCTCACTGAAGCACTGCTGCACAGTCATTGCTATACAGCAAATGTTATATTTCTGTGGAATGTTATTGATTTCATAATTAACAAAGAAAATTCAGAAATAAAATTTTAAGCTGCATTTGCAATGATATGTTCTGAATTAATTAATTAGACCATGGGTGCTGCATTCTGGTCAGTTATCCTTAGAGCTTAAAGCCATGGGATTCAGCATTCCTCTTCACTGATAACAGCTTTCACTTATCTACTCTCTTAGAATTAGACTCTTCTACTAAAAATCACAATTCCCCAACAGGAAGTTATGTCTCTCCTTGCTAATAATGAAAAAAATGACAATAGATTATTAGTTTTGTGAATCCAGCACACAGTGATATTGCTTCATACATAGGTACCAGGCTATCTACCATTGTGGACCATTTGAAGTGTGTGTCATCAATTTTCCTTTGGTGAGAATCAAACCCAATACTGCTTTACTGTGAAGGAAGCACCTTAACCATTATACCAATCCCTGGCTGTTTAACCAAGGCTGAGAAGAACATAATCAGTACTGTTTTCACTTTATGAGGTTAGCTATCACGCATCAGTCTTGTATCCTCAATGGCTCAAATACACTGACATACCTGTGCAAGCAAGGTGTTCTGTTACTGAAAAGTGTAAAACAGTGCACCACAGTGAGTGACATGGTCAGTGACTAGGAGACATCCATCTAACCATGTTAGTTTCAAATACCACACACCAGTTCCCACTGTATGTACTGGATAAGGATTCTATTAATATTTGGAAGCAGACAAAAGATGTGTGTCTGTACAACCCACTATTTTGAAATAATAATAATAAAAGTAAAAATTAGAGTAAAACTGATCACCCAACAGTAGCTGAAAGTACTCCACATTAGTTAACAGCACTATTAATATACATAGTCTTGCATAAAAGCTATTGAAGAATACTTACTTAAAAACATGCATAACAAAACATTGACATATGTATTTTAACTAAAAAGTCTACTTTCTTGACAGTATTAATGTACCTCAAATGAATTAAGTTGTTTTATTATTTGAATCCTCTGAGTAATTGTGACATATGCACAGACATTATAATTTCTCTATGATGGGTTTAAATCAGACCTTCTACTTGCTTTAATGTTTAACGGTGCAATTAACCACAGTTTCAGCATTTTTCATGGATGTCTCTGTCATGCCTTAAAACTGTTTGACTGATTATGAGCTGTCTACATAATTTCTGCATCTCCTTTCCATATTGATGCAAACAAATGTAGATTTCAAAAGCAAATGAGGCCTATTTGGTCTGTCAGAGTCTCTGCTTATAGAAGCCAATAAACCTCTTTCCATTCCAGCAGCAGCAATATAAATATCTGTCTCATTCCTTTACAGATTCCTTCAGAAACCACTCCTCATATTCACCAGATATGTTTGTGGGTATGTATTTTTTTTTTTTTTTGCATTTTCAGTGATCAATTTCTGTCCACACTTTATGCCTTCTTGTGAATGTATAGAAGTGGTGCACAACCTTTTTGTGGGGAGGGCCACTATACGAATTCTTAATGCATCTGCGGGCCACCTTAAAACATAGTAAGTCATTATGAGTTAACAATAGGTACAAGCAGGTTGCCAGATATCTGATGGGCCCAAAAAAGGTCTTTCACATTAAGTGAAGACCAATAAAAAAGGTCTTTAATGTGGAACATCGCAGTTCCGCACAGGGGCAGCCCGTGCTATCGGACTGCCGGACTGCAGCCCCCTCAGAACGAAATAAAAATAGAAAAAAATATTTTTTTAAATTTTCGCGGACTTCGCGCATGCGCAGTAGTCCCGACTACTGCGCGGCTATGCACATGCTCCAGGCAGTCCGGCAGGACCCATAGGGAACACATGGAGATGTCTGTGCACTTTTAAAGTGCACAGACTCGCTGGGATGATGTATCGGGGCCGGACTGCAACAGCAGCAGTCAGAACAGTCTCGGACTCTCGTCGGGAGGTTTGATGTCAGGGATCTCGCGGGTCTTTGGAGTATTGCGTGGGCAGGATGTACTTTAGCTGGATATTATGGAGAAGGAGAATGGACAGGTAAGTGTATGGTGCTTTTTACTTTTACAATGTATGGTACTTGCTTTAATGTGGTAAGGCTGCTGTGTACTTAAGTTTTTGTACCTAAACTCTTCATCTGCGACCTTTGTTTCTAGTCAGAATATGCGTAGTTAAAGCTTTTGTCTTTTGGCTGACTCAGTTGGATTGATATGTATTGCAATATTGATTCAAGCTTGAGTTTGTGCTCTGGAGTTTGCACTGTCTGAGCTGGCCACAGCCTGTATTACTGGAACATGTGCTTGTGTTACTGGAATAACTGCTTTCCATTTCTACCCACAGCTTGTGTTATCAGACTGTGTACTGCCTGAATATGGCCATAGTGTTTCATTATTAGAATTTATGAAATCTGTCTCTAGCCTCAGCTTATATTACTGTGGTAATTGTTATCTGCCTCAGGGCACAACTTGTGTAAATGGGCAACTGGTTATTTGTCTCTGATTAAAGTTTGTGTTAAACGCTTGGGTACTGTGCTGTCTGTCTGTTTGTCTCTGTCTGAGATTGTGTTGCTGAGGTGTAGGCTGTCTGTCTTTGACTACATCTTGTCTTAGTGAAAAATGGTCCATCCGTCTGTATGGCTGCAGCTTGAGTTACTAATGTGTTTGCTGTCCTATCTGTGGGTACAGTTTATGGTACTGAGGTATGCAGTGCATATATTGGCTAGCATTTCTTTTACTAGTATACATGCTTGCTATCTGTCTCCAGCAATGACTTGCATTACCAGTATATGTACTGTCTCACTATGGGCACAGTTTATGTTACTGGGCTATGTACTGTTGACCTTTGGCCACAGTATACCTATTGATGTATTTAGGTATGTATATATTTCTGCTTGTTTACTGGGACAGTGCTCTGATCAACACTGACCATTTTCAAACACAGCCCAGGTGACATAATCACAGTTCATACATAGGTGGCAAGCAGACAGCAGAAAAAAAGATATATATTTGAAGGTTAAAAGACAACTATGTCAATGCACTATACAGTAATGACATAAAAATAAAACAGGAGGAACTGCATAAAAAAATTGTTTACATATTAAAGGACAGTTGTAGGAACATGGTATATATCATTGGTATGAAATGCAGAATAGGAGAAACTGACTATATGCAAGAGATTTACAATTCTATCCAAAAGCATAGTAACATTTTAAGATTAAAGTCTATTAAACTCTTTACAAAGCAACAAGAAAGACAAAGGAGGTGGGGGGAGTTTGTGGTAGAAGGTAGAGGTGTAGGTAATGTGACTATCTGAAGGCAGGAGCATTGGGCTTCTTTGAGAAGGTATTGTTTTAGTTGAACTCTAAAGCTGAGGTAGAAAGGTAGGTAATCTTTTTAGGTGGATTGATAGTGATTGCCATAGGGTGGGGTAATAGTAAAGGAGAATTTGGCTGAAGTTTAGTTGTGGGACTTGAGTGTTGGAGCAGATTGGGAGTGGTGCCCAAGGTTAGAGGAGGATTTTTTGTGAGTTTAGCAGCTAGTGGGGAGCAGGTTTCAAGATGCAGACACTTATAGAGTAGTGATACAAGAGGTCACACTTATGTTTTATGGGAAGCCACTTTGCTTTAAATAGGAGGAGGTTCTTGTCTGTGATAAAGTGACAAATGTTGTTGGAGATGGCTTGCAGAGTGTCACTGTTTATTTTTGGAAGCTGAAGCAATGATAGAAAGGCTGTATTCAAGTTTGGATGAGACTTAAATTAGCAGTGGTACTATCATACCTCTCAAACCCTTAGTGCAAGAAATCTGGACAAAGCTTGACAAAACGGGGGGGGGGGTTAATTATTGCTCTTATAAACTTAGAAGGTTGCTAGAGGAACAGGGTTTGTGTTAACATACATGTTCTGAAGGATTTGAAGTCTGAAACGCTAATGTATATCATTATTTAGTGACTTCATTCCTCATATTATCCCAGTGATATCCATCTCTGACCATGGCTTATGTACTAATATGTGTCAGAAGTGTAGCTAGGGGGATGGGGCAGCTGCTTCAAGCACAAGGTGTTTGGGGGGGTACTACTGACAGATTCATTTTTTTTTCCTTTTTGCTCCTCATGTAAATGTGAGGATGGACAGTATAGAGCCAGGGCATTAGGAGCAGATGCTCTTCCTTAGGAAGGGAAGAGCACCAGATTGGAAAATAGACTTTTTATTTCATGTATAGTGTGAGTGCATTCAAACCTGGCATGAAATATGGAAGAAACACCAGATTTGAGAACAGACCTTATTTTTTTTTTTCGTGTTTGGTCCTCAATCTAGTGTTGATGAACGCCATATCAGAGAGCATCACCATGTGCCAAATGAGCAGCTACTACTCTGGTATTTGTAGTCTGTTCCTGGCCACACATTGTTTTATAGGGTGTCTGTTGAGTGACTCCATTGGCTGTTACTGGACTATGTGCTGCTTGGCTCTGGCCATGTATTTTTTTGTTGGTATGTATACAGCATGCCTGTATCTTGCATTTCTGGGGTACATGCAGTATGAGGAAGAAGCTTGCCATTCCTACTAATGTGCATAGATTGTTTGATGGTGCAAGATGCAAAATGCAGCTCAGAAAGACTGTATATGCATATGACTGGTAAGGCAACTATATTATAACAGAAATGAAACATTCTTCCCTTTGCTGCATTTTCCAAAATACACTGTTGTATCAGTTGCAATATAAACAAGTACAATCTATATTTTTAATCATATCAAACATCTGTTTAAATGTTTAATAATGGTTTTCATTGTTTACAGTTTACTTAGTAATTTATCCCTAGACTATACTGTACTATGTAAAGTGTTGACATGCTCTCTCTTACACACTGAGCATGAGGAGACATATACTGAGCTCTCTCTTCCCTCCATACCCTGTAGATTATAGGCTATAACTATGAATCCAAAGTAAACATACTGCTAGGTTTGGTTACTGAGTACAGCAATAATTCAGTGCATTTTGGCAACCTCTATTATATACTGTGCAGGTCACTTATGGTACTTGCTTTTACTTTATGTATGGTACTTGCTTTTACTTTATACATTGTGTATGGTACTTGCTTTTACTTTATACGTTGTGTATGGTACTTGCTTTTACTTTATACGGTGTGTGTGTATGGTACTTGCTTTTACTTTATACATTGTGTATGGTACTTGCTTTTACTTTATACGGTGTGTGTATGGTACTTGCTTTTACTTTATACAGTGTGTGTGTGTGTGTGTGTAAATGCCCCAGGTGCTCATGGTGGTGTGGTAGGGAATACCTCAGGCTTGAACCCTGTACCCTGTATGCAGGTGTTAAAGACTTGAGTTCCCTACCCACCACCATTTGCAAAAAAAAAATGCAGATTTTTGCCTCATATTTGATCTGATCTGTTCCTCATAATATCTGTGGTTTGTAAATGATGCAATGCTTGATATTTGATGGTGTAGTAGTAGCATTGTTGCCTCACAGCTGTAGGTTCTCAGGTTTGATTCTTGGCTGGGCTTCCTTCTTTGTGGGGTCTGTATCTTCTCCCTGTGTTTGTGTGGGTTTGCTTTTGTGTCGTCCTCCCATGTTACAAAGACATGTCTGCATTATTTCTTCCTGGGCCTCTGCTGAAAATTGTTTTTTTGTTCCAAGTCAGACTGTCCTGATTAACAAATGTTAAATAAAATTGACAGGCATTTATTTGAATTTCAGACTTCAGGTTTCTGAATGTTTAATTCCTTGCATATTTGATGGTGCAGTGGTAGTATTGTTGCCTCACAGCTATAGGTTTTCTGGTTTGATTCTTGGTTGGGGTGGCTTCTGTGTGGAGTCTGCATCTCCTCCCTGTGTTTGTGTGGATTTGCTCTGGTGCTCTGCCATCTTACAAAGACGTGTCTGCAGTATTAATCCCTGCGTCTCTGCTGAAAATTGTTTTTGTTCTGTCCGCAGTAAAATTGACAGGCATTTGAATTTCAGACTTCAGGTTTCTGAATGTTTAATTCCTTGCATATTTGATGGTGCAGTGGTAGTATTGTTGCCTCACAACTATAGGTTTTTTGGTTTGATTCTTGGTTGGGGTGCCTTCTGTGTGGAGTCTGCATCTCCTCCCTGTGTTTGTGTGGATTTGCTCTGGTGCCCTGTCATTGTACAAAGACGTGTCTGCAGTATTAATCCGTGGGTCTCTGCTGAAAATTGCTTTTGTTCTGTCAGCAGTAAAATTGACCGGCATTTGAATTTCAAACTTCATGTTCTTCAGAATACATAGTAGCACAACCTTTTTTTCTAGCAACTTTCTAAGTTTATAAGATGAATATTTTAAATTTGTCCCTATTTTTGGGACTGTATTCCCCCATTATTGGCTTCGTCCAGGTTTTTGTGCTAAGGTTGACAGCTATGGCAAGAACTGAATTCACTGAATATGTTTGAGGGCTGTATTCCCTCATTACTGGGATTGCCCAGGTGTTTTGTACTAAGAGCTTGACAGCTATAGTGAGAACTGAATTCACTAAATGATAGCCATTTAAGTTTCAGTCTTCCTCTCTTTTACAAAGCAGCTGATGTGGCGTAGTGGTATGTTACTCTGACTGTTTTTTGCTCAGGGACCTTGGCAGTAAAATGTATGGTGGCAACACAACATTTTATTCTAGCAACTTTCCAAGATTATACAAGCAATGTTTAATGTATCCCTGGTTTTTGGGCTTTTGACCCCCCCCCCCAATACATTTTGGCTTTTTCCAGTTTTCTTGAGCTGCGAAGTTGAGATGCAGTTGAGTATTGAGTAGATTTTACAAGGAGCTGAGAGCTGCAGGGGAATAGAAGTTTAGTGCTTTGCCTAGTTAATACTACAGCACAACAGGTTGTGTACTTGCTTTTGATGCAGAAGGCTGTGGGTTCTACTCCCACAAGAGGTGGATGCTGCCGTACTGAGAATGTTCTCCTTGGTGAAAATACTAACTATGAGTCTGTTATCAGTTTGCCATCCATTTCCTCTTGCAATATTATTACTAGCTTATCATTTTTTAATGTAATATAGGCAATTTATTCCTGAGGGGCAACAGGCACTTTATTTTTCGATGAAACCATGAAATATAAAGGTGATTGCTAGCAGCAACCGCTTCATTAGTTACAGATTTCTTTAATGTGGAATTATTTAGATGACTTACTTCAGAGATTGTGCATATTTACTGATAATGGACTGTAGAATTGTGCATATTTACTGATAAAGGTGGACTGTAGAATTGTGCATATTTACTGATAATGGTGGACTGTAGAATTGTGTATATTTACTGATAAAGGTGGACTGTAGAATTGTGCATATTTACTGATAATGGTGGACTGTAGAATTGTGCATATTTACTAATAATGGTGGACTGTGGAATTGTGCATATTTACTAATAATGGTGGACTGTAGAATTGTGTATATTTGCTAATAATGGTGGATTGTGGAAGTCTGAGTAGACTTTTTTATGATAAATGTTCTCAACTGGGCAGTTTTGCCATTATGGGTGCATATGGTTTGTTTCATTGCTTACTGGAAAAATGTTCAAAACAAATTAAAACACCCTCTAACAAGTGTACTGTATTGTACAAGGAATATAATTTTAGTACAATGAGGAAGGTGTATCAAAGAGCACATGTATGTTTCATATGCAAGGGGCCTATGATTAGAAAACAGCCCAAAATTAATCTTTATCTGCCTCTGGCAAAATGTATTTTCTTTGAATGTGGGTTTCAATGCTGTTTCAATGAATGTGAGTTTCAAGGGCAGAGAAGTTTTAATGCTAAGTTTTCATTGTGAGACTGCATTGCTTTGTTTAACAGATGACTTAGTGTTTGTGCTGTAAAATACAAAATAAAACTTTCAAATGAAGTCCAACTCATCATAGAAGTAAAGCAGTATGCACATTAGTGTTTATGGTAAATGGAGTGAAATAGCCAAGTATAATGGTTCATTGGAATGGCTGCAGAGGCTCCATTCAACCATTATTTTGTCAGGGGGGAAGGGCAGCAAACTCAGACAGGACCAGCTGAACTATACCTTCCAACTGTCCAGATTTTCAAAGAATGAATAGATTTTTGATTCTTATTTTTGGTTTGTTCTTCATAAAATTTGTAGTTTTCTGGCAAATCATTTAGGAATTAAGTCACTAAATAATAAGTTTCAGACTTCATAACCTTCAGAAAAATGCATGTTAAAGTAAGAGCTGTTCTATCAACTGTCTCAATTTATACAAGAGCAATTTTTAGTACTGTTTATATGTGCCCCCAATATATTTGGCCTTGTTCAGATTTACTGCATTAACAGGTTGAGAGGTACATGCAAATAAATTGTTTTATAGAATTAGGCATAGCCAACCTCTCAACTGTCCCCAATTTTTGGCTCAAAATGTTGCTCTTCCCCCTAATAATGCCTCCGCAAAATAGCAATTTTGGAAGAAAACATGGAGGGTTTACAATTAAGAAATAACTGTAATAATCAAAGTTATAGATTACTTGAAATGCATGTAGATTCTTTTATTTTGTCAGCTGCTCAAGGTAGCAGTACTAATATTAAAGTGTCCCTTCTTTGGCAGGTAGCAGCTGCATTGTGTGCCTATTTTATATTGTTGCATCACATTTTTGGTCCATTTTTCATAAAGTTGTGTTTTTTGGCAAATTAGTGACAAATCACTAAAGACTGAAGTTAGAAAATGACAGACATTTGAGTTTCAGATTTTATACCCTTCAGAAAATTCATACTAATGCAAGACCTATTCTATTATCTTTCTAAGTTTATTAGAGCAATATTTAAAAATTGTCCTTATTTTTGGGCCTTTGTCCCACTTCTGTGTATGACTTTGTCCAGATTTCTTGCTCTTGAGGTTGAGAGGTATGACAAATGTGTCAGGGCCATCACAGTCAGCCAGAGAAATTTCAAATTGTGACATGCTTGTTGCACCCCACTCCCACATGTAGTGACTCTGGATGTGTCCAAGCAAGGCAAGGAGTAGTTGTATCTACCTTGGATGGGGAGGACACACTGCATAAGTACTACAGTGGCTTTTCATCTGTCCTTGATTTTGCAGAATGGTCTGGTTTCTGTCATATTTTTGTACTGTTGAATTATGCCTATTACTCAGATTTATGCTTATTACTCAAAGTGCCTGTTGCTCTGTGTTTAAGTAGCAATGCTTTAATGACCATAAGGTAAGCTTGTCTGAGATAGTAAGATGCAAGTAAGCTTTGATAAGCATACTGTTAAAGAATTGCCAACATTGAAAGCCTTTCTGTTGTTGCCATGCAGAGAATACTTGACTAGATAATGTATAAGCCTTGGGTATTAAAGGACAGGATTCCATTATTTTAAAAAGCTCATTACACTTGTTGGAGACTTCCAGTCATTTCTACAGACTTTACCTGTAAACTAAACAGAATGCCAATCATGTGTGGTCCATAACCTGTACAGTAATCCTTTAAGCAATGTATCTTGAGCTTGTTTCTTGTTTGCTTTTCATTTTTTACTTTTATCATGTTTTCCCCATGAAACAAGTTGTCAGGCAGCAGGTATTTTTTGGATAAGAAACATTTTTACAAGTGGGGGCATCACATAGATTTCTACTTTCAGCATGTTACTTGGTACTTTAATAAAGTTGAATATATTATAATTAGAACTGCAGTGCAAGGAGAAGTGGTTTGAGTTGAGTGCTTCTCGTTTTTCTTATACGTGATTTTGACTGGCATTCCAGTAATGTATTTAAAAAGTAATTTATTTTTTCATGCCTCACAACCTTTTGTTTCCATCTAGATATTAAGTAAGCTGTCATGCAGCCAATGCATTGAAATATTTTTATTCTTCTACACTTATTTTTGTCTTGATTAGACTTTCATAATGATGGTTTGCCACCCAGGGCAGCGTATTTAATTAAAGTTAGTTTTTTGTGGTTTTGTGCATAGCTCCTCCCCTTTCTGGTTGACCACACCCCCTCCCTATTGACCCCACCCATTCAGCTGGCTCCTGCAGCCCCCCTGTGATTTGAAGTCACCAGCCGCCACTGGTTCCGCATTAAACACAAGTAGCTCCGTGTTTGGCAATTTTTGACTGGCCCGTATGCCAGTATATGAGACAATCAAAAAAACACACAGAGGACCCTCTTCTGTTCAATGCAGGACATCAGGCAGTTCTGCATTAAACAGAAGTAGCTCCATTTTACAATTTTTTTGATTGGCTCATACACCGGCATACGGGCAAATAAAAAAAAAAAAAAAACCAAAGCAGATGCTGTTTTGCCAGGATTTTATCCGGCAGTGCAGGACTTGGGATTGGGCTACTGATCCGGGACAATCCCATTCAAATAGGGATGTCTGGCAACCCTGGGTACAGGTGACTGGCATCTTTACTTAAGACAGCAGTCATGAAATTTCCTATTTTCTACATCAACTTTCATTTAACTTTATTCTGGATTGCAGCCATGACTTATTACAAATTCTTGCAGAAAGTTACTACTGTTTACAGACTATAAATTATAAACAAGAAAGAATAGTTACTTCTACAGCTAAAATTAGAGCTGCATGCAACTGCAGTCAATTAGGTAAGTAAGCACATGCTGGAAAGTTTGCATGACTGGAGTAAGCATAATATTTTTTCACCTTTTTCAAAATTTTTTGGTTACTCTCTGGGGGACGGATGGCATTGTGTGGAGGGCTGTAATTAGCCCCTGGGCCGGACGTTGTGCACCACTGATGTATAGCTTCTGCTGCCTTGTATAACACTGAATTTGCTCAGGTATTTAAAGTTCTCTGATATACCACCTCTTGCCAAACCCCCCCAACATCTTTACTGTGTCTTCCCCTGACCTTTGGTGAACAATTTACAACATATAAGTCACTCTCCTAGCAGGATGAAATACTTCAGGTGGATTCTTAGGAGTTAGCAGCTGCAAAAACAAGACAGTTCCAATGTAATCCCTGCTGGCCCCTTTTCCTATGAATTTAAATATTTCCTTTAGGGTTCCTTACTGCTTTATTGCATTGCTTGTTAAGCTTTGGCTAGTCTAATATGATTACTCCTAGATATGTTTCTCTAGTTGATGATAACTTCATGCCAAACAATTCCCTAACAATAAGCCATTTTACTGTGTTTTGCTTTGCATATACTTTACTTTGCATTTATTTTCATTGACATTAATGTATAACCTACTGATCTTTCATTGAGCAGACTGACACATGGATGCATTTCTCCTTAGCTGACTGCCTTGATCTGCTTCTTTGGAAATATTCATTGAACAGACTGACACATGGATGAATTTCTCCTTAGTTGATTGTCTTGGCTTGCTTCTTTGTGAACAAATGAAGTAGTATTTATCAAATGTCCTTATAAAGTATGCCTCCTGCATGAGCCAGTATAAAAGGTCAGCATCTGGTTCTTCATCTATTAAGCCTTATCATGCCAGTAGGACTGAATGTATCCCAAGAGCATCTCTGACTCCTTGTCAGCAGAAGAGAGGATTGTACTAAGTAATGAACAGAAAACAAGTTTGTCTCTGCTTGCTAGCACCAGTGATCTGTATATTATCACCTGTTATCTGTAATCTGTTACTCTCCAAATCTCTTTTCAAGGGGCCACCAGAGCCGTGACTTTGGAGAGATGCTGCAACACCAGTAACAGAAAAGGCTGGACATTTATCTGTCCTTAGCTGAGCAGCCTTTTGCTTGACAATGCCTCAAAACTCTGGAGATATAATAATAATATTGCCTTTAGCAAACCGTGCATGATGGCTGTACATTCTGTTCTTCTTTGTGTCTCACTCTGTCTGCCCCTCCCTTTATCTTGCACATACAGTGCATCTTATTTCACCCTTAGCATGCATGTGTGTGTGTGTGTGTGTGTGTGTGTGTGTGTGTGTGTGTGTGCGTGTATATCTGTCATTCTTTGCCTGATATAAACAAACGTGAACAAACACACACACACACACACACACACACACACACACACACACACACACACACACACACACACACATAAACATAAACATACATCACAGATACCCTCACAAAAACATGTACACACACATTTACAGCTAACATTCTTGTTTTCCAAGCACTGCATTTACATGTGTACATATAAATGAGGATAAATACATAGCTAGGTTCACATACACACATGTGCACAGATGTGAGCTTGCACACACACACACACACACACACACACACACACACACACACACACACACACACACACACACACACACATACATGGGTGTATACCATGATAAGTTCAAATGCCCTTTGTTCGAACCAAAAAGTCTGAAAGCCCTAAACAGCAAACTCACGAAACAGCAATTTTTTTTCCCCAGGGAATACAAATTGCTGCTCTGTGAAAAAAAAAAAATCACAACTTTAAAACAAACTGAAGTATGGGGGGCTTCACCCCCACACCCCCCCTACTTAAATATATCAACTCTGAGATTGCACTACAGTGGAGGAAATAGCAAAGCCCTGAAGACAGCCCACTGATTTCTTTCCCTGGGAAAAAAAAAATCAATGTTCCGTAACTTTGCAGTTTAGGACTTTCGGATTTTTTGGTTCAAGCTAAGGGTATTCGAACTTATCACCATTCGATGTGGTGATATAGACCCCACATACACAGACACACACTTTCACACTAATAAACATAATCCCTGCACACACCTACTTTCACACAAAGATACACATGGGGGGAATTTAATAAGGCCTACATGATCTTTTTTACCATGTAGGCATTGTGCAGCATGGTTTACACGAATGTAAGCAGGTTTTAGATTCAGTAGGCACTGCTGGGCAGTGCGCATGCACCTACCAACACGGAAAGTTCCATGGCATGCAAGTCACCTCATATGTAGGTGAATATCATGAAAATAAGGCAGGTAGAACAATCCAGCAAGCAGATAGGCAGCTCTGCAGACCCCGTGTCAGTGTCCATAGTGTACACAGAAAAATTCCATGTACAGAAATATAGATAGAAAAAAGGGGCTGTAAAAATGTAGATAGATGGACAAAAATGGCATACCACATATAGATATGAGTGAAATTATCATCTGTGTGTCTGAAAAATTAAAGGAAAAAAGTTAAATTTATTTTTTTTTATTAATCTGGGCATGTTTACACAGCAAGCCACAGTGCACAAACATGCTTTATAAAAATATAAAAAAAGAAAGAAAATTGGAAAAAACAAAATGAATATTGTGTGACCCTGTGTGGAGTATTTACAATGGTGCATTGGTGCTGTTGCTAATGTGGTAGGGCTATGAAGTTTGTAGTTTCTAGACTGTGAGCATGAAACCCTATGCAAATGAGGTGGAGTTACTGAATAGCATAAAGGGGTAATCATGTCTGCATATCCCCTTCGTGCAGGCAGAGAACTATGTTGGTATTTACAGAGAAGGTAGCTGACAACAGGGGAGGGTGTGTCCAATGACTTCTAAGCTTATTTCATCTTAGCTGCACCTGTTTGCAAGGTGTGCCACCATGCTGAACGTGTCCTTTCAGGGTGTGTGTGTGCACTAACTTCTAAGCTTTGTTTACCTACAGGGTGCATGTTTGCACAGTGTGCCACAGTGCTGAGTGTATCTAAAAGGCCAATGACATGCTAATCAGTTCTAGTCCCTGTTTAACTTAAAATAGGGCCATTAAATTATGTTAATGATATATTAGGCAGGTGCAATGCATCATAGGTAGCCAATCACAGAGTCAGTACCTACAGCAGGGCACTATAAAGTATGTATACACCCTACAATCTGATTTTCCCCCATACTCTGCACCATTGCAGTACAAACTTGGGAAATTTAACTGAAACAATGCTCAGGGGCTGCTGCTGCTCTGCTACATCTGTGTGTGCTAAATGCTGAGGTCAGTGCTGCTGCTGCTGACAGTAGGCCTAGACTGAGAAGGAGAAAAGTGTTCAGGCCCAGGGCAACCTTCCAGGAGCTACATGAGCTGGAGATTGCAGAGTGCTACAGGGTGGACAGGGACATACTACAGAACTCACTGAGCAATGCTGCTTTCAGCTCAGACCCACAGCCAACAGAGGGGAACCCATCCCAGTGGAAACAAAGTATGTGTAGCCTTTAGGATACTAGCTACAGGTACTTTCTGAAGACTAAATGGGGACATGATTGGGGTCTTACAGACATCATCTTCCAGGGTACTCCACCAGTTCCTGGATACCATGCTACCACATGCCAATGAGCACATTTCTTTTCTCCGCACCTCTGAGGTGAGAGCCAGCAAAATGCAACACTTCTACCAATTAGCACACTACCCTGAAGTACTGGGTGCCATATATTGCACTCATGTACACATCAAGGCACCACCCAGTGAGGAGGGTAGAATCTATGTCAACCGCAATGGGTACCACTCCATCAACTGTCAGGTCATGTGCAATGCCCTGGGGATTATCATGAACGTGTGTGCTGCCAGCCATGGCAGTTATCACAACTCCCATATCTGGCATTCATCACACCTGTACTAGATGTTTTCTGGGGGAACATCCCACACAGCCATTTACTGGGGGATGCTGCCTATGCACTGGAACCGTGGATGATGACGCCCATCAGAAATGCACACACACCCATGGAAGAATGCCATAAGGAAGCACACACACAAACTAGAAACATCATAGAAAGTGTGTTTGGGCTTTTGAAGTCACGGTTCTGGTACCTTGATATATCTGGTGGAACCCTGCAGTATACTCCAGCCACATGTGCACAGATATTCACAGTATGTGCCATGCTCCACAATATGATCCTGTGGAAACAGCTGCAGCAGGATCAGCAAAGGGAAGGGATACATAGCCCCCCATTGCCTAGGTCACCACAGCCACAGTCACAGCAGGACTCGGAGGAGAAAACCCCTGATGATGTCTCTGTAAGTAGATGTAGGCGTGCCCAGTAGATCCTGGCTTTGGCTAAGGACAATCCATAGCACATTCACTGACAACCTGGGGCCCTAGGGACTGATACCTTACTCCTACTCACATACATATAGTAAAATTGTTGATGCCAGGCAACCCACACAACCTGTACCTATCCATGTATTGACTGTGTACTGCTTTCATCACACAGAGTCAGCCCTGAACTACAATTCTGTCAACTGTTGCATTCGCAAGGTAAATCTCTAACCTACACACTACTTGTAAGGATTACTATAATATGGTATCATATGTATGGACCTGCTGCAGTTATGCAAATAAATATAGTAGGCTATGTGAACAGAAGTAACATCCTCATGAGACTATAAATATCTAGTCCAATAGTATGTGTGCCCTAGTAATCACTAGGTATCATGGGAATAGTCACTACATCAGTCAAGGGAGATGTGAAACAGTGGGGACAAATAATATTTGAACTACTGTCTATCTCAGCAGATCATGTGCCATTATTCCATCACCCCAACACAGCAGTGCTCCCATATAACTCCTTTAACAGTATGTCAGCAATGGTATATCAGCAGACCAAGCAATTTCAGGGCTGTAACATAGAACCTGATCACACACACTGTACGTATCATAGGTTCCTAGGTTCATAGGGGTGTACTAGGCTAATGGCCCTGGAGACTTTACAAGCCTAGCCCATAGGATTGCCCTGGCATCGTGCCACCTGACCTTAGTTTCCAGTGGCTCTGTCGAGTAGAGCTATTGGAGTGACCCTTGGGGTGAATTTTTTATTTCCTATCCACTCATCAAGATTCCTCTTGAAGAGGGCCAGTGAGGTGTTCTGTTTGACATGTATGGGAAGTCTATCATGTAATGCAGGATTAACAATATACATATTTATGCTGTTGATTGTGTGATGAATGACTCCTCTCTGGCAGCCTGTGTGGCTCAGTAGACTAGGGAAGCTAGCATGGGTGGTAGTGTTGATGGTTCTAATCTGGAAGTATTCACATCTTTTGCAAGTGAGATATTATTATGTTATTGTTTCCATGGACTGAGACTCTCAGTCTGTGTGTGGTGTAACCGTATGAACCTCAGTCACATACTAAGTACAGCAGACAGCTGGGGAATGCCGTGGACATTTTGAGTGAAGTGCAGTACTGCAGAAACAGGGGCAGATGTTAAAGTCTGTAACACCCAAAATCCCAGACTGGAGTAAAGGTAGATGTGGGCTGATGTCAGTTTATAAGTACTAACAGTCTCACTGGGCATACCCATACACTTAGTTAAAATTAATGCAATTCTGTTGCCGCGTTCATCAAAATGACCTGTTCTGTATAAATATGTCTATACATTTAGACATATACATATACATATCTGTCTGTCTCTATCTCTCTCTCATCTACATAGTATATCTATTGCTATGTAATGTCACATAGATATATACTGATATATACAGCTATATATATTAAAATGATAAATAGACTCTCCCCATATATCTACATAACGCATATACATATCACACACACACAGCTACATTTATACATACATACCTGTTATATACAGAAATATGTGTGTGGATGTCTGTATTGTCCTACATACCCTAATAATGGTGAGTAAATCTGTATTATCACACATCTACACAGTTGTTCCAAAGGATCCAAACTAAGGGAGCAATAGTACATAAACCATTTACCTCCAGACCCCCGTGCCTGCTGGAGGTCACCAAGTAGAGAGACACAGGTGAGCAGCTGATGTAATGTATAATGTTGTCAATGCATGCATGGACAGGGAACATTGTTCCTGCCCACAGGTTTGTCTATTTAGCTGTAAGCAGCCGCATATGGCCATACTGGTAACTGTACACACGTAGCTAGGATAATAGCAGTTATCTCCCTGCTAGGATACTAGATGCAGATAATAGTATGAAGCAATATCACTCTGCAGGCCACAGTTGTTGTTCAACACAAGTCTAGTTTGTGTAATGCACAAGTACTGTGCCTGCAATCACATATACAATGAACTTAATCTGTGGCACCTGGAATATGTATTGTGATCTATAGTGTTTAAGACTAGATAGGGGTTCTGTTCTCACTCCAGCCCACTGTGTGTGTGTGTGTGTGTGTGTGTGTGTGTGTGTGTGTGTGTGTGTGTGTGTGTGTGTGTGTGTGTGTGCATGTGTGTGTGTGCATCCCCCTGCAAAACAACAGACATATCCTCATGGACTATCCACCTGCAATGGTTATGCACTTTTTCACCTTGTAACTTGCTGCTGGCTTCCAAACTGCCCTCTTCTACAAGGTCTGATGATGATGTCATCCACCTTAAGACTACCAGCTGACAGCATTGTGTCAGACTTAAGCCATGGTTCATCCAGTAATTACTGTGATCTATAGTGTATAAGACTAGACAGGTAGGGGTTCTAATCTCATTCCAACCTACTGGGTATGTGTGTATATCCCTCTGCAAAACAGCAGACATTCCCTCATGGGTTATCCACCTACAATGGTTGTGCACATTTTGGCCTTGTAACTTGCTGCTGGCTTCCAAACTGCCCACTTCTATAAGGCCTGATGATGTCATCCACCTTATGACTATCAGCTGACAGTGTAGTTTCAGACTTAAGCTGTGGCATGTGCTATAAGTACTGTGATTTTATAGTGTATAAAACAAGATCGGTAAGGGTTTTAATCTCTCACCAGCCAAATTGGTGCGTGCTTGTGTATCCCCCCTGAACTACAAAGGACATGCCATCATGGGTTATTCACCTGTAATGGTTATGCTCTTTTTGGCCTTGTAACCTGCTGCTGGCTTCCAAACTGCCCTCTTCTACAATGCCTGATGATGTCATCCACCTTAAGACTACTAGCTGACAATTCTTAAGCTGTGGCATGTACAATAAATAGTGTGATCTATAGTCTATAAAACAAGATAGCTAGGGGTTCCACTCTCATGCCAGCCCACTTTGTGTGTGTGTGTGTATATGTATATATATATATATATATATATATATATATATATATATATATATATATGTATCCATATGGCATAAATATGATAACTTTAGTACCTTAGAAATAGGTAGGGTTTTCTAGTGTTTTTATTTGTAGCGGGTGATGTGGCCCCACCCAAAAAGATGAACCACAACAAGGCCTGCTTATGTCATCAAGCATAATATGTCCTAAACTGATACTACTAGCAGACATGAGGTGTGTTGCATGCCCCATCACTGTGAGCTGTAGTATGCACCATTACATAGGTTCATAGGTGTGTACTAGGCTAATGGCCCTGGAGCCTTTACAAGACGAACCTATAGAAGTGCCCTGGCATCATGCGACCCAATGTTAGTTCCCAGTGACTCTATCAAGTAGAAACACTGGAGTCATCGCCGGGGTGAACTTTCTATTTCTCATCGACTCATTAAGATTTCTCTTGAAGAGAGCCAGTTAGATGCTCTGCTTGACATGTATAGGATGTATATTCCAGAGCATGGGCAGTCTCTGGGTTATGAACCTGTCCATCCAGCATGTTCTGTTGATTGTGGTAATGAGGTTGAGGTCTCTGGAGCATGTGGTGTGGAGGGATTGGGATTTCTTTAGCTGTAGCATTTCTGACAGTGGTGGGTCAGACATGGCTTTGTAAGTCAAGCAGAGATCACCTCTTAGTAGATGATATGAGACAGAGAATAGCTGGAGTATTTTGAGTCTGTCCATGTAGGACGTGTTTAAGGCCTAAGGATCCTTTTCATGGGGTACTTTTGTGGCCTTTCTAGCTGTTGCATGTGTCTAGTTAGGTACATGCCAAATTTGGCATTATATTCGATGATTGGCCTAATGAGGGAAGAGTAGAGAGAGGGAGAGAGATGATGACCTCTTTCTTCCTGGATGCAAAACCCTTGGTAATGAGATATGCTGCATAGAAGGACTTTCTGACCACAGTGGCAATGTGGTGGTCAAAGAGAGGTTGCTGTCAACCTGTGTCCCCAGATCTCTTATAACACCTTCAGTGTTCACTAGGCTCCCATCAATGTGGTAATTAGTGGGAACTGAGTTTTTCCCAAAGGGGATGACAATGCATTTTTTGGCATTAAGCTTAAGGCCATGGTTTTGACACCAGTCATTGGTGTCAGTGAGGCCTTTCTGTAGGATGTCAACATAATTTGGGAAGTTAATAATGGCTCCCAGCTTGCAGTCATCTGTTAATTTGGTCAGCCAGAGTCCCTCTGCGTTGGCCTGAACTTCTGAGAAGTAGATGCCAAACAGGAGAGGACTGAGGACCGAACCCTGTGGGACTCCGCTTGTGACTGGTTGGCAGTCTGACTTGGAGTCCACTACTTTCACACTGTGGGTTCTGTGAGCCAATTTGCAACCCACCTAGTGATATAGGGGTTGCTGCCTAGATTGGTGAGTTTATCAATAATTCCTGAGTGGGAATGGTATCAAAGGCCTTGGCCAGATTGAGGTAGGCTGTATGAACTACCTTGCCATCACCCACAGCTCTTGTGACTGACTCAAAGAAGTCAACCAGGTTGAGCAGGCATGATCTACTTTTCATAAAACCAAATTGCATGGGATCTAGAGTTTGGAGATTCCCTGTATCCTTGTTAAATAGGTCCATGATGATATGCTCCATAGCCTTACATATCAGACTCATCAGTCTAATGGGGCGATAATTCCCAGGATCTGTATTCACTCCCCCTTTATGGAGAGGGATGACTGTAGCAGTGTGCCCTTCGGTATGGACAAAGCCTGAGGTGAGGCTGTGATTGAACGCGGCACATATGTAGTGCCAGTTTACTTTGTAGTTCATGTAGAACACATCCAGAGATATTGTCAGGTCCCATGGAAGCTGTATTCTTGGCCTTGGACAATGCAGCCTTAACCTGTGCTGCAGTAATGTTGGGTGCCTGGCATTCCTCTGACATTGTGATTGGTCCTTTAGGGGGGAGAAAGGGGTAAAGTAGGCACTGAATCTGTTGGCCAGTATGTTGGCAATATCTGTTGGCTCAGTATAGGAGGTATCATTGTGCAGTAACTCAGAGCAAACCTGGGTAATGCCGTGGAGATTTTTGATATAACTATAGAAGGTTTTGTGGTTGTTTTTAGTGTTTGCCACAATTCTGTCTTTATAGCTGGCTTTAGAGGCTTTGATGAGGGATCTCAACTTCTTGTTGAGGCTAATAAGGGAGTTTTTCTTGTCTTGCCTTGGGACTTTATCTTTTTCTGCAACAGTTTCTTCCTTCTGTTGTAGAGTTCATTAATGGCAGGGGACTGCCAGATTAGCTTCCTTTTTTTTGAGGAAAGCTTCTTGGCTCTGTTGGGTATGGCTAGTTCCGTGCATTTATGTACGTGTTTGCACAGTGCATTGGTGTATGATTTGGCAGTCATGCATCTATCTTCCATTGACATGGGTGCCATGAAGTTAGCCACCTCTGTTTTTTGAAGCCCAAAGTCAGCTTTGGAGAAGTTTTTCATGGTAGTTACCTTTGTGAGTGGTGTGGGTGAGATGTGGATTTCCATGATGATTAGTTTGTGGTTGGATCTAACCAGGGAGGAATTGACTGTTGGTGTAGAGCAATGGTTGCCCATGTTTATAATAACCAGGTCAAGAATGTTGCTTCCTCTAGTGGGAGTAAGAAATAGCTGGTCCAGGGTATTGGAA
Source organism: Protopterus annectens (assembly GCF_019279795.1). Lineage (NCBI taxonomy): Eukaryota > Metazoa > Chordata > Ceratodontiformes > Protopteridae > Protopterus > Protopterus annectens. The sequence continues at coordinate 1,820,606,765 of NC_056743.1, read as the reverse complement.
TTGATGAATTCTAGGAAGCGTTGGGCCAGTGTCTTGGTGCATGAGTAGTTTTCCCAGTTGATGGACGGATAGTTGAAGTCACCTAGTATGAGAGTGTTGGGTTGGACCCTAATAGTTTCCAGGGAGCTTAAGAATGTGCAGTGAGAGTCTTGGGACATGACTGGGGACCTGTAGCAGGCTATGACCTGAATCGCCATCTTACCCAATGTTAGTTGTACCTGAAGTACCTCAGATGCGTTTTGCTGGACTACTATTCTGTATGTGTGCATATTTTTTATTAATATGGAGACATCACTGCCTTTAGAGCTTCGGTCCATGTTCTGAGGCTGAAAGGTGTGGAATGACTTATAGCCTGGTAGTACAGGGGTGCTTTCTGCTGCTTTAGACCAGGTCTCTGTTACAGTACAAATGTCGACGTTCTCCATTTTGAGGAGTGTTTTGCACAAGTGCATCTTGAGATTTAGACTTCTAGCATTGAGCAGCATGACCTTCAGATAGTATTTATTTATAGCTGTTACAGTGGTAATTTGGTCTTTGGAACATTGCCTAAAAAAGGCACTATAGGGGTGGCAAGAGCCTTAGCCAGTATCTGGAAACCCAGGGGTGAGAGATGCTGGCCATCTCTGGCAAAGCATCAAGGTCTGTCAAACATGTCATCCCAAACAGGCAGCTACTGGATGTCCTTAGAATGACTCCAGAAACTTAGCCAGTTGTTGAAATTAATCATTTTCTATTTGTACTGCGGTATCATTCAGGGCTATGGTAGGTTGTTGCTTAGGGCTAGGGTCATACTTCCCTGAGCCACATAATCCAAGAGCTCCTCCATGTCTCTTTTCATGTAGTCCAGAGAGGTGTGTCTCAGGTCATTCACACCCACATGAACAGTGACAGAGTCATACTTGTACTTATTGTGGAGTGATCTGAGTGCGTGTGTTATGTGTCGGATTCTGGCACCTGCTAGACAGATGACTGTTACCTTCTCATTATTCAACCTAGTGAGTGGGACATCAGTGTGCCTCACTGTCAAGTTACCTCTGATTAGTGATTTTGGCAAGCTGTTTTGCCTTAGGGGCTTAGGTTGGGGGAAACACTGTGCAAGTGAGTTATGTGTCTTGTGGTTTGTGCTGTGTTGTGGTGGTTGAGTGCATTTCTGCCTTGGATGTCTTTGCTGTTTGGGTAGATTTCTATTGAGATCCTCCACAAAGGTGGGTGTGTGGTTTGTGTTTTTATGTGAGAGCTATGATGGTAGGTGTTCTGGAGGGCTATGTGTTGCATGTGGTGTGGTGCAGGTGTTAACCTTCTCCTCTTGACCAGCTATTCCGGTCCTGGCTTGAGAGTGCATGGCTTCCAATTTGGATATATAAGTGCATCTCTCACAAGTTTTATTGTTGGGAGGTAAGAGGAGAGGCTTGTCTGTGTACATGAGGCAGTTGCTACACTGCCTCAGAATGCCAACATTCACCAGGTTAATAGGGAAAGCACAGGGAACTGACCTTTAGACATGCCAAGAGGGATGGTCATTATTACTAAGTACTGGAGCTATTTCTTTATATATTCCTTTTACAGGAAAATGTCACTCAAGGTGTCTGAGTTTGTACAGAGCACTGCCAAAAACGTGAGAGGAAACTAATACATAGACATTGAAAATTTAAGGATGGAGTATGCAGGCAAATCAAGCAGTACTTACTGAAAAATAAAGAATTAGTTTGTCAAGAATGATAAAAGAGGGGATTCTCCATGAATGGCTACTGCCTGGCTACCAGTAATGCTGGTCTCAGCACAGCTTCACTCAGTTGGGATACAATACTCCTTTGCTTCTCTCACCAGAAGCAAAATGTTAGCACCAATCCAAGAAAGAGAAGCAGGCCACGGCCTGTTTGGTGATTCACAGTCTTGTCCCAGATAATGCAAGGATCTGCAGGCTTGTAGACGTTTTCTGGTAGATGCCTCAAATAGCAACCAGACCAATCAGGTACATTAAGCACAGACACTCACTCTCCAACCAGAAAGAGTCAGGTATCAATGCTCTCTGCTCCTATTCTCACCAGAATCAGAATATAAGCACAAATTCCAAGCTGTCACATATAAAGCAGTTATTAGGTTTTCTGGTGATCAGAAGTCTCTAGGAAATAATGTAACTGCACTCCATCTCTCACCAGGAGAAAACAGAAACATTAAGATGAACATGACTAATGAGAGACAGAATGTGAGTTTTCCAATAACTGGTGGTCTTGCAATAGATGCTTAAAGGTAAGATGAAAAAATTGTTTATCCTAAACATTGCAGTGTGCACTAGAGGGGTTAGATGTGAAAATAGGCAGCTTAAGTTTTACCTATCTAAAAAGTTAAGTTTTAGTGGACAGTCACTATTTTTAAAATAGCAAGATAGATTGAAAGATGGTGGTCACTTTTGTATTCTGATACTATGGAATACAGTAGACTGGCCAATAAATTTAAATAGTTGAAGAGGAGTGATTTCACAAAATGATAATTTTGTACTTACTCACACCAGCCAGTAAAAACAGAGAGGAAATGAGATATATGGTCAAATTAACATAAAGGGCAGACAACTAGAAAGACAGTGGTGTTTAAGAACACAACAGTAACTGGGTATGAGGGTGGGAACATTTTCTGTCTGACTCACAAGTAACAGAGCTGTGGTTTCTTTTCAAGTTTTAATATGCAGTTAAAAGCAGAATACAAGTAAAACACAGTGTAAAGAAAACAAGTCACAGTATACAAAATAGAAAAAAGACAATAAAGTAATTCAAAATGCAACAAATATAAAGCAAACTAACCTTTCACTCACAGCAAACTGTAGCAGAGTCTGAGTGAGCCTTTCCAGTAAAGGAACATAGGTTAAGTTACATAGTTAAGTGTTCTCATCTATATACAGCCGACTTGCATTACATGTGTGCCTTGGCATGTCCTATACATAGGGATTGGAAGTGGTGCTAGCCTCAATGTGGCCATGTCTGTGTGTGAGCTTGTTAGAGCATTTTTCATCATGTTATGGAACCATAGGACATTTGAATTTAATTATAATAATGGCCATACAGCTCTCACAATCATAGACATCTTTATACTCATAGTTACAGGATCAGCACATATTGCCCCAGTCCAAGAGGGACACAGGCAGACACCCTGTGTTGAGATGCTGGTCGCCCAGCCAATCATACAGATGGCATGTGCTGAGGTGCACTGAGGTGCTCTGTGTACTATTAGGAAGGGTTCTGTTCCAAGGGTGTGTTTAAGTCTGCTAGACAAATGTTTTCCACAAGCATGTCATACTAATGTCACATATTAGGTGAATGTCCTTATAATGAGTCATCCATCTACCATACTTCCTACACTTAGGCAGCATATGCAATCAAGCAGGGTCACTCATTGCCCTGTATCCAAGGCACAGATCACCTCTAAGCAGTCTATATGCCACAGGTGAGAATGATACTCATTGCAGACGATCTTCATTGAAGACATACTGAAGACATGAAGTGTACTTTTGAGGGACCATTCTGTTGTATGCAATTGTGAGTACTGCTGTGAAAGGTACATCACCAAATGGCCATTACACTCAGATATTGGCATGCTGAGGGAAGAGTACTTGGAGGTTATGAGTAGGTCACAGTTGTATGGCAGGAATCATATGGCATAGCTGAGGTGACTGTGACCTCAGCTATGCCATATGATTCCTACCATACCACTGTAAAAACATGGTGATCTGAGGCTCATTAGGTGTAAACCTCTGTAGCCAGGTCTGTATGCCCAGTTCTTTCACCCCTGAGTAAGTACATCACATGTTTCAGCTGATGTCAACAGGCATGTGTTCGCAATACCCTCTTCCAAGCTAGTGATACACAACAAAAACTCTATGAGTGTCCACAATTTGCAGGCATCAGCCAACATTGCTAGCCACAGTCATTCAGTCACGTGTATTGTGGTTACATGGATTCCAAGCAGTACAGGACCCAAGAATGTTACCTGTTGAGCACTACTGCTTACAGATCAGCTATTGGAGGTGGGTGTCCCTATGTTGCTTATGTGTGCCATCACTGGGCCACTTAGTGACCCCTACAATGACAGTATTGTGGATGCCTAAGTGGGTGCTTTGTAAATGCTGCCTGAGCAGGGGATATAGTCAGATGGCTTGGCTCAGTCTGGGGGTTGTACGCCCTGATGTACCCTCACCCAGGTCCTTGGTGTCTGCCTCAGAAATGTCCACCATGTGTAACAGTCATGCTCATGTCATAAATCCAAACTGTGTACAGTCAACTGTGTGTTGATCACATATATGTGTGCTGATCAGCTTTATGATAATTCCCCCATGAGCATACAGATATAGATACTTAGACAAAAAGGTGTATAGTTATGTTAGCCAGTGGATGCAGCACCTCTGTGCAAGAGTAGAACAGTTGTTGTTGTCCATTCAGCTGGTGTGCAGCCAGTGGTGTCAGTATGATTGCAAGGGTTTCCCAATGGTGTTAGTAATCCTTGTCAGATCACATGTGGGATGCAGCCTGGAATGTTAGCATGTGCAATAGATGCTGTGGAGAGGCCAGTTATGAACGGCTCTGTAAATATGGATGTTATGGGACTAGTTGTAGGAATGTTATGTGTCACATGTGGTGGGGACAAGGGAGTGTAGTCAACACAGTGTGTGAGTACAGGTTAGGTATGAGTACAGACCCATCATATGTGGCATCATGACGTCTGAGGTCAGTGACAATGTGGGCCTGTCCTTTGAGGTTACACATATAACTAGCCTGTGCTTTGTGGTTTTGATTTGTGTGGGTGGCTAATTTTGTCACGTACCATGTCTACGTAACATCACAACAACACAATGTGCTTCTTTTAGCTGAGGAGGTTGTGTCTCCATGTTAGGGGGGGCACCCTCACTCCAAAGGTCACACAGCAATGTCCACCTTTTATTGCACAGCCTGCTAATGGCAGTTATGCATCAGTCAGGTTTACTGAGCCATAATGAGCCTGTGTCCCTCCTGTCCCATACAACTGGCTTCATGAAGTTGTAATGCTGCTGACATAATCATGGGTGTAGAGCTCTGCATAATGTCTGTACAATCTACAGGGGGAGGTGCAGTATCACTATGTCAACCATCCCACAGGAGGTACTAAATGGCTTTCTTGACATATATGCCTGTATTGTCTGCAAGAGGGGGTAAATGCTGGTAGTTCTAAGGAGACTGATTTGTGGCCAGATCCAACCAGGGAGGACCTCACATCAGGGGGGCTGTAGTTGTCACCCATATTGGTAAAAGCATGATGCAATATGTTGGTTCCCTTTGTGGGGATGTCACAGCATTGCTCCAGGGCATTCTAGGTGAGGACCTGGACCATCCTTTGGGCAAGTGAGCCAAAGCATGACTACGCAACACAGTATCTACATATTACACTTCCCTAACCTGTTTGTCTGTGCTCTGTACAGACACCTTGCATGACTCTCTTTTTGAAACATGCTGGAAGTAAAAGCAATACTTTCTTGCACAGAGGACAACTAGCATGTAGAGCCAAGCAGTGTTCCCAGATCTCTGAGTCATGTTACCTGAAATGCCATGATATGAGTTAGCATGGATACGCACACTAACACTGTCATACACCTACTGACACCAAACACTATTACTTTTGCTCAAGGCCAGATCATGCCTACCAACTGAAACCAGCAGAGCCCTTTGACTGTTACACTATGCAATGAATGATGGACATAAGTCACACTCCACCAACCATGGCCTGACAAGGTGTATGATAATATTAGGCCATTAGGCCATGCTGGAAACTGTGTACATCATGTACAGAGTGTTATGTCAGCTAGTGGCTAGGCAGCTGTCTGACAGTCATACTCCGAGAACATAGCATTGGGAGACCTACACTGCAATTACTCCAGTCGCAAATAGAGTTCACCATCCTCCATTATTGGCGTACCCTTTCTACCTATTCCCTCTCTGTAGTCACAGCCACTGCCAGTGACCTTTGAATGTGTACATTAGCATGTGATTGCATATTAGAAGCTGTCACAGAATCCCACACAGAACCAACAATTATCTGGGATGGCCTAAGACACAGTCAATTGCTGTCTGAGACACTGACAAAGAATAAATTCCAGTGACTGCATAATACTATCCTGTGGGAAATTATCTACCCCTACAAAGTATTATAATGTGTGCACACTGCACATAGTTGAGCCATTACACATGGAGTTATGGACACAAAGTGTAATGAAGCCTATAACTTTCACTGGTTGGAAAGATGTGGGGATGCATTCACTGTTGTACAACCTATACTGACAGGTTTGGTATGTAAATCCCAAACTGTTACTGCTATACTGAATGTTGCAGTCATCGCAGCTACCATTGTGTGCAATGGAACTTTTGCCATATCACTAGACAGGCATATTGTACAACTGTAGCAGCCACACAGGTTCCACGGTACACCAATACACAGTGTAGATAGCATGTTCTATGGAGTCCATGCCACAAAAGTGCATGTGTAGTCTGTCTCCTAAATGCTTTGTAAGGGAAGTGTATGGCTCCATACAGGGAGGTGTCGGATCCCACTGTGTACCTCCTGTGTATCCATGACAGGACTAAAACGTGTATCGCCTATTCTACAAACCCACAACATCACTGTGCTATACATAGTACATGCTGGACAGACAGGTATGCAACAAAGACAGTATACCCTACATGAAAAAGGCCCCCCATGCATGTGATTCATACATCTGCTGTGACAAACATCATGTGCAGGTTACACAATGGGATGCAGAACATGACAATCATAACTGATGTTGGGCAACAACTGTCTGTACTGGACAGAGGATATTTGTAGATGGGTCACCTCCATCACCACAGCTTGTAGATGTGTTAGTTCCCAAAATCCTGGTAACACTTACCAAGGGTAGCAGACCTTTTCACAGATTAGGGATGCAAGAGTATGCTGAATGCTGCCATTGTCCTTGATAGCCTGTTATACATATATGAACTTATGCAGCCATGAAGTTATAGTGCTGTACCTTGCTGAATACATATTTCTGCTGTACTGACATGCCATCTTGTGTTGCTTTATTGCTGCTGTGTATTCATGGGTTATCCCAACAGACTTTTGAAACAGAAACAGGTCCATGGCACACCTGTCATTGTGTAACCAAACAGCAATTACAACATCATACAACATAAGGTACAGAAAAGTATGTGGCATTCTCGTGACAAATGTCAGCAAACAGTATCTGTCGGTAATCACTACAAGTGGCATGGCAAAACAACACTGCATTATGCAAGTACATGTTACCTAATATAGTCACCCTGTGCATCAGACGCATAGCTTCAATTCCCTGCATTCATGGCGAGGGTGACAGGGATGTGGCACAGGCATCATCATTTGCACAGGGTGTTGTGTGGGGGTGCAGAAGGCCTAGGCTTACTCAAATGGTTGAGAGCATGTGTGTGAGTCAGGAAAGGAAGCAGGTAAGATGGACCATGGAAAGGTGCTGTGTGTGTCTCTGGATGACCTGCATTTGACAGTGGTGTGTGCATGTGTGTGTGTGTGTGTGTGTGTGTGTGTGTGTGTGTGTGTGTGTGTGTGTGTGTGTGTGCATGTGTGTGTGTATGTACACAGTCAAGCTGCATGTGTGTATGTTGGACATCTTTGGACCATACATGGTAGAGTTGGCAGTTCACCATTTCTGGGCCCAAACATGGGAACTGTCTCTGCCAGGAGTTACACTGGCACATCCATGCCCAAGGTCAGAAGTGGTGCTAATACCTGATGGTGATTGCTGTCTACTGGGATCATGTCTCCCCACAGGAATGCCCAGGACCATGAGCCCATGGCCTGCCATGTCATGGTGTGGACAGCACAATCCCCTCTGTAGTGCTGGGTGTACTGCCACTATGGGACCATGATTGTGCATGGCAGCATGGACTCTCAGAAGATGGTGTTGCTGCCCTACGTCAATGAGTCCAATGCTCATCTCCAACCACCCATTCCAGTACAGACAATGTGCAGTCCAAGACAGACACTGTCTCAGCCCACCTTCTGTCCACTGCATCAGTGAACCAATCCAGGGTGTCCCTAATGTGGTAGAGACAGTCACGGATGTCAGACTGTACTGCCTCCATAACCCTAAGCATGCATCTGGTGTTCTGTTCAGAACATGTCTATGCCTCCATGATGGCCCAAAAAATGCACAGAGTAACCCGTGATTTAACATCTGCAACGGGTGGTGGACAGACAGCTGGTCTCTTACAAGCACCCCTGTCAATCCATCTGTGTGAGACCTCACCAGTTCTGTGGCTATGGCCAGTGTCTACACTCACTGGAGCCATAGTTGCCATGCTTTCCTGTTCAATGTCCCCAACCTCTGACTGTCTAATATTTGTGGCCTCCGGGGTCTGGATATGTGTTTTCATACTGACTGTGTGCAGTGAGAATGAGGGGAGAAGAGGGATGTCAGCCGCTGGGACAGATTCAGCCTCCAAGATCCCCACCTGTGCCTCACTGTGATCACCATCATCATCACAATCTGAAGAGACACACATATCAGGTTGTGTAGGGGACAGACAACAACCTCCCTGGTCACCTGTGATAACAAAGAAAAAAGAAGTACGATAATACCTGCACTAGTATGCTCTGCAGTACTATGCTGTGATATATGTAAGGCTCTAAACACTGTCATCTCTATGATAGACCTGTTGAAAACCCAAACTCATATAACAGGACATGAGGACAGTACTCTTCCCACTAACAGCTGTAGTTACTTGAAAATAACATCTCGTTACATTGCAATCTCATCAGCAACAGTAAGGTACACTGTTGACATTTGTGTAGTCTCTGCACAGTTGACACATATGACACTCTGTAGTGTCCTGACAATGCCATCACATCTATCAGTGTGGTTATACCTACAAGGCATAGGTATGCCCCTAACATGTGTACAGTCAGAAAATATGTGTGGAGTTGGCAATCATGCCAACAGTGCAGCAGTGCAGGAGACAGGCATGGTATGGCAGTCTAGGGATTACACTGCTGTAAACCTACATCTATAACAAAACAGTATCATGCTTACCAGAAGCAGGATCATGGGCTTGGACAATACCCGACAGACCTGTGAAAAGTTGAGGGAGAGGTAATGTCAGTACCACTGCATGTTGCCGCACAACAAGGTAATACATCCATTTATCTCACATTTACAGTAGCTACTGTGTTACTTGTTGTATTGGTCACATTCTGAGTATGAGAGTAAAATTGAGGTTAAACCCTCCCCCCAAAGAACAAAGACCTGACACATAAAAGTATGTACACCCTGACACACTGAATGCTAAAGTAATACAATGCTGATGAAACTAAACTTATCAGCATGCTCCTCTGCTGTGGAAACTGTGGAACCCACATCCACATGTATGGTGTGATGGATGCCTGGGAGCTGTCATGTGTGCCTAGGTTCACCAGGAATTCCTCAGGAGCCAAATGTGGTTGTTCTGCTGTAGGCCCTACTCTGGTGACCCAAAAATCCCTGGTTACATCTGCTGCTCTTCTTCATGCAGCATTGATCATAACAGTGTCATACCTGCTCATATGTCTTGCCCTGATGAGCCCTCACTTTCACCTCATGGACAAGGTGTTCCCATAATGCCATCCACTGTTCCCTGTTTTCCCTCCCCCTGGACAGTAGGATGTCATGATGTTGCTGCAGTCTTTCAAGTATAATTTCATTTTCTGCAGCTGAGAGAAGTGAATGGCATCTATGGTCCATGAATCCTGAAACACAACAAAATGGGAACACATTACAGGATCGCATATGTGGAAGTACACTATGTAGAGATACGGTAAGGACAAACTGGTTGGCACTATCCACTGCTTGCTCACACATGTCATACTCCACAGTGTGCAAACATACTAAGTGCATGGATACAACTGAGATAGTAGCAATAGTCAGGTATCCCCGTATGTGCCATGACAGATATTTCTGTATGACCATACACTCAACACTCAAGTCTACTGTGGCATGTCCCCTACGGACAACCTCCCCAATAATATGTCAAAAGAACAGTGCCAAAGAAATCCTAGTGTGCTAATATAACCACTATAAAGGGACAGTCCAACATGACCAGTGTGCCACAATGACAACAGACAATGCACCCTTGTTGTATTGTACATCTTCTGTAGGTGTAAGACAGCAGGTGATCAATGACATGTCATTATCACAGGCTTAAGAAAGGCTTAATGCTGTAATCTCTTTTCCCTATAAGTATATTCATACATCTGCATCCTGTTGTAAACAAAAAACGGTAACATATGGACTGCTGTACTCCTCTGTTGATATGTGGTGATAGTGAAGTTTTCACAAGTGTGTGTTCTATGTGAGGAAAGTCTCATACACAATGGTTCCCCACAGCTAGTGACTTACCTTTTTAACATGCTTCTTATCAGCAGGTGATTGCCTCTTCACCAATCTGCAGTCCTGAAATTCGAACTGCAGCCAAGACAGCTGATTTGCACTATCATCAGACAATGACATGCAACCACAGTACAATATACAAGGCCTTTGTGTAGATTAGGGACCCTTTCTGATATGTTATGCTGGACATTGCTGGGGTGAGGAAACTATTTCATCACAGGGGGAAGGTCTGTCAGAGCAACTTTTACATAGAGATGGGTGTGCTACAGGCTGTAGCAGCTGCTGCTGCAGGTAATATGCATAGGCAGAGAGTCTGTGTACTTTGGAGGACAAAAAGCTGTAGCAGTAACTACTGGAGCTGTGTCAACCTTGTTACAGAGGCAGAGCTAGAGTGAGACTACCCTTTCCAGTCCAACTAAGGCATGTGTTTAAGGTAAGTATGTTAGGCAACAGTATCAATAACAGAGTACCAGACCACATGTTTGTTGTGTCCTTGAGCAACATGGGGGATTAATATAACAATATTTCCACCATTTGGGTGACTGTCAGACCATGTGTTACAGTTTGTAGTAATTTGGAGCATGTATGAGGGCAGTCCATGTTACAAGCGGGGTACTTCAAATGTGCATGGTAGGTGTTCAGCTGTGCTAGTTGGTACTGTGAGTTTGAATGGATTGTGTGGTGCACTCTGATATTAGTGGCCCTCATTTGCAGTACCTGAGTTGAATTTCTCTGTGAATGCATATTAATGCATAACGTGACACTTTATGCACTTATAGTGTTGCTATAGGGATATGTGAAGTGTGTTTCTATCAACAGGCTGTGACATCCATCAGTGAAATGCAGACATTTCATTTGATATGCATTGTGTGGAAAAACAGTGCATGACTCAGTCATTATTTACTGGCCTCCCAATACTATAATTCCAGTGCTACACAACACTGGATTTGAACCCAGGACTGTGTGTGGCAAAATGTACTGTTTGCAAAGCATTTAACAGACTGAGCAACTGAAGCACTGCTACAGCAAGTGTATTTGCAAGATTTATGTGCACACATACAGGTTATGACATACATTTTCTACATCCATCAGTGTTTGCATGGCTTTATATTGATGAATTTCTGTACCAGGGTCCCAGTTGAACATGTATTTTGCCATTAATGCCTTAGCAGGTATCTTTATACATGTTGCTGCTAAAAGGGCACATTTACCTGCTATCACAGGCCTCACTTACATCTATTATTATGTCTTTGGCTTTCCAGTAGTGTACTATTGCACCAGAGTCCAAGATACACTCCCATTTTTCCTTTACTTTTAATCAAGTTTGCGCGGAGCAAGACGCAGCTCCACTGAAACACACTTAATGACTGTAACTGGCAATTACTATATTTTGTTAACAACCACCTGTTTTAATTAGGAGTTGTGTAGTGTGTCAGATTAATGCAGTGATCTTCAGATGTGATGGGATTGGGATTGAAATATGGGGCAGGGGTCTATATTATGTGATCGAAGAATCTCTTCTTTGAACACATAATAATTGACATGTATACAGCGAATGCTGTAAACCGTGAATGGCCACGTCCACAAATTATTTCCTTGGGTAAAATTCACATTTCCATAAAATAAAAAAGCAAACTTTAAAACACTAATTAAGAGGGGGGCTTTTCCCCCCACACCCCCCTAACTAAATATACCAACTTCGAGATCACTCTACATTGAACAAAAGGGCAATTCCCAATAATGGCCAACTGAATTCTTTCCCAAGGAAAAAATTTGAGGACGTGGCCATTCTCAGTTTACAGCATTCACTGTATACATGTCGATTATTAGAGATTCTTCAATCACATAATATGGATCCAGGGCAGGTATTTATTTTGTAAGTGTGTATTACAACTTTAAAGACACATATAGTCAATATAGCTCTATTTACACACTTAAATAGACCTATAAATAAATAATTACATCCGGTTTCTATTTTTAGTTGTCTGGCAACTGTTGGCTATGTATGTATCAGCACAACTCGGCTCTGTGGCAAAAACAACAATTAAAAAAAAACTTGCATAATTATGATAATTAATTACATCCAATTGCTATTTTTAGATGTGTAGCAGGTGTCAGCTAACTATATGTCAGCACAGCTTAGCATTGCTGTGCTCCACACCATACAAACATACAGAGAGGAAAAAAAAATAATTCATAACAACAAAATATTACAAATTTCAGCCAATTCACAGCATTTCAGTAGTAACAGGGAGCATTACAGTGAGCCTCACCTTGTACATAACATCTAACCAGGCATCAATAGTCATGAGTGGCCTCTACAGTTCTCCCTACATGGATTCAATATCCCTCTTCCTAGGCTGTCCCTCAGCAGGATGCCATCATTAATATGCATGGTGCACTACTGTGGGAGAACCATGGCATCTCTACATGGTGCCTACATGGATTTTATTAAATCCTGCGGATAGTATCAATACTTCCCCATAAGCATACACATGTACACACAAAAATGGCATGCACAACACAGAATAGATTATTTTAAACATTGTGTGTCAGCCCACCTTGCAGAATGTACCCCACAACTCATATTCTGACAAACACACACACATACACACACACTCAAACACACACACACTCAAACACACACACACACACACACACACACACACACACACACACACACACACACACACACACACTAAGTAAATCATTGTACTTCCACTGTTAAACTAAACACACACATAAAGGAACAAGCACATATACTTTAAGCAGTCACTAAGATATTCTCTTTTATTCTCTAGTATAAAAAAAATTCTGCATGGAAAGATGGAGAAAGAATGCGAGAAGTGTCATGCAAACATAATTATGGAGGGTCATTCAATGTCAGTTAGCACCTACTTGTGTGGTAAATAACTAAGAAAGGCATCTCCTAAGTTATAAATTGCTACCGAAGCTTCTTTTAGAAAAAGCATATCAAAACTAGATGTTAAATTCTAATAACTTTCTCAGTTGCTCAGATCTCACTAAATGTATGAAGAAACTGTATGATTTATCAACTGAACCTACCAACATGGGATAATTAAAAAGGTCCATTTTGAGATCTAAAGGAATACCCTCCTCCATCATAAATCAAGAGTGAATCACTTGCTAATTGACTTACACAGGTAGCAAGTCCCAGTTTAGAGATGACATTTGCAGTTATTGACTTCTCAAGTGTTTAAATTCCAATTCACATGGTGAGTTCATAACATCAGGCAAACGGTGAACATTAGTAGCTTTCATTTTTTTTCAGGAGGGCAGAATGCTCTTTTAAAGGTCATTAGTCAAATCACTTTCAGATCATAGTCCAGGGAAAAAAAGTGTGCCACTTTCCTCAGGGAGACCAAGCATAGCAGATATTTTACCACAAATAAGTGATATATGCTTAAAATCACTAAAGAGAATGTTAATACCTTGAATGTAGATAAAGTGAGCACAGCAAAGAGAAAAAAAACTCCCTGTAATACAAACAATCACCTCAAACATTCAGAACATGTAAATTAGTTTGCACTGAGCTAAAATAGCAGTGCATGCATTCCCAATTAATGGATCTCATGGAAGAGGAAACTGGACCAGGTCCAGATATAGCACTAGGTAACACAGGCAGTCGCCTAGGACCCTGTGCCTATGGGGTCCCACTGGCCATAAGTGTGTGTGTGTGTGTGTGTGTGTGTGTGTGTGTGTGTGTGTGTGTGTGTGTGTGTGTGTGTGTGTGTGTGTGTGTAAAACATACCACTGAACTGTCCAGATTTAGCATCATAATTTTCGTCTGTTTCCCATAAAATGTGTGGTTTTCTGGCAAATCACAGAAGACTGAAGTCATTTAATAAGGATGTATATATGAGTTTCTGACTTCACATCCTTCAGAAAATGGATGTTAACACAAATTCTGTTATTCTAGCAACACTCTAAGTTAAAAAGAGCAATATTTAAACTCTATCTTTATTTTTGGGGCCATTGCATTCCCATTATTTTAGGCTTTGTCCACATTTCTTGCACTAAGAGGTTTACTGCTGCTCATGCTAAGTCTATTTCAATGTGCAACTAACAGTTTTGTTTAGCAAATGGCAGTCACTGTTTCTGCTGTAGAATTTGAAAGCAGTGTGACAGTGTGAGTAGTACGATTGCCTTTGGATTCTACTCCCACACCATGTAAATGGAGTGCTGATATTGCAGTTCCCTTTTGATTGCGGATTATTTGGTGCATTGTAAGGGGGGATAGTGGTTCTATACTCCTGAGTGTATCCTCCTTTGTATGAGATGCCTAGTAACTATGAACTTGTTGTCAATTCAGCATTCATTCCCTATTGCATTATTATCAGCTTACCTTTTTTAATGTAATATAGGCAATCAAATTTTCAAGGGCAGCAGGTACTAAATTTGTAGATGAAACACTGAAAATGTAAAGTTGTGTGCCAGTAGCAACCTCTTCATTAGTTAGAGATCTCTTTAAAGTGGAATTATTTGGATTACTTTTACTTCTGCAGAGATTGTGCTTATTGACTGATACTATCAGTGGTGTATTATAATGACAGAAGTTTGAGTGGTCTTTTATGGATAAAATGTTCTGAAATGGGCAGTTTAGTCATTATTGGGGCATCCATTTTGTTTCATCGCTTACTAGGAAAATGTTCAAAACTACAAATTTAAAACACACTAAAAAGTGGTGATGTACTATACAAGGAATATAATTTATACAATCAGGAAGGTGAATCAAACAATACATACATGCATCCATGGCCCTAAAAATGCGTGCAAGGAGCCTATGACTTTGAAACAGCCCAAAGACAAACTTAATTCTCCATGGACCAGATGCATTTTATTTGAATGTGGGTTTTAGTGCTGTTTCAATAAATGTGAGTTTCAATGGCAGAGAAGTTTGCTGCTCATGCTAAGTCTGTTTTCATTCTGAGACTGTATTGTTTGTTTAGCAGATGGCTACCAGTGTTTGTCTGATTTTATTTCAATATATGTAATCATTGCAGAAGTAAATAAGAAAACAGTATACACACTGATAGGGCTGAACAGTGCTTAGAGTAACTGGGGAGAATTAGCCAAGTAATGGAACACCGGAATATCTGGGAAGGGGGATGCTGCAGGGGAGGGGGTTGCTGCCGAAGGGGCTGCTCTTGGGGGCAATCTATTAACCTGCCACTGCAGGAGGGGCTGCTCTGGGGGGACCACAATCTATTACCCTGCCTAAGGCGGCATTTGACCATGAGCCAGCTCTGAAATGGACTGTACGGATACACAAAATCAGATACAATCAGACATTACAACTTGTAATATACATCAGTCATGAACAGATTGTAAACCTATTTTACTAATAAGAGGAAGTTCAAGTAAATTGAGAAGGTGCAAGCAAGTGAGATGGTTGCAGTATATGAGACAGCGAATGATCTAAGAAAATGTAAAAGATATTGGTAAAGCAAGGGCAAAAATGTCAGATGGAGTGCAAGTGGCAGAGAATGGAATGATGATCTGATAACTGGCTAAGAGGAATAGTTAGGAGAGAGAAAATAAAATAATTTGTGCCACTGAGCAGGAACAAGAGGATTTGTGGCTTTTACTCTGCCTCAAAGAGTTGAGATCTTGAAAAGGGAAAATGGAGTGTATTAAAGGCTGAGTAGAACTCTTTCTAGAGCGGAATAGACAGTGAGAAACCAGGAAGTGACAAGAGGTAAGAACAGAAACCAGGAAGTGACAAGACGTAAGAACAGAAACCAGGAAGTGAGAAGAGGTAAGAACAGACACCAGGAAGTGACAAGAGGTAAGAACAGAAACCAGGCTTGTTAAGAAATAGATAGAAAAGGACAAAGGAGAAACACAAAGATTTTATAAGAGTTTGGATTTCAGGAGACTAGAGAAAATGTCTGGGAGACTTTGGGATAGGTAAGTAAGATAGTATGACAGTTAGGGGTGGTGATGGCATGAGGAGGTAGCTGGGATATTGTGAATAATGTTAAAAGGGGTAACGGTAGTGTATTCCTTACTGATAAAGATTCTTCACAGATGTATAGGACACGGAATGATTTATGAAGAGATATTACATCAGAAGGATAAATACTGGAGATATGGATATAGGTGCAGATTATGTGAATGTATGGTAGAACTGCGTAGTGCCCATACATGTAGAGATATTTGCTATTGCTATTAGAAGTGGAGTATGGGTTTTCCTCTGACTTAGATTAGTTGGTATGGATGTTTCGGCAGATGATAAAGAAGCAAAGTTGAGTGTAAATCAGAGTGTGAAGATATAGGTAATGGTGGAGCAATTTAGAGGGGAACAGTGGAAAGCGGAGGAAAGATGAGAAATTAAAATATAAATGAGGGAGTTGAATGATTTGATACAGAAGACCTATTTTTGGGAAACAGGAGAAAAGCTTTTTGTCAGTTTGGTAAATAGTGGGGTACAGGATAGACAAGGGTAGATGAAGGTGAAGCAATGAACTGTAATTAATGACTGTGGATACATTTTTTGTTCTACAGCAATATTGAAGAGCCCTTGGACAAAAAGCACATATTTTCTAGTTGTACTAGTGGTTCTACATTCAAAGGAGAAGAAATGGGGGATGTTTCAATTCCAAAAAGAAGTTTATTAATTTTAGTTTTGGTAAAATGAATATGATGTTGAAAGATGAGGCATTGATCCTGCCAGATACTTGGGTAGCTGAAGTGTGGGAGAAATTCAGTGGACATGGTGCGATAGTGAAGGATGGGATAAATTGTTAGGACTGTGACCAATTTCTTGTGCTTCCAAAAATCATGGATTTTTTGATCAGATTAGTTTGAGCTTCACTAACCAATTAGATAGTTTAGTGAGATCCTCGTTCTCAGTATTTCCATACTGTGGAAAGATGAATTTGCTGGAATCCTTAAAGCTGTTTGAGCCCCTGCTGAATTCCAGTAACTCAAAGCCAGGGAATGGATAAGCTGTGATGTTGACTGACCATCTGTTCATGCTTGAACTTGAGAGTGAGTTTAACCCTGCAGGTACTGCTCCATCAGTTTACATCCTATATGATAGCTGGCAGCAAGAGCTTGCTACGGAACAGGCAGGTAAGTGGGAAAGGGCAGTGTGTAGGGTGCTATTAGGTTTAAGGAGGGACCAGGAAGTGTACAGTAGACTTAAGGGTTAGGAAGATAGAAGGGGATTGAAGGTTTAGGGAGTGGGAAAAGGATGGGTATTTTAAGTTTAGGAGGGTGGGAGGCTTTAGGGTTAAGCACTGGGTGTGAGTTTTTAGGGTTAGGATAGGTACTGTGAGTTAGAGCACTTAGTGATGACATGTGTTCATAGGTAAGAACTAGGCTAGATGCCCTTGTGGACCATTTCAAGCCTAGCCTTTTTTCCCAGATTTGAGAATCAAAATGTTGTACCTTGTGTCTGTCAGGTAAACACCTTAACCATTAAGCCATCCCCTAGCTTCACATGCAGTAAACCCGAATTTGCGCTATAAACTACCATATCATCAGCATATAAAATTCTTGGAATATGTGGAAGGTCAACAGGAAGTTTTAATGAATAAAGATTATAATAAGCACATAAGTAATTAATGATCCTTCTGGGGGCACTTTTTGAGGGGAAACTATACACGAGGTAGAGAGACCTATTTTCATTTTAAAGAATTTGTTGAACAGCTTATTGCTTTTCTAATTAGAGTGGTAAAAAGTAGTGAGTCATTTACAAGACCAATGGCCTCTGTCAAATTTATTAAAGCATCTCCAATAAGGAGTCATTTGTTATATTTTGAGGGATGACGTGCTTAATGTTGAATAAGGCTTTTATTGTGCTTCGGTTAGACCAGAAAAGTCATGTTTGTAAGGAAATAGGACATTATAGGTTTAAATACATTCAGACACTTCACTTAATATTATTTGTCAATTTTTTTCTCCAAGAGAGGGCAAGATATAGATAGGTCTGAAGTCATCTGCAAAGGTGAGTTTGGCAAGCAGTGGTATTGTTTTGATAACTGCAGGCTTACATTGTGCAGGTGTGAAAATATGAGCTAGATGAGTTAGTCAAA
The DNA here is from genome assembly GCF_019279795.1 of Protopterus annectens. Lineage (NCBI taxonomy): Eukaryota > Metazoa > Chordata > Ceratodontiformes > Protopteridae > Protopterus > Protopterus annectens. The sequence continues at coordinate 1,820,588,294 of NC_056743.1, read as the reverse complement.
TTGCCTAATAATGATGTGAGACCCTGACTCCATATAAAGATGGGCAAAAGGGGATTAATGATGACAACAAGAATCACAGGTATACATGGGTTGTGTAGTGGGAGTAGGCTATATATCTTACAAAGAAAATTTGTACTAAGGAAATAAACCATAATCTCCTTCTGCTGCTTCAGAAGGATTTTTTTTGTATATTCTTTCTGTGTATTACTGCGGTGGTGGTGCTGCGGTAGTGTTGTCGCCTCACAGTAAGACATTGTCCTGTTCGATTCTCAGTTAGAGCGTCTTCTGTGTGGAGACATGCGTGAATGGGCGTACCTTCGTTGAAGGTTGTGCATCAGAGCCGGCAACTCGGCATGTAAAAATCTACTGCCAATCATTAGCGGACCGGAGTTCCACTGTGGCGACCCCTAACCGGGAAAAGCCGAAAGACACAACAACAACAACAACATATTCTTTCTGTTTATTATTTTGATGTAGAGCACATGGTACACAGAGCCAAATCAAAATCATTTGGTAGGAGATTTCTGCATTTGTCATAGGCTCATAAATTCATAGAAAGTTACTAGGCTAACGGCCCTAGAGTCCTTACAAGCCTAACCGTATTTATCCCGAGTTGCCCCAATTGTCATTGGCTAGGTGAATGAAGTTTGCAGAGGTAAGGGTCTATGGTAGTTAATCCTCTGTCCAGAAGGGACATGAGCATCATCCCAGGAGTGAATTTGCAGTTTCCCATCCATTGATTGAGGTTGCATTTGAAGAGGGCCAGGGAGGTGCTCTGCTTCATGTGAATTGGAAGCTTGTTCTAGAGAAGTGGCAGTCTCTGGGAGATGTATCTATCTCTCCACCATGACCTGTTCATGTCCAACACTAAGTTAAGATCCCTGGAGGGAGTGACCCTTGTGCAGTTTGATTTACGAATGTGCAGCATTTCCATCAGGGCTGGATCAGAGAATGCCCTACAAGCCAGGCATAGTTCACTCTTTAACAACCTGTAGAAGACAGAATACAGTGACAGGGCTTTCAGTCTTTAAGCATAAGACTTGTTTTGTGTAACCTGTCATTTCTTAGTGAGAAACCTCTGTGGTATTTCTAATTGTTGCAGGTGTCTGGTGAGGTGCATGCAAAAGGGAGCACTGTGCTAAACTACTGGTCTGAGGATGGCCGAGTATAATGGCATTATAATATCCATAGATCTAGATGTGATCCCTTACTTATAAGATGTGCCACATAGAAGGATTTCCTTAATGCTGTATGTGGATTCGTGGTGGTCAATGTTGAAGGTGCTATCGACTTGAGTACCCAGACCATGTAAAACTGGGTCTACACTTAGGCATGTTCTCTATAATGTAATTAGCAGGGATGTCAGCTTTCCAAAAGGCAATAATAATAATGCATTTTTTTGCTGACAGTAATGAAAATTCTTTAGTGAAGTCCTGTGGGCAAAGGGCTGTAGAAGAGTTTATTGTGATAACTATTTTTAAGGAAAATGTGTTACTAACCAGTTATATCATAGACTAGCTTTTAAAAAATGTTTTTTAATTGTTTTGGAGAGAGGCTTGGGATGCGTTCAGGAGATTAGCTTTATGTTTCATTGCTTTTCTGTAAGTTTTCTCAAATAAGTTTAATTTTGCTTTAGCTTTAGAGGAAGGAGAGGATTTCTGTTGATGTCCAGGCTTGGTCTGTATTTTCAAAAACAGCTTTTGGTTCTTTGGTCACCAGTTGATTTTGTGTGTATATACAATGTCCAGAGATAAAACTACTTGGGAAATATTTGTTTGTAGATGAGTTAGTCTATTCTTAAGAGAAGGTGCTACTTGGTAGGGTATTATATTGATAGAATAAGGCCAGTGCTTATTTTACATAACGTATTATTCAAGGATGAAATGTTTTCCTAAATTCCACGTCTGATTATAAAGAAAATTGAAGAAGCATCCTTTGAGCTTAGTAGGATGCATATTTTCATAGCTTCATAGATTCATAGCCATATACTAGGCTAAGGACCACTGGGACCTTCATAAGCCCAGCCACGCATCCCAATTATACCCGACAATTTTATGTGTTTTAGAGGTTATTTTAATGTGCATATGCAAGCAAAGGCAAGATTTACAGCCTGCCTCTGTCCACTGTAGACATAGGTGCTAGACTTAGGGTGCATTTCTGATTTCCCATCCACTGGTCCTGGTCTCTATTGAATAGGGTGAAAGAAGAGCTTTGCTTCACATAGATGGAAAGCCTGTTCCAGAAAGTGGAATTCTCTGAGACACATACCTGTCCCTCCATTGTGTCCTATTTATGCTGCAAGCAAAGTGTAAACATCTAGATTGTGTAATTCTGATGCTATTCATTTTGTAAATATGCAAAAGGTCCATCAGAATTGAGTCTAAAGATGCATTGTATGCTAGGCATAGCATGCCTCTTACAAGTCAGTACAAAACAGAGTCTAGAGATAGATAGGGCTTTGAAGCAATCTCTATAGGGCATGCTGTTTATGCCCTGTGTTCTTTTTGTGAGGAACCTCTGTAGAAGTTCCAGTTGATGCACGTGCCTGGTCAGGTACATAGCGAAGGGGGCATTGTACTCAATGATGGGCCTGAAGAGGGCCGGATACAGTGGAACAATGACTTCCTTGGACCTAGATGCCATACCCTTGCTTGTAAGTTAAGCAACATAGAATGATTTATTTACTACCTTAGACACATTTTGGTTGAAAGCCAGGTAACTATCTATGTGCATTCCTAAATCCCTAACTACCAGTTCAACTCCTATGGGTGTGTTATCAATGAGGTAATTTCCTAGGATGGCTGACTTCCCAAAGGGTACTATTATACATTTCTTGGTACTGAGTTTTAAGCTGTGGCTTTTGCATTAGTCTTCTGTTTGTGTTAGTCCTTCCTGTAGGATGTTAGTGTTCTCTGATGATTCTATGACTGCTTTTAATTTGCAATCATCTGCAAACTTGATCAGCCAGACCCTTGACGTTGTCTTTGACTTCTGAGAAGTAGATGACAAAAAAAGATCAAACCCAGCAGAGAACCATGAGGGACTCCACTAGTGACTGACTTCTTTGTGTAGATGGTCTCCCAAATCCTAACTCCCTAGGTCCTATCTGAGAGCTGGCTGGCTATTTAGTGAGTAATATAAGGGTTTATGCCTATATCCATGAGTTTGTTTACAATACGCAAGAGGAGCATTGTATCAAATCCCCTAGCAAGGTCAAGGTAGGCAGTATGCAACCTTTTGCCCTCATCTATTGCCTTGGTGGTCTTTACAAAGAAGTCCACCAATTTAAATAGGCATGATCTGCCCTTGATGAAACAAGACTGAGTTGGATTCAGTGTTTGAAGGTTTTCTATGTTCTTATTAATCATTTCCATGATAATTCTTTCCATGGCTTTGCATATGAAACTAATCAGACTGAAGGGATCTGTAGTTCCAGTTGCAGACAGATGACCAGTGCAGTTCTCCATTCACATGGCATAAAGCTTGTCTGGAGGCTATGATTAAAAAGTGACTCCACTGGTCCCAACAGGTCATGTTTCTTGCTATTTAGGAGACATTCTGGGATGTTATCAGGGGCCAGCAATGCAGTGGTTTTGGTTTTAGAAAGCACATCTTGAACCCAGTCACAAGTGATAACTGGCTGCTGTGTTCTTAAGATTTGGAATATAGGTTCATAGGTTCATAGGTTCATACTAGGCTATCTGCCCTAGGGCATTTATAAGCCTAGCCAGAGAGTGTTTGGCTTTCGCCACCCATTTTAAATTAATTTTGCTATGCCCTTTTTCGAGGTTAGTATACTGTGCCTCTGTCTAACAGTGACACAGAAGTGATACCCGGGGTAAACCTACGATCTCCCATCCACTCATCAAGATTCCTCTTGAAGAGAGTCAATGAGGGACTCTGCCTAACCTGGACGGGATTCTATTCCAGAGTGAAGGGAGCCTCTGGGTTATGAATCTGTCCCTCCAGCATGTCCTATTTATCTCAGTGCTGAGGTTCAAGTCTCTCGAGCGCGTAGCTCGATGGGATTTGGATTTTCTGAGGTGCAGCATGTCCATTAATTTCAGGTTGGACATGGCTTTATACATCAGGCACAGATCGCCTCTGAGCAGGCGGTATGCACTGAGTAGAGCTGGAGTTTCTTTAACCGGGCAGCATATGGCATCTGTTTGAGCCCATTGATCCTCTTGGTGAGGTACTTTTGGGGTCTTTCCAGTTGCTGCAGGTGTCTGGTAAGGTACATCCCAAAAGGGGCACTGTACTCAATTATGGGCCTGATGAAGGATGAGTAAAGCGGCACAATGACCTCCCCTGATCTAGATGTGAATCTCTTCATGATTAGGTGGGCTATATAAAATGTTTTTCTAACCACTTTGGCCATGTGGTTGTCAAATGAGAGATTGCTATCAACTTGGATCCCCAGGTCCCTAATTACTTCTTCTGTACTTAATGGATTACCACCTATGTGGTAATTTGTGGGCACTTTGTTTTTGCCAAAGGGGATGACTATACACTTTTTGGTGTTTAGCTTGAGGCCATGGCTCTGGCACCAGTTGTCTGTTTCTATGAGACCCTTTTGGAGGATGCTTGTGTCGGCTGGAGAGTCGATTATGGTGCCCAGTTTGCAGTCATCTGCGAACTTGGTCAGCCACAGTCCTTCCGTGTTGGCCTGTACCTCCGAGAAATATATACCAAACAAGAGAGGTCCCAGGACTGAGCCTTGTGGGACGCCACTTGTAACTGGTTTGGAGTCTGACATGGCTCCAGCAATTCTAACCATGTAGGTTCTCTCCTTGAGCCAGTTTGCAGCCCATCTAGTGACACAGGGGTTTATATTTAAGCTGGTGAGCTTGTCTATAATGCCTGAGTGGGGTATTGTATTGAAGGCTTTTGCGAGGTCCAGGTAGGCTGTGTGGACCATCTTCCCCTCGTCAATGGCCTTGGTGATTGTTTCAAAGAAATCAACCAGGTTTAAGAGGCAGGATCTGCCCTTAACAAAGCCGAACTGGGTAGGATCCAGTGTCTGTAGGTCCCCAATATCTTTATTTATGAGGTCCATGATGATCCTTTCCATAGCTTTGCAGACCAAGCTAGTCAGGCTTATAGGGCAATAATTTCCAGGATCCATTGAGGCACCACCTTTGTGGAGCGGGACCACTGTTGCTGTACGCCACTCTTTGGGTACATATCCTGTAGTAAGGCTGAGACTGAACAGTAGTTTTATGTTTGGATTTAGCTCTTCTTGGAGTCCATGTAAGATGCAGCCTGGGACACCGTCTGGTCCCATTGATGCTGTGTTTTTTACTTTGGAGAGGGCAGCTCTTACCTGAGCATCTGAGATGTCAGGGGGGCAGCACTCTGCTGGGATAGATATTTGCCCTTTTGGTGGGGGGGGGGTTTGCCCTGAACCTGTCAGCTAGGATGTTGGCAATGTCTGTGGGTTTGGTGTATTTTTTGTCATTTTGGACTAATTCTGAGCATATCTGGGAATTCCCACCCAGGTTCCTAACATAACTAAAGAAAGCCTTGTGATTATTCTTAGTGTCCTGTGCAATTTTTCTCTTGAAGCTGGCCTTAGACGATTTTATGAGTGCCCATAGTTTTTTGCTAATACTGATCAGAGATGCCTTCCCTTTTTGGGATTTTGCTCTATCATGTAGTAGCTTCCTCCTTCTATTGTATAGTTTGTTTATGGCTGGGGTCCACCAGACAGGACATCTGCCTTTGGAGGATTGGGTCTTGGTTTTATTTGGGATTGCATGATCCATGCATTCCTGAAGGTGTTCATAGAATGCGTTTATAAAGGATTTTGTGGTCTGGGCCATATTTTCCACAGGCCCGGGGGCTTTGAAGGATTCCACCTCGGTTTTGAGGAGTGTGAAATTTGCTTTAGAGAAGTTTTTCACTGTGGTTTTCAGGGCAGGGGGTAGAGTCGGGATGTGAATATCCTGTGAGATTAGTTTATGGTCTGATCTTACCAGTGAGGGATACACTTCTGGTCTGGAGCATAGAGTCCCCATGTTGGTGATGATCAGCTCCAGTATGTTTTCCCCTCTTGTGGGAGTGGTAACAAGTTGTTCCATAGCATCTGAGTTTATAAATTCTAGGAACCTTTGGGCTAGGGTGTTGGAGCTAGAGTAATGCTCCCAGTCTATGTTTAGGCAGTTGAAGTCGCCCAATATAATGGTGTTTGGGGAGACCTTTATATTTTCCAGTGTTTTCAGGAAGGCCGAGTGGGGTTCCTGGGTTTGGGAGGGTGGTCTGTAGCAGGCTATAAACTGGAAGGCAGTTTTACCCACTGTTAGTTGCACATGGATAGTCTCTGATGCTTCGTGCTGTGTCACCAACCTGGAGGTGTGGGTATCTTTGACGAATATTGATACTCCCCCTCCTTTTGTGGTTCGGTCCAAATTTTGGTGCCGAAAAGCATGGTATGAGGTATAACCTGGTAGTGCTGGGGTGCTCTCGGGAGCCTTGAACCAGAATATGGTATTGGGTTGAATAGTGAGGGTTTCCATTAAGTTAAAGCATGGGTTATGGGCTACTTGGTCATAGAAGGTGTCCTATAGATTGCAAGGATATGATATCGGAGTTTGTCTGTGGAAATCTGGACATGGAGAAGCTCAAATTCTTTATCCTGTCTGACTAGGTTTGAGGTGAATTTGTTGTTAATATAGATTTAGGTAAGTCCACCTTTTGTGCGTGGTTGTGTATGGTAACTGGCCTAAATGTGCGGAAGACATTGTAGCCCTGCACTGCCAAGATGCTCTCTGTGGCTTTAAATCTTGTCTCAGTACTTGTGCAGATATCCACATTCCCCGGGGTGATGAGAGCTTGGAGGAAATGGAGTTTTTTATTTAGGCTCCTAGCATTGAGCAGTAACACCTTTAGAATCTCTTGTGTTGTTTTGCTATATCAGCAGGTGTTTCAGTTTGGCATTGCCAGAAAAGGCACAATAGGGAAGGACAGTGTTTTAGCCAATATTCATAATCTAGAGGAGACAGGTGCAGGCCATCCTTGGCAAAACAATGTGGTCTGTTGACCATATACTCCTATACAGACAAATATTGTACACCCTTGAAATGACACCAGAAACTAAGCCATTTATAGAACTCAGTTATCTTTTTTTTTTCATTTTATGGCATTATTGTTGGTGAAAGTAGAATGCTGATGAATGCTTAGCACATACCAGCCTGTGACACATTGCCCAAGGCCTCCATAATATCTCTTTTCATGTAGCCTAGGGAGGTGCATCTCAGGTCATTTATACCCACATGAACAATGACTGTGTCATGCAAGTACCTGTGGTCTAATGACTGGAGAGTATAAGTAATTTGTTTGATTCTAACCCCTGTTAGACAATTGACTTTGATTTTCTTATTATTCAGCCTTAACTATTAAAATAATTGCCATTGGGATAACAATATTTTCTGTGATGCTAAATTAAGAATACATTAGACAAAAATTCGCAAAAGATGAATGTGCTAGATGAAGCTACTGTCATAATATACACGTAAATAATCATAATCTCTAATTTAGGCTCTGAAATGGAGTAGATAACTACCAAGAGCAAGGGAAGGGAATTCAAAGAGAAAAACTCCACTCTCCTTCTGTATTCAGGCACATGGAATGATCCGTACTAATTGATTAAAGCAATGCTTACTGGACTGCAACCAGAAGACTGAATAGTGGTTGCAAAACTATCTTATTGAGAGGGTTAAAATACCTGATGTCCTGCTTTACATATTCTCTTTATTGTAATTAAATATGATGTCACAAGATAGCAGTGTAAACAGTAATTTTAAAACATTCAAAAGCTCTGTAGATCAGCTGTTCCTGATTCTGCACACACCTGTCAATCAGTTATCACTTAGATGACCAAATACTGTTTTAACCAACAGGAAAAATTCAGTCAGTTTAATTATACATGATTTACCTCAGTGGGTAAGTTGATAAGAGTTATATCAGTTATGGGTTAAGGTTTCATGATGATACCAGTACTCAGTCCCATTTAGTGGGATCATAAAGGCTATACATATTTTATGAGATAAACAGTATAATCCTCATACAAATATGAGATAGGTAGTGTTCTAACTGCAGCCAGTAGAAAATGTCTAAATAAATAAGTATATACATGATGTACATATATATATATATATATATATATATATATATATATATATATATATATATATATGGTTCTACCTCACTTCAACGACATGCCGGAACATCGACACAGAAATCGCGAGCCCCAGAAGATCGACAGCGCAGAAGACCGACGCGACGGGACCTAGAAGATCGACAAGCAGAAGACCGACCCGACGGATGAAAGCACCGATGCCGAGGATGCTGAAATGGGAAAAGGCTGTGTAAGTATGCGGTAGTGACGGACGTTAGGGTGTGAGTAAGGTAAGTGTGGATAGGGTGGGTTAAGTGAGTTAGGGTTAGGAGCGGGTCAGGTAAGTGTGCGGTAGTGATTGTGTTTGGGTTAGGGGCAGGATAAGTGAGTTAGGGTTAGGAGCCGGTCAGGTAAGTGTGCGGTAGTGATTGTGTTTGGGTTAGCGGATAAGTGAGTTAGGGTTAGGAGCGGGTCAGGTAAGTGTGCAGTAGTGACGGACCTTAGGGTTAGGGTTTGGGTTAGGGTTGTAGGTAGTTGTGTATGTGAGGTTTAGTGTGGTTTGTAGGGATTTTGGTGTGCTTGTGTTGTGTATGTGGTTTTTGGACAGGGAATGTGTTTTGTTTGTTGATTGTGGTGTGTGAATTGTATGAGATTTCGTGTTTGTGTACCGTCGGTTATTTCGTTGTCGGGCATGTGGAATTTCGTGGTTTTGTACTGTCGGTTATGTGGTTTCGGTGATTGCGTTGTCGGTGTTATGGTGTTTCGTTTATGTGAGGTAGAACCATATATATATATATATATATATATATATATATATATATATATATATATATACATCCAATGTAACTACTGTCTGTTTATTTTAACTGTGGAGCTTTTCTCCCCAGGCCTCCACTGAAAATGGACCTACGTCCAGTCGGACACTCCCGGTCAATAAATAAATAAATAAATAAATCAATGTGCTGGTCCACATGCTGGCAGAAATTAGCTACATAATTATTTGAAGCCCAGCTGAGAAATACCAAAGAAAGACTAGAATGATCTACGTTTCTCAGAGTAGCACTGATATTGTCTACATTCAGAGTGGAAGATGTTTCATTACCTCTAAACTGAATAACTGCTGTCAGACCTGAATATATTGTGTCCTTCCCAGCACATACACTCATGTTCACAATAACATAACACACACACACACACACACACACACACACACACACACACACACACACACACACACACACACACACACACACACACACACACACACACACACACACACACACACACACACACACACACACACACACACACACTGTGCTTACTCGTAGTGAGAATATTCCTATTGCAGTGAATGGGTGGCCACTGTCTTTTTCCTCCTAAAAAAACATTTTACTTGGCCAAGTGATTCTCTGAATCACTCAGTGAAGCAAATCAGGAGCCAAAGACATTTCCAAGGGAGACCAGATGCCTAATTAGCTTTACCTACTATTTTGCACTGCTAGGTTAATATGCAACTTCTCTCATGAGACCACTCTCCTGGCTGAGACCCCTGTGATAGAAAAACCTGTGCAGTATAAACCTTCCAAGTTAGGGCTTTCTCATTGTAATAAGCCTTTCTAAATCTAAAGACGTATACAATATAGTAACACAATGCAAGGTGTCTTCTGAGCTCAAAGAACTTCAAATATTTAAATGAAGAATTTGATTATAATGACATATGCATCTTATCCATATGTTCTGAAACAAGTGCATTTTTACATATGTGGTTTGCTTTTCTAATTTATTTTTGAAGATGATTAGTTCTTTTTATTCATTTGCTGTTTCAATGTTGGCCTAACTTGGCAGAGTATTTTATTAAGAAAGTATTATATTATTATTATAACTTTTTGGTATCCTGCTGCAAGACTTGCCATCAGGTACATCTCCCCTTGATCTTTCTCTTGTCACTAACCAAACTGACCCCCTCCCCGGTTTGGGGCTGCCAGCATGATACAATGGTTTGTAAGATGTAACCGTGCCATCTTTTGGGGAAGATGCAGAGTAAATGAAGTCATCCCACATCTGTTCCAGCAGTAGGGATTGTGAATGCCTTAATGTATCCCTTATGAGGAGGAGGCATCCGATGGCATAAATATGTGCACGGACATTCCTGCACATGATTTGCTGATAAGGCTGTCCAACCACTCCTGTACACTCCTGGACAATGTACAATCCCCCAGTCTCCATGAGAAACCATTACAACTTTAAACCCCTCCATCACACATAGGCAAGCTGGCTGTTTTCCACTCAAGGTAACCCCCCCAGGTCAGCTTCTAGATTTCCAAGTCACTAGTTTATTCTGAATCTGAAGCAAAACTGACAGATGTCCTGCACCAACTAGTCTGCTGTAATCAGGCACTATTTTTTGAGGAAGACCTTCACCTGTTGCCTTAGAAAAAGTAGGACAACAAAGAGTGAGTACAATCTGATTAGAGAAATCTAACAGGAAGTGATAATAAGTTGTTTAGAGGATTATACTTAGGTCCCTGATAGTAACCACTTTCTTTTGTGCTTCAGAAATGAATATTAAAAATGAACATTAAGACTTGACAATAGAGTGAAATGAAACTCAAGAGGTGAATCTTGATATGCATGTCATAAGCAAATAACAAACGAGTTATGATCAGACAGACCTGATGTTAATTCCTTGTAGTACATAAATCATTAGTCGTCCTGTTCCACTACAAGTTGCATAGAAAAAAGTTGCAGTGTTATGTGTTTTACAGCTCTGAATACTTGAACAAATTTAACACCACCTCTCAGACAGTGGGCAGAAGCAAAGATCCTGTAAAACCAGTAATACACTTCACACTGTCAGTTTCAAATAAATAAATAAATAAATAAATAAATAAATAAATAAATACATGATTGAATGAATGAATGAATGAATGAATGAATGAATGAATGAATGAATGAATGAATAAATGTGCGGCAGTCCAAAATGTGTTTTTCATCCTTTTAAGGTGTTCTACCCTCTCAAAGCTGTTCTTCACAAGCTACTGACTGTGCTCTAGCATAATGCTACAACTTACTTACAATACAAGGTGATTAACAAAGTTGTTTTTTTCCCCCTGAATTTGGGGTGTAATCATGGCATGCCATGCATTAACAGAAAGTATTTTGTGTCAGCAGTGGACTGTAGCTAAGATCTATGAGCTTAAAGGTGAGCGTGTTAAGCAGAAAGGATGCCTTGATAGAGATGGGTAGCCACTGGGTATAATGAAGGGTAGGGCAGTGATGCTCTCTGTGACATAAAAGGCTGATGAAGCAACAGACATGCTTTATAGGTGTTTGAAAAAGTTAAGTATATGCTAGTTTTGAAATCAAATCATTTATCAGTGACGTTTGCTGACATAAATTTACATTGGGCAGTGCAATGGTGCAGCAGATAATGTTGTCGCCTCATAGCAAGAGGTTCTCTGGTTCAATTATCTGCTGGGGTGTCTTTTGTGTGGAGTCTGCATGTCCTCCCTGCATTCAGGTGGGTTTCCTCCCACATTCCAACGACATGCATCTGGACTGTTTCTCCTCAGGCCTCCTCTGAAAATAGGCTATGTCTTAGTTGGATTTCCCCAGTCAACACATGTTAAATAAATACATGTTTCTCTCTGTAGTCATATACCATTTGGAGTTTTGTATACTGCCATCAAACACAAATTGATTCTATATCAGAAATTGCTCTTAAAAAGAAACTTTTATTTCAGATATCCTTTTTAGTTTTTTTTTTGGAAATGCCTGCAGTTGTGTGACTTCAGTTTCTTAGTGAAATTATTGAATGGGTGGCCAGTGGGTCGGGTAAGGCCGGGAGCATAAGTGGTCTGATGAAGAAAGAAAAGGAAATGTAACCTGGATAATCAATCAGCTCTGAATGAAAGTGGCACTCCAGCATGAAAAACAGATGTGCAGATGAGAAAGAGCATTGATAGCTCTTTATTGATTGCTATCCAGTTTTATTGTCACATTAAATGGGAACCTTCGTGTTACCTCACTGATAGCCAAGGACTCTGGGCCCTGCATATGTTACAGCTATTCACTCCCAAATGCCTTCTTCAATCACTGAAAGGCCATTGCTTTGCTAAAAGCTGCAGCCCTTTGTCTCTTCGGAAGCATAATGTTCCTGAAGTGTGCCAAAACGACTCCATTAAAAAATGCTTTATTCAATTTTGAGGCTGTTGTAGTTACCAATAGCTGTGCTATGTATTTGGTGGTATAAGGAAAAGAAAGTTCAAAATAATATAAAGTACTTCGTACTTTGCCCAATATGAGACATATGACCAGAAGGAAAGATCAAATTAAAGATATGCTGTGGATTTTAGAACCAGTAATTGCTAGTAATCACTGACATAAAGATTGTAATTAATTCAACTCTGATGAGCTGAATACATTATGGATTATTCTTATCTGATATTATATGACAACTTGGTAAAGCCCACTAAAAGCAGATGTCTGCCTTAGGCCTAATATGAGAATTGTAACACCATTTAAATCTGCTGTTTCCCTCCTTAAAGATTCTTTCAACTGGTAGTGTGTACTTGTCTTCTTAACTATGAGCAGATGAGAACGCAGTAGCAGATATAACTACCTGCTGCAAAACTTGGAATGAAAATCTCCATTTTTTGCATTCAGCTATGATAGCCAACGATCCTGTTGTGTGTTGGAATTAACTATGCATTCACAGTGATACACACAAGGAGAGTGGGCAAGTTATTCAATCCATCCTTAGTCACTGACATCTGCTTCTAAAATGATGTATCCAGATGATACATGCCCACAAATACTGCATATTTGTAGATTGTGTAGATGCAACGCTTCTCACTTTACATACTTGTGATGGGTAAGTAAGCAACATAAGCCTAACTAAAGATAATTACCTAATAATGTATGTTTCAGGTTAGTTTTGAAGTGCACTTGTCAGTTAGATGGATTTGGAATTTTTGCCAATATCATCTTAGAACATCAGTTAGTTATAATATTTTCTTTGTATGAATACTATTTTATTTGTTCAAATCAGTATTATGCAGCATAGTTGACTTGTTTACTACTAGTAATTCAGATGTGCTGAGTGCAATATTTTTTCATGTTTATTTCTTCTAGCATTTATGCTATTTTTTTATCAAATATGCCCTCCCTTCTCTAGGATTTTATTTATCAGATGGAAACTTCAAAGGCACAGAGGGTAGCATTGTTGTGGTCTCATTAGCCTTAGACCTGTAACTTAAACTGGTCACACCAAGACGTTTTTCTACTGGAGATGCTGCAACACTAGCCTCTTTCTCAAATAATTGGTGCTGAATGACCATGCTTATCCATACCTCTGGGGTCAAAGATCATTCGTAATGGACTACAATACTGTTCATTCATCACCTTCTGAAATTAACTGTGGTTATTCATGTCATCCGATATGATCTGCTATCACTGCTGAGGCATGATACTGATGCATCATCTGACATGATCTGCCATCACTGTTGAGGCATGATACTGATGGGTCATGTGATATGATCTGCCATCACCAGTGAGACTTGATACTATGTGTCATTTGATATGATCTGCCATCACTGCTGAGGCATGATACTGATGTATCGTCTGATATGACCTGTCATCACTGCTGAGGCTTGATAATGACATGTCTTCTGATATTATCTGCCATCACTGTTGAGGCATGATACTGACATGTCATCTGATATGATCTGCTATCACCGATGAGGCATGATAATGGTGTGTTATCTGATATAATCTGTCATCACCACTGAGGCATGATACTGATGTGCCATCTGATATGATCTATCATCACTGCTGAGGCATGATACTGATATGTCATCTGATATGATCTATCATCACTGCTGAGGTATGATACTGATATGTCATCTGGTATAATATGTCATCACTGCTGAGGCTTGATACTGACGTATCATCTGATATGATCTATCATCACTGCTGAGGTATGATACTGATATGTCATCTGGTATAATATGTCATCACTGCTGAGGCTTGATACTGACGTATCATCCGATATGATCTATCATCACTGCTGAGGTATGATACTGATATGTCATCCGGTATGATATGTCATCACTGCTGAGGCTTGATACTGACGTATCATTTGATATGATCTATCATCACTGCTGAGGCTTGATACTGATATGTCATCTGGTATGATATGTCATCACTGCTGAGGCTTGATACTGACATATCATTTTCCTCCAAAATATGTGCATTAGCATTCATCTTGGCACACTTCCTGATTCAGTCTTGCAATGTTCTTGGTGTTATAATTTTGGAATTGGCCACTACTGGACTGGTGGCAGTAGTTCTTTTTTGTTCATTCCCTCGTCTATGGTTGCCCCAGTTTCCCCAACCTACACAAATCTCTCCTGAACAAACTGCAGTCGTGCTACTATAAAATAGCTAATGTTGTCTCCAACATGCCAACTCGCACACAGCATTGCCTGGCCATTAAATCTATAAACTGGTTTGAGTTCCCTCATTATCTGCATTACTCCCAACTTACTGTCACCCACAAACTACTAAATAATCCAAACTACTGCCCATCCCTTCAAACTATAATACAAACATATACCCCGACTCTGCATCTTAGGTCCTCTAACAAACAACTCCTAACCATAACTAAACCCAACAAAAGTGCTGGACAATGTCTCTATTCCCATGCCGTTGCCAGACTTTGGAATGCGATCCCTCTCTCTATTACCCAACTAGACTCTCAAAAACATTTAAATTTTCACTAAAAGAACACTATCTCAATAACCTTGTCTGTTTTTGTAGACATATGATCATACAACCTTAAATGTTTTGGCCAATATACACTACAAATACTTTTACTAACTTAATATAGTTACAATTTACACTATCTGTCTTCCCGCCCAGTCTCTCTTGCTTTCTTTATTTCTGTGACTGAATAAACAGAACTGATGAGAACATACAAACAGAATTACTAAAAAATTAACATTCTGCATTTATTTTCTTGTATTGTATACCTCTATAATATGTATTTGTCTTTGTATATCTACTTTAATTAATTTGTATTATGTAAAAACGTTCTTGACTTTCAAACTTAAGCTGATGTTATGTAAAAATTTCTGTGACTGTATTGGAGCTTTTCTCCTCGGGCCTCCACTGAAAATGGGTTTTTGGGCCCAGTGGACTTTCCCATCAACAAATGTCAGTAAATAAAATAAATATATAACTAGGTAAGTGAAATAGCCTTTCTTAGACCTTGGAGAGTTGCAAACCAGACCACAAGGGCAGAGACAAATATAACACATGAACAAATAATTGAGCATATTGATTCAGCTAATCCATGTACAGAGAAGTTAGCATATTGATTCAGCTAACATGCTATTGGAAGGATGGCGGAAACACAATCAGCTATGTAAATATAACACATGTACAGACAATTTAACATATTGATTTAATGAACCTGCTTTTGGAAGGAGGGCAGAAATGTAGCCATCTATATAAAACATATCTGGTCATGGTTAAATTATGCAGAACTCCACCCAGACAGTGACCAGAATATGTGTCCCAGGCTGGTATGAGCCTAGCAGTGGAGCAGCATTTTACCTTCTCCAAGGATGATGCCACAATAGGAATAAAAGATGATTGACTAATAATTAGCTTAGTTTCTGATGTCATTCTAAGAGGGTGCAATATATGTCAGCATGGAAGGAGATGGTCAACAGACCACTCTGCTTTGCCAGAGAGGGTCTTCACCTCTCCCCTCTTGGCTTTTGAATATTAGCTAAAACATTGTCTTCCCCCATACTGCCTTTTTTAGGCAATATCAAACTGAAAGTACTTCCCAACATAGCAAATCAAAACCAAGAAAATCTAAAGGTATTACTGCTCAATGTTAGGAGTCTAAACAAAAAAACTCCACTACCTAGAAGCTCTCTTTACCCTAGACAATGCTGATGTCTGTATGGTCACTGAGACATGGTTTAAAGCCGCGGACAGCACACCAACAGTACAAGGTTATAATATCTTCCACACATTTAGGCCAGCTACTTCACAGGCAAGGACTAAAGGAGGAGGTGTCCCTATTTACATAAAAAATAAATATACCTCAAGGCTGGTTACAGAGGACAATGCACTTGAGCTGCTCCATGTTCAAATTACCATAGGTAAAATCCAATGCCACCTCCTTGCAAGCTATAGGTCCCCCTCTATAACCCAGGAAACCCATACCATGAATACAAACTTATTAGAAACACTAACCATCTAACCCAATACAATATTTATGGGGTGACTTTAATTACCCCACTATTAACTGGGAATCCTATACAACACCAAATGTACATGTACAGAGATTCCTGGATTTTGTAAACACAAACTACCTGGACCAGATAGTCAATACACCAACCAGGGGTGCAATCATACTGGATCTGGTCCTCAGTAATATGGGAGACTGCTGCACATCCCCCACTGTAATGCCTTCTCTGGTACGGTCATTCCACAAAATGGTCTCCTTTGAAGTAAAAATAAAACCTGGACCCCCAGCTAAACCTGGAATATTCAGGAACTACTCTAAGGCTAACCTCCTGCTATTAAGTGAGAACCTGGCAAAATTTCAAGCCTCTATAAACCCTGAGAACACTTCTGCCTATGCAGAGCTGTTCACAGAAACCCTGTGCAAGAATGTTAATAGCTGCATAGATGTATCCACCATGAAGAAGTACAGAACTAACTTAAAAAACAAGCCACCCTGGTGGAATCACAAAATCAATCATCTGTATAACAGCAGGAAGAAAATCATGGCAAGAATTAGGAGGTGCAGCACCCAGCAGGATAAAAAGCATTCTCATCAAACTAAACAAACAACTCAGAGGGCAAATAATGTCTACCAAAGCCAGATTTGAGGTAAGTTTAGCCTCCCAAGCCAAGGACAACCACAAAGTAGTTTTTAGCTATGTCCACAACCTTAAAGGCAATACACAATTGTGTGCAGAGTTCATTGTAAATGGAGACACCTATACTGAGACAGAAGATATAGCAAACCTCCTGGCTGATAAATTCACCTCCAAGTTTACTCCTCTCTCCCCCTCAACCGTCCCTCAGGAAATATCATCAAATATAACTGCCCCTGGAATTACTAGGGAACAGGTCCTTAATGGCCTCTCTAAGACCAAGAAAACTGCATCAATGGACCATACAATATCCCCGGATGCCTTCTAAATAGCAGGAAACATGACCTATCAGGGCCTCTGGAATTACTATTTAACTGTAGCCTCCAAACAGGCTTTGTGCCTCATGAATGGCAAAAGGCAACAGTCATGCCTCCACACAAAGATTGGCCATCTACATACCCTGGAAACTACAGACCCATAAATTTCACTAGTCTTGTATGTAAAGCCATGGAAAGAATTATCATGGAGATGATCAGTAGGGATATAGTAAACCTCCAGGTACTGGACCCAACCCAGTTTGGTTTCATCAAGGGCAGATCATGCCTACTCATCCTGGTGGACTTCTTTGAGAAGGTCACCAAAGCAATGGATGAGGGCAAAATCGTTCACACTGCCTACCTTGACCTGGCCAAGGGATTTGACACAATACCCCACTCAGGCATTGTTGACAAACTCAAGATGTTAGGTATAAACCCATATGTCAACTTGTGGATAAAGAACTGGCTCACAAACAGGACCCATGAAGTTAGAACTGGGGAGTCCACCTCTATAAAGAGGCAAGTCACAAGTGGAGTCCCACAGGGATCAGTCTTTGGACCACTTCATTTTGGCATTTACTTCTCTGAAGTCACGGCTAATGTCAATGATCTCTGGCTGACTAAATTTGCAGATGATTGCAAATAAGGAGCTGTCATTGAATCTCACACTGACACAAATGTTTACAGGATAGACTGACACCGAAAAACAACTGGTGTCAGAGCCATGGACTGAAATTAAAGGCCAAGAAATGCATAATAGTATCCTTTGGGAAGTCATCCATCCCTGGTAACTATCATATTGACAACACATCCCTTAGAGCTGACCCAGTAGTCAGGGACTTAGGGACACACATAGATAGCAATCTAGCCTTTGATCATCATGTGTCAACAGTGGTGAGGAAATCATTCTGTGTTGAGCAACTTATAAACATAGGTACAGCATCTAAGTCCAAGGAAGTCATTGTTCCACTGTATTTGGCATTCATCAGACCTATCATTGAGTACCATGCCCCCTTTGGTATATACCTAACCAGGCATGTACAACAATTGGAACTTCCACAAAGGTTCCTCACTAAAAGAATCCAGGACATAAGTAATATGTCCTATGCAGACCGCCTCAAGGCCCTATTCATGTATTCTGTCTCCTACAGGCTTTTGAGGGGAGATCTATGCCTAGCACACAGGGCATTGTCAGACCCTACTCTGATGGACCTCCTGCATATCCACAAAACAAACAGTACCAGAATTACCCATTCTGAATACTTAAACCTTTCCTGTGATATAAATAGGACCTGCTGGAGATACAGTTATATATCCCAGAAACTACCCAATCTATGGAACATTCTCCCCATCCATGTGAACCAGAGTTCCTCCCTAACCCAATTCAAGTGCAACTTGGACAATTGGATAGGAAATCAGAAATTCATCCCTGGTTTGGCACCTATGTCACTAATGGACACAGGTAACCTTTAAATGGTTCATCTCCCAGGCCCATGCTTATACTTATCAAGAGTAGCAGAACTTGTCAGAGATTTAGGATGCATGGCTAGGCTTAAAATGGCCCTTGTGGTCATTAGCCTAGTAAATACCTATGAACCTATAAACCAGAAGTTGTCCAAGCACTGGGAGGGATAAGACACAATGTTGTACATTTCATTTGTATTTACCACTAGGCTATCCAATGGATCAGTATTTCTCATCTGATTTATGCTTTTTCTACAGGAACCCTGTCATACATTACCAATATAACATTTGAGCCCAAGCTTTGTAAAAACTGGCCCACTTGCTTTTTACTAGTTATGAAGCATCCAGTTAGTAGTTTCTTATGTATAGCAAATTGTCTTAATTAACTCTCATTTGCGTATTGTCATTGTGTTTTGCTGATGCCCCCCCAAACACACACACACACACACACACACACACACACACACACACACACACACACACACACACACACACACACACACACACACACACACACACACACACACACACACACACACACACGCACACGCACACGCACACGCACATACACACACACACACACACACACACACACACACACACACACACACACACACACACACACAGTTTCTTTAAGACTACTCTGAGTGCAGCTGCTTGTTCAATGACAACACTGTTGGTGAAGTACTCACCATTACTTTTATGGCATTATGATAAGCAAACACAATATTATTTATCTTTTACTGTTGGGATTTATGACAGAAGTTCATTTCCTTATCAGAGTTAACAGAAGTTTCCATCCATTTCACTTCTCGCTGAGTATCTAGCAATAAATATGAATCAATTAATAGTTTTACTTTGCAATGTGTGGACTTCTTTTGATTATAACAGTAGACAATTACCATTGCCAGTTTTCTAAGGCAAGTCATTTCTTCCATCCATTGCTCTTGTTGCTGATGTCATCTTTCTTGCCATTGATAAATCCAGTATGGATTGCTTCTGGACAATTGCAGTGTGCATTCTTCCAATACTGATTAAGAATGGTGAAATTCGGAAAAGGGGAACAATTCATCTCACAATGAGTTTATCGTATCAACTTTCATTTTGGTGAAAGTCAACACTTTTATTCCACTGTGGTGAGACCTTGGAGGTAGTTCGTAATTAACTGCAAATGTAAGTTGAAGACCCACACATTTGCAAGGGTAGAAATAAAACTGTGCTAGAATATTTTTAACTGTGCTAGGATTTCTTTTTTTGCTATTTTTTGCACCATGCTCTGGAGACAAGCATGCTCCTGTATCTCTGCACTGCTCTAGACAGTCCATTAATTTCACTGGGCATCAAGAGTAAAGACACGGAGAGAGAATCTTCAACCATTGAAGGTCTGGGAGTTGTGGCTTTAAGGCTTGAATTCCCTCAGTGTATGCCAGTATCTGTCCTATGAAGTGGCATTAGGAAACAAGACTGCACTGCCCGCTTGAAACCAGCACACCTTCTGGATCCCTGGTCTCCATAGTGGATGCTGCAGGCCGTGTTATATTAATCAACAAAAAAGCATGTAACCTTGCAGCTTAGAAGAAAAGAGCTTCTCAAACCCAAAGAATGGCTCACATAGTATCCAGCAAATCAAACAAGAAAACCAGGGAATGAAATGTAGACTTTAAAAACCAAACTAATTTATTCAAAATAATAAAAAAAAAGGGTAAGTGCGTCTGTCCTTCTCAAGATGTTAGGGCTTCATCAGAACCATGAAACAAAGCAAATCACATGACTTACAAAGGCTAAGGTTTTTAAACTTTACATTTTGATCCCTGGTTTTCTTGGTTGACTTGCCGGATGCTATGTGAGCCATATAATATTAATATAAATAGATTTAAATGGTTGAGATAATCATTTCCAAGGATATAAAGGTACTGATTGTAGGACATCTGGAACCATTTAGCATACATTGCAGCTTTTGATTAAGTCCTAACCTTCTGCATCATTATCAGGTCATGACACGAACTGAGGAAGAGCATCATATCTGCTGTTTCCAGATATCTTTCATATATCATATCCATTTTTCTAGGACATAACTTGATTGGGGTTATTATTTCAGAGCTACGGAATACAGTTCATGGAAACACAGCCAACTGACTTTGTCCAACAGTAAAATCAGGGATACCACTTGTAAACAGTACTGGGTCATTCCTGTTTTTTCTTTGCAAAGCCTCATATATCATGGATTATTGTCAAGCAGCCTATAGGTTGTGCACATCTACTGTGTCCACAGCTGTTAATTCCTTTAGCTTTCACACAGGAACATCAATCATCCATTAGTATTATAATTTTACTTTATTTATTTGTAATTACTCACATGTAATATTCACCTAGAAAGAGAGACACAATTTAAACTGCATTTCCAAAAAGCACAGATACCTGTTTCTAGGGTTAAGAACAGAAAGCAATATATTATGTTACAAAAATATCATAAAACCTGTTTCATATAAGTCATCTTTAATTTTATGTATTCCTCATACCAGACTTATACTCACCTTCATCTTTAACCAATTGCTTTAAAGTAAATCTTATGGGGTGTCTATAGTATTTGAGCATTAGAACAATGTAATTTGTACAAGATAACGCAGTGCATGCCATCTTAATGGATAAGGAAATTTCCTGGTTTAATAAGACCATTTGACTACTTAAAAGTAAATTTACAATACTCCATCCATTACCTTTAGACAAGTCATGTAGGACAATGTGCTGTGTATATGTGTGTGTGTGTGTGTGTGTGTGTGTGTGTGTGTGTGTGTGTGTGTGTGTGTGTGTGTGTGTGTGTGTGTGTGTTAGATACTGTCTACACTTACTATAAATTTCTATGGGACATTTTCACTTTACTATAACAACATGGAGTTTCCTTACATAGATAGCCTATGTCAATAATATACCATCAATAAAACAGTTTCATCTTTCAAAATCTATAATTGTGACTTCAGGGCAAGGTTAGGGAGCTACATGAATCAACTTAATGGGAGAAGTTAACTGGAATGAAGCATGACTGTTTACCTATGATTAACTGAAGTTAGTCAGCTTTTTCCACAGACAGCCTCTGTAAACACTCATTCTAGTCACTTTATTAACTATGTACACCTCAGTTGTCTGACTGTGATCAATAGGGCCAGTTTTTGGATAAATAGAGCCTTAGACAAAGGACTTCATGACATTGCCGTGCTGCAAAATAGCTCTCTCTGTACCTCACAATGCCTACACCCCCATTCTGGCCTCCATACACCAACTTGACAAATAACGTCTTCATTTATTTCACAAACATTGCCTTATACTTCAGCTTTTTTCTCCATCCTTTCAACATGCTTTAAGTAGATATGTATATACTGCAATAATGTGGGAAAAGCAACTGAATTAAACCAGGGGCCTGGGCTTTATTGGGTTATCAATGCTCTGAGGTTCATTTTAGAGTTTTTCTTTTTAACCATTTGATCCAATAATGTTCTGGCCAAAAATTCTGTGCGTAAATACAGCCTTACATTTTTTTCTAACAAGAATAAGTAAGTTGTGTCTAATCCTTAACATTCAAAACTTGCTAAATAGTATTTTCTAGTAAACTGAAAAGTTTGTGCAGAAGGCAGCACCACTGCAAGTTATCTAATAGTATACTACTAAATACTCTCACTTAGACCTTTAAATGACTCTCCCTCACTCCTTCCCATCCACTAAGGATCTGGTATAATGGATAAGTGTTTTCCTGTCATCTTATAGGTTCATCGATTTATAGGTGTTTACTAGGCTAGCAATTGCAAGGCCCTTTTTTAAGGCTAGCCATGCATCCCAAATCTCTGACAAGTTATGGTACCCTTGGGGCTTGGGAGGTGAAACATTTACAAACAGTGGCCTGAGAGGGAAACAATTTACATGCTGCCTGTGTCCATTAGAGACATAAGTACCAAATCAGGGATGAATTTCCCATTCCCCATCCAATTTTCCAAGTTACGCTTGAATTCAGTTAGGGAAAGACTGTGCTTCACATGGATGGGGAACCTGATCCAGAGGAAGGGTAGTCTTTGGGATACATGCCCATCTCGCCAGTAAGTCCTATTTACAGCACAGGCAAGGTTTAAGTCTTCAGAATGAGTAATTCTGGTGTTGTTTGTTTTGCAGATATGCAGGAGGTCCATCAGAGTGGGGTCTGACAATAAATAGTCAGCCAAGCATAGATCTCCCCTCAACAGCCTGCTGTAGACAGAATACAGGGATAGGGCCTTGAGGTGGTCTGCATGGGACATGTTACTTATGCCCCATATTCTTTTAGTAGGGGACCTCTGTGGGTGTTCCAATTGTTGGATATGTCTGGTTAGGTACATACCAATGAGGGTATTGTACTCAATGATAGGTCTGATGAATGCCAAATATAGTGGAACAATGATTTCATTGGACCTAGATGCCATAACTTTTGTTTATAAGTTGCACAACATAGAATGATTTCCTCACTACTGTAGACACGTGATGATCAATGGCTAGATTACTGTCTATGTATTCCCCAAGTTCCTGACTACTGGGTCAACTCTTAGGGGGGTGTTGTCAATATGATAGTTACCATAGGTAGACGACTTCCCACAGGATACTATTCTGCATTTCTTGGTATTTAGTTTTAGTCCATGGCCTTGGCATCAGTTGTTTGTCTGTGTCAGTCCTTCCTGGAGAACATTTGCTTCAGTGGGAGATTCAATGACAACTCCTAATTTGCAATCATCTACAGATTTAGTCATCTAGAGGCCATTGACATTGGCCTTAGTTTCAGAGTAGTAAATGCCAAAAAGGAGTGGTCCAAGGACTGATCCCTGAGGGAATTTGCTAGTGACCAGCCTCTTTCTAGATGTGGACTCCCCAATTCTAACTTCCTGAGTCCTATCTATAAACCAGCTGGCAATCCACCGAGTGACATAAGGGTTTGCGCCTAACCTCTTATGTTTGTCAACAATGCCCAATTGGAGGATTGTATCGAATGCTTTGGCCTGGTCAGGGAAGGCAATGTGAACCAAGAAGTCCAGCAGGATGAGTAGGCATGACCTGCACTTGATGAAACTAAAGTGGATTGGGTCCAGTGTCTGGAGGTTTTTTATGTCATTATTGATCATTCCCATGATAATTCTTTCCATGGCTTTGCATATGACACTAGTGAGACTTATGGATCTAAAGTTTCCAGATTCTGTAGCTGGCTCACCTTTGTGCAGAGTGATGACTGTTGTTCTACATTAATGAGGCACAAAGCCTGTTTGTAGGCTGCAGCTAAATATTCATTTCAGAGAGTCTAATAGATCGTGTTTCATGCTATTTAGAAGGCATCCTAGGATATTGTCTGGGCCCATTGATGCAGTGTTTTTAGCCTTAGAGAGAATATTAAGGACCTGTTCTCCAGTGATAACAGGGGGAGTTATATTTGATGGTATTTCTTCAGGGAAGTTTGATGGAGAGAGAGGGGTAAAGTTGGAGCTGAATTTGTTGGCCAGGAGGTTTGCTATATCTTCTGGCTCAGTATAGGTGGCTCCATTTACAATAAGCTCTGCACAAAATTGTGTATTGCCTTTGAGGTTGCAGACATAGCTAAAGCAGGCATTGTTGTCTTTGGCCTGGGAGGCCAAATTTACCTCAAATTTCTCTTTGACATACTTTATTTGTCCTCTCAGTTGTTTGTTTAGTTTGATGAGCTTGTTTTTATCCTGATGGGTGCAGCACCTCCTAATTTTTGACATGATTTTCTTCCTTCTGTTATACAGATTATTGATTCTGTAATTCCGCCAGGGTGGCTTGTTTTTTGAGTTAGTTCTGTACTTCTTCTTGATGGGTATAGTTGCCTCAATGCAGCTATTATCATGCTTGTATCAGGTTTCTGTGAACAGTTATGTGTAGGTAGCAGTGTTCTCAGGATTTATGGGAGCTTAAAATTATGCCAGGCTATCACTTAATAGTAGGTAGTTAGCCTTACAGTAGTTCCTGAATATTCCATGGGAAGCTGAGGTACCAGGTTTTATTTTTACTTCAAAGGAGACCTTACCAGGGAAGACGTTAAAGAAGGGGATGTGCAGCACTCTCCCATATTAGTGAGGACCAGATCCAGTATGGTTGCACCCCTGATTGGCATATTGACTATCTGGTCCAGGGAGTTTGTGTTTACAAAATCCAGGAATCTTTGTGATTGTACGTTTGGTGTCATATATAATTTCTAGTTGATAGTCATGACATTAAAGTCACCTATGAATATGGTATCAGGGTGGATGTTGTTTCCAATATATTAAAATACATGTTATGGGTTTCTTGGGTCATAAAGGGGGACCTATAGCTTGCAAGGAAGTTGTATTGCATTTTGCCTATCGTGATTTGAATGTAGAGAAGCTCAAGTTCATTGTCATATTTGTTCAGCTTTGAGGTATATTTATTTTTGATGTAAATCAAGACACCTTCACCTTTAGTGTCACCTTCACTTTCACCTTCACCTTCAGGCCCAGATGCAGTACCTAACTTCTGGTTAAAAGTATTAACATCTTTGCAAGAAGATTTAAACATGAGTAAGAACTATTTATATTCACACCCCAAACAGACACCGACCTAGCTAATAACAGGAAAAACAATGCTCCTACTTAAGAGTAAACCTGCAAGCTACCCTAAAAATTATAGACCAATAACTTGCATTCTGACGATGCATAAACTATACACTGGAATTGACGCCAACAGAGTTTATAGTCAGTTAAAACTCAATTATGGCAATAGAATAAAAAGGGCAATAAAAGAACGTCATATGGAACAAAGAATCATTTGTGGTTAAATAAAGTCATAGTGGAGAATATAAAAAGGAGAAGAATCTATGTATGCCATGGACTGACTGCAAAAAATCATTTGATAGTATCCCACATTCATGGATAAAAGAGTGTTTAAAAATGTATAAGATACACCCTACACTAATTGACTACATTACAGTAACCATGAAACAGTGGCAGAACACTTTGCAATTAACCGATGATAAAGGACAAATGATTATCCCCGGGGTTAAAAATTCAAAGGGAGGTATTCCGGGTGATTCTTTGTCACCACTGATATTCCATCTTGCCCTTAACCAATTAAGCTGTCTACTTAGCAGCTCAGGCCATTAATTTGGCTTCTAGAAACAACAAAGTATAAAGACTTCTCATCTTATCTTTGTCGATGATTTAAAAATGTATAGCTCATCAGATGAGGAACTGAAAGCAAAACTGCAAGTTGTCAAAACTTTTTCAGATGATAAATGTGAAAAAGCAACCTTTAAAGCAGAAAAACTGTAGCACCAAGAAAACAACAGTTTGGGACAAGAATGTGATATAAAAGAAATTGAGCAAGAGAGAGTGTATAAATATTTGGGCATTGATGAAGGATCAACAATAAAACAATAACAAATGCAAATAAAACTTAGTAAGGAATACTTTAGAAGACTTAAATTAATCCTAAAAACAGCATTGACATCTAGGAACAAAATTCAAACTATAAACCAGTTTGTTGTTCCTGTCCTAGCTTACAGTTTTAGAGTGATTGACTGGCCCCAAAACATGTTTGATAGATTAGACAGGAAAACAAGAAGGATGCTTCATGCTCTCCAGATGAGTTATGAAAATCAGTGCATACCAAGTTTATATATTTCCCTTTATGAAGGAGGGATGGGCCTCCTTGAAATTGATTACATTTATAAATCTGCAAACGTGGGACTGCACACATATCTGCTGACCTCACAAGACCCAATCATAGTGAAAGTTTTAAAACATGAGGAGAATAAATCTAAGATGACTTCTCTGGTTAGTCTAGCAGAAGCATATCGGCATCAAGCAGGAACGGAAATCAAACCAGAAGTAGATAAAAATCAGACAGCAACTGCATGTGCAAAAAACAAAATAAAGAATATAAGGTGAAGGACCAGATAAGAAGGCAAGACATGTGGAAAATGCATAAATATAGTTGTAAGTATAGAAACCTTCTGGAAGAACTTCATGTTGATCAGGATTAAATGCAGGAATGGTTAAGGAGAGGCAAATTCAAACCAAGAGATGAAAGGTTAATATTGGTGGCCCAAGAGTGGGCTACTTACCCAATGGTTTACAAAGTCCACTGAACATGTGGGAGAAACAGACAAATGTAGGTTTTGTAAAACAGAATTGGAAACAGTTGCACACCTCATTGCTGGTTGTAACATACTAATGGCAGAAGGACTGTATAATGAAAGGCATACTAATGTGGCAAGTCTGTTGCACTGGGGATTGTGCAAACATTATAGTATTGAAGTGGCCGAAAAACACTGGAAATATGACCCACAAAGCATCATAGAAAATGATGAAATCTACATCACATGATTTTACCAATTACCAACAGTTCAAAAGGCAGATGCTAGAAAAACAGATATAGTGGTCCTTGAAAAGAAGACAAAAATAGCATTGATCATTGTAATCGCCACACTCGGTGACTACAGTGTCTTGTGTACAAAGAGACACAAATTCATAAAATATCAGGATTTGCAGGAAGAAATGAAAACAATGTGGAAGAAAGATACCCAGACAGTTCCAATAGTAGTAACAGCAATGGGTCTTATAAAAAAAAAATCTACAATCGTATTAAGATGTTACTAATACATGTAACCCTGTATGAATTGCAGAATGAGTTATTAATGGGCACATTACAGGTGCTGCGAAGAGCACTTCTAGCTGATATCAAAGGTTGAAACAATTCTAATTTCATGAATTTTAATCATACTTTGACTTAGGACTGGAGTCCATTCCTGTCATGGTATTAGAAACACAAAAGACTTGGAGAAATTTAACAGAGAGCATGTAGTTAGCTCCCAACTAGATATACAAATATCCCTAGACTAATACTCACAAACATGGGGGGATGCTGCTCCTGCCCATGCATTAACTGCTCCCTAGTAATATCTGACCACAAAATTAACTTCTTTATTATTAAAAATAACCTAGAATCCCCATCAAACTCCAAACCTGTTAAGAACTTTGCTAAGGCCAATTACTTCAAAATAAGTGACAGCTTATTAAACTTCCAAGCCACTATGAATCCAGATGACACTGAGGACTACTCTGAGCTGTAAACAAAAACAGTGTACAAACACATTCATAGCTGCATTTAGGATGCAGTACCTGTCTGAGTCAAACATCTGATTATTGGCAAACACAGACTACCCTGGTGGATCCCTTATCATAAATTGACTATTCAACAAAAGGAAAGAATCCTCTCCAAAGCCAAAAAGAAACAGACAAAACAGTGCAAAGAGGCACTCACCAGTCTAAAAAAAATACAGACCTGGTTAAATCTGCCAAAGCAAACTGTGAGACAAAGAGCCTCCCAGGTAAAAGATAATCATAAGCCTTTTTAAAATTATGTTCGTAATCTTAGGGACATGCTCAGCAGTGTGCTGAGTTAATCATGAATGGCTTACATTTACACCCAGCCTGAAACTATAGCAAACCTGCTGGCTGACAAGTTCAGTTCAAACCCACCATTTCCATCACCTCCTACCACACACAAGGAATTACCCACAACCACCCCCCTAATGCTCTCTAAGGAAACATGTCCTTACTGCGCTTATTAAAGCCAAAAACATAGCCTTTGTGGGTCTCAAGAATATTTCAGGATGCTTCTTAAATAGCTTAAAATGGAATCTATCAGGACCACTAGAAACACTCTTTCACTACAACCTGTGGATGGGCTTTCTCCTTGAGGAATGGAGGACTGCAAATGTTAGAGCTCTGCACAAGGGGGGGGGGGGTCATCAACTGACCCAGGGAACTACAGACCCATAAGCTTTACCAGTCTTATCTGCAAGGCCATGGTGAAAATTATCATGATCATAACCAAAATTACATAGGAGATCTCCAAACACTGAAATTGTCAAAGGGAGGCCTTGCCTGATAAATCTGGTAGACTTCTTCAGGCAAGTCACCAGGGCTGTGAATGAGGATAAAATGGTACACACCACTTATCTATACCTGGTCATAGCATTTGTCACTATCCCCTACTTGAGGATCATAGATAAACTTTCTGAGTTAGGCATAACCCCCTACATCATCAGATGGAAATGCAACTGGCTCACTGAGAGGACACATGTTGTCTAGATAGGTGAATCCACTTCTGATAAGAAACCTTTTACTAGTGGTGTACCACAGGGCTCAGTGTTGGGACTCACCTTTTTGACATATACTTTTCTGAAGTAAAGGCCAGTGTTAGGGACCTCTGGTTCACTGGGTTTGCTGACGAATGTAAGCTGGGAACAGTCACTGAATTCCCAAATAATGTTGGAATCCTACAGACAGGCCTAAAAATAAGAAACAACTGGTGCCAAAACCATGGTCTGAGACTAAATGCTAAAAATGCCTAAACATACCCGCTGGCAAAGCAGATATCCCTGCAAATTATAATATTGATAGTACAGCCCTAAAAGTAGACCCAGGGGTTAGGGACCTAGAAACACAGATAGATAGATAGATAGATAGATAGATAGATAGATAGATAGATAGATAGATAGATAGATAGATAGATAGATAGATAGATAGTAACCTAAACTTTGACCACCAGGAAGCTACTGTAGTGAGGAAATCCTCCTGTGTGGCGCAAATGGTAAGTAAAGGCATGGCATCAAGATCAAAGGATGTCATAGTGCCATTGTACTTGGCCCTTATCAGACCCATAATCGAGTACAATGCTCTCTTCTGCACATACCTAACCAGGCACTTACAACAAATGAAGTGGCCCCCGTGGATTCCCACTAAAAAAGTACAAAGAGAAAGAACATGACTTATGCAGACCACCTGAAAGCCATATAGCTTTACTGCATCTCACGTCATTTATAGTCATTTATTGACAGGGCATATATGCCTGAACTACAAGACATTCTCTGAGCCAGCCTTGATGAAAATGTTGCATATTCACAAGTAAAATATATGATAGTTACACATTCCATGGGCCTGAACTTTATTTGTGACTCTTACAGAACTTACTGGAAAGATTCACATCTCAAATCTACCTCCTCTATGAAATAAACTTCCCATTTTCATAGAACAAAATTGTCCCTCATTTCTTCAAAAAGAATTTGGATAAATGGATGGAGAACCATAAATTAATTCCCAGGGTACTGCCCATGTCCCTTATGGACAGAGACAGTTTGTAAAATGACTCAGGGCTCCAACACCCAAAGACCCAGTAATATGATACTATCCCATCCCATATCTGGGAAACAAATATTGTCATATTATGAGTATTTTTGGCTAGGCTTGTAAAGTTTCTTGTACCATTATCCTAGTAATCACTTATGAACCTATGGATGCTTGCTTGGGTAGATAAATCATATCTCAGAAAAGTGCTTGTCTCTATACCCCTCAAGAATCACTTTCTTTGTATTCTTCCAGTAATATAATAGGATGAACTGGAATAAAACATACGGCACATACAAATATTTTACATTTTTGATGTCAGACATATACATTGTATAACTCTTCATCCATACCCCGGGATAGAGCCACATCCTGTATACTCGTCATCTCTTGGATTTGAATGGAAGCAAAATAACTAGTGGCCACAGTAGTATAGTTCAACTTACTGCTGACAGATATATATACAGGCTATAACTCCTTACCTACTACCCACACAAGTGTTATTTACTTGCATGCAAGTCTAATGTTTATGAGAAACATGAATAAATAATAATTACAGTAATACATTCCTATTTGTTACTACTAAACAGCACACTGCCCCTAGACAAGCTTTAGGGACCTTCTGGGAATAGCTCTAAAGTCTGATTGAGAGTAATGTCAAATAATTAATTACTACACTGTCTACATCCTGACACAAGCTATGTTGCCCTTTTCTACATACCTCCCAGCAGGTTGAGGTTTAGATTAGGTGGGATATGAGGCATAGGTTAAGAATGGGTTCTTATAATAAACATGTGGCTAAATTCCTTTCTACAGACACGTTTAGGGGTCTGCAGTCTTTCAGATGTCCTGATGGGCTTAGATGAGCTATATATTAGCTTTGAAAGATAATTTTTTACTTACTATTTTTTTTACACTAACCAGAACAGTTAGCTATGTGCTTCAATACTTTGTTCATTTAGAAGAAAACTGATGTCACTAATTTCTCACATATGCACACAAATGCTAACATTGTCCCTGGAAACCCAGGTTTATCACAACACACACACACACACACACACACACACACACACACACACACACACACACACACACACCCACACACACACACACAGAATTTTTTTCCACACCAATACTTGCAGGCAAATTAGATGAATGCCATTTTCCCTAGAACATGTCACTAGGGTGGAGGAAGAAACAAGATCATTTGGATAAACCACAAAAATAGCTACAGAGGCCATTAAGTATCCAGACAAAAGAAATCATAGGTAATAACTCAACCAGATAACCAAGCACTCACTCCACCACTGTACCCATGATCAGCTGGAAAAACACAAGTCATGATTAGTCCACCGATGATAGCTACTTATTGTGTACAATGCTGATGCTTGATGGTAATAGAAAGTGAAATAAATTACGTTCAACTTTTTACTTTTATATACCACATAATGCCTCCATACACAGTAGTTTTCGAACACAGACACTTTACCTATAAATTCATGCCTCTTTACTGAATTTGCACACCTCAGACATCTGGCTGTGTTTAAATAAATAGCAAGGAAAAACAAATAAAACCAGCACAAAGGTTAGCTGTCACTCCAGGCACAAAATAATCAGAAAGAAAATGGTAAAGTCCAGTGATCAGAAATGCTAGGCAGGTAATAGTAAGTAGCAAACTTGTTTATTAGAATACACAAAGCTTTCAGGCCAATGCCCTTCCTCAGTGTGTTCATTGTGTTTCTGATCACTGGACTTCACCTTGTTCTTATTTTAAATAAATGGCCACAGTCAAGTATTCCAGCTTGTTTCATACAAGATGACATTAGTTTTAACTAGCCAAGTTAATGACTTTTGAACTTGATCTCAACAGCAGAGTTAGTTGGCATCATTTACAGAGAATCACCAGTACCCACCGACTGTAGTAACTTGTTTGACTGTGCACATCTCAGATGTCTGAGTATGATACAAAATAATGATCTTAGTAATGTATTTCAAATTTATTAAACAAAAAGAGTAGCCACAATAAATTATTCTAATATATGTACACAGACACATAAATAAATAAATAAATAAATATATAAATATATATATATATATATATATATATATATATATATATATATATATATATGCTATACAACACTGATATTGCAAAACACCGAAACCACACATATCCAACACACACAATACCGACACGTCAAAACTTGACACACCTCCATAAAACA
Source organism: Protopterus annectens (assembly GCF_019279795.1). NCBI lineage: Eukaryota > Metazoa > Chordata > Ceratodontiformes > Protopteridae > Protopterus > Protopterus annectens. The sequence goes on along the minus strand of NC_056743.1, from coordinate 1,820,556,095 downwards.
TACACACAACAACACATACAAACAACATACAAAATAAAAAACACAACACTCAACATAAAACTACCAAGTTCCTCTCACTCACACTCTGCCCACCATCTACATCAAACTAAACCCTTACCACTAAAACAAAACATACACTACAAATAAAAAATTCAAAACACTTACCTTCACATTTCACCCACATACCTCCCCGTAACTTAAATATACCAACTCCAAGATTGCACTACAATATCCACAAGAGCAGATTTCCTGTTCCACTCAAGTTGGACTTTCGACCATTCGGAAGTCGGCATTCTGACATGTCAGTCATCTGACGTGTCAAGCTTTTCGGCTCGATGTTTCATGTGTTGGTCTACTGAGATTTTGGTAATATCAAGTAGACCCATACACACATATATATATATATATATATATATATATATATATATATATATATATATATATATATGTAGGTTTACCTTTGAAAGCTTGAAATGCACATTGTCGAAAGACAGTTGTGCGGAAGTATGTTTTCAAATTTCCAGATAACTGAATAGAAATGCAATAAATGTGCAATAAGCAAATGCACATTGACATTCGCTCAATGCAGATTCGGCATTTTGGGCGCAGAGTGCACTATAGTGGGGATTGGGAAGTGGACCCTTTCCCCACTGTAGTGTGACTTCAGAGTTAGAATAATAAAGTAGGGGGTGTGGGGGGCACAGGGGGCTTGCCCCCCTGCATTACAATATGTATTTGAAATTGTAGTTCGAAAATCAGTGAATCTGCTTTTCGATTTGCTGATTTTCGAACTTTGGTGCAGTTCGGAATGACGGTTTTCATCATTTCCGGTCGCACAAAGGGCTGTTCAGCAGGTTGATTTTCAACCTTTCAAAGGTAAGCCATATATGTATATGGATCTTGGACTACTGAGCGAAAGTTCAATAGTCCGAATCCACAATTACCGAACACACTTTAACAAAAGTGCTTTCACTGAAAAAGCGCTTTCATTAAAGTGTGTTTAAAAAAAAAAAAGAATAAAACATTACTTTTATGTTTTGCAGCAGGGCAAGCCCCCCTGCACCCCCAACACCCCCTCCTACTTAAATATTCTCACTCCGAGGTCACACTACAGTGGGGAAAAGGGAATGTTCCCTTATCCCCACTGTAGTGCGATCTCTGCAGCAGGCATACTTACACAAAAGTGCTTTTCCGTGAAAAGCACTTTTGCGCAAGTATGCCTGGCCGAATCCATTTCGGTTATGTTGCCATTCGGTGATCCATGCAGATCCCATGTATAAATATGGATCCATGTCAGATCCACAAAAACCCACATTAATGATGACTGGATCACTGAGACGAGATCGCTGACACAACATATCCCCGACAAAGGTAAGTATATGTATTACGGAACAAAATCTACTGTGCACCCCCACACCCTCCCTACTTAAATATACCAACTCCGAGATCGCACCACATTGTGGGAATGGGAATACATCCCATTCCGCACTACTCACCATTGTCAGGGATGTGTTGTGTCGGCGATCTCGTCTCGGTGATCTGGTCATTGGTAATGTGAGTTTTCGTGGAACTGATAGTTTCCCAT
>NC_056743.1:1820487010-1820549510 GCF_019279795.1 Protopterus annectens | reverse complement strand
GTGAGGGGAAGGGACTTAAATAATCAACTTGAAATCAACAAGTTAAGGTGGCTTTCTCAGATATATCTACATATATGATACATAGAGAATATGTTTGTTTTATTTATATTTTACTTTTAATGACTGTATTAGGCAATGTCATGGTGTTCACATGGCTTATTTAGAATATTTAAATCAATTTGTGGTGTTGCAATTTGTTCTGATGAAGTTCTCGATAATTTGGAAAGAAATTACTTCATTTACAATAAATCCTTCCAATATTTTAATTTTAGGGAAATAATAATGACTCCTTACTTCAGTAAATGAAAGCAGGGTCACTAGTTTTCATTCACTGGAGGTCTCTGCATCCTGCTATTATTGCAAATTAGTTGACCTTATAAACCTCACATGTCTGCTAACAACAAAAAGTAATATTTATAGTAATGTATTTCAACTTTGCTTCAGTCTAGCAGTAGTTGCACTAATTATTCCAACTTACTTTACACAAATGTATAGATTAACAACGGTTTAATTTGAATAAATGACAGCAGAGTCAGTCGCTGTAATCCACAACCAGCACCTGTATCTACCAGTTATAGCTACTTTGTTGAATGTGCACACCACAGATGTCTGTGATAAAAAGGGCCACTGCAATATATTTTGACTGTTTCACACAAAAAGTAACCATAATAAATTATTCAAACTAAATTCACACAAATATACATTAGTCTTGCAAAGCTAGTATACTTTATTTTTATTTATTTATTTACTATTTGTTTACTTGGGAAGTCCGACTGGGACAGGACTTATTTTCAGCAGAGGCCTGGGGAGAAATGCTCCAGAAGCATGCCTCTGGAAAGATATATAATCAAGGGTCAGGATGAGTATCCATAATAAATGCTTACTTTAACAAATGACAACAGGGTCAGTGACTGCTATCCACAGACAGACCCCATACCCAGCAATTATAGAGACTTTATTGATCGTATGTCTCACATGTCTGACTATGATAATAAATGCTCACGGTAATGTAGTTCAACTTGTTTCACATAAGCAGTAGCTACAGTACAATATTTGCTTCAGGCAAATACAAATTAGTATTCCAAATACATAAATATGACAGAAGAGCAGATGCTGCTACCCACATACTGCCTGTATAACCTTAGGAGATATTATGGCTACTTTTCTGACTATATCCACTTCAGATTTATTTATTTATTTTACATTTGTTTGCCAGGGATGTCCATCTGGGCCAGTGGCCCATTTTCAATGAAGGCCAAGGGAGAAAAGTTCCATTTCAAAAACACATTATAAACAATAAAAGAATTTGATAATCAAGAATATGTAACTTTGGTAAATATAGGTAGTAAATAGTTTATATATAAACAATAAAAACTGAGAGAAGAATTTGTTTGTGTCTTTCGGCTTTTCCTGGTTAGGGGTTGCCACAGCGGAACTCCAGTCCGCTAATGATTGGCAGTAGAGTTTTACATGCTGGCTTGCCGGGCCTAATGCACAACCTTCAACGAAAGAACACCCGTTCGTGTATGTCGCCACACAGAAGATGCTCTAACTGAGAATCAAATGGGAAACGTCTAACTGTGAGGTGACAATGCTACCACAGCACTGGAAAAAAAAGAAAGCTAATAAATAAACCAGCAAGAAATAGCTTCTGCCATCATAGAGAATGACTGATCCATAGATCAATATCATGGTTTTGGTGGTAACTATTTATGAGATACATGTATGTATATGAATGAGAATATAGCTAGTTGTTGCTATGCTAGTGTTACTTGTTCTAAACAGTGATAGCTAAGGCAATATTGAGATGAAGTACAAAAAGGAAGGAATATGATAAAACTACAGGAAGCTTGAGATAAATAAAAACAGGAGCAGTATTAAGCTTGAGATAGGTAGATAGAAATTGAAATTCCATGACAGGGTCAATAGTTTTGATGTTAGAATTTAGTAAGGGAAGAGATATTTTGGTTGTAAGAACACGGATGGACTATGGAAAGTATAGAGTTGATAAAGTGTGAATTAAATTGTGAGGCAATGTTATCTGTGGAATTTGTTGTGGTTGGATCTGGTTTGTGATCTGTCCAGGCTTTAGTAGTTGTTTGATGGCTCCCCAAAATTTCTGGAGATTGTTTCACTGTTTTTGTTGCATTGTTGCCTAGTATAGCTTTTTGTCATGCCTGATTTGTTTTTGGCAAGGTTGCATATTGATGGCAGGTAAGAAGGGAGTCTTGATAGTTGGTCTTGTGTTATATGGAACAGGCTCTGTCTCTCTCTGTTTGATGAGCTGCTTGATGTCATAGGTAAACCATGGTATGTGTTTGGAGTTAGAACGTGTTTTTCTAAGCAGAGCTAGGTTGTTTAGGATATTGAAGAATTTGTCATTGAAATATTGAACAGTTGAGTTTGGTTGCAAATATTTTAAAGGGGACCAGTCACTTTGTTGCAGGAGGGATTTGAAAACTTCAGGGGAAAAATATACTTTGTTGCAGACAAGTTTGTAAATTGTATTTTTATTAGGGCAAATGTGGTGCCTAAGAAGGTAAGCGGGTAGATGACCACTTAGACTGTCAGGGAGACAGCCAGATTAGTGACAGAAAGTGAGTTTGTTTGTAAGTATCCAGTCTAAGATTGATCCTTTTTTGTTATGTTTGTCAAATCTGGTAGGGGATTGTATAATTTGACAGGAACTATGGAGGTTAATAATATAGGAGGGATTTTCTAAGGAATAGGTATACCAGTTCATGTTGAAATCACCCATCATTATTGTTTCTTGACTAAAAGTTAAGGCACACCAGCAAAGAAGGTCTTCCACAATGTCTGGATTGTTACCTGAGGGTATATAAATAGCTATTATAATGAGCTGTTTGTTGGAGTTTAGTTGAAGGCAGGTAATTAGAATTTCAGAATTCAAGAGGCCTGGAGGTTGATTTGAAGTTTTTCTAGTTTGATAGTAATTTTATATATTGCAGCTATGTCGCCACCTGGTTTTTGAGTCCTGCCATGTCTGTGAATGTCATAATCATGGGTTAAAATTTCACTATCCAGTATGTGGGGTTTTAGCTACATTTCTTTTAGGACTGTTAATTCGGGAGAGTATGCGGGTGATAGTTGCATGAAATTCATGAGTTTTATTTAGGATGCTTCTTAGGTTCATGTTTAATATTAAGAGATTGAAGCTACTTTGTGGGAGATTAGTGATGTTTGGGGAGTAAGGGTTGTTTGAAGTAAGAGGGGATTGATTAAGGGGTTGAGGTCTTGGATTAGGATGTATGTCACCACTTAGTTTGATCAGGGTGGAATTGAATAGAAATAGGTGTGTGAGTTTAGTAACTAGTTTAACATATTTGTACAGCAAATGTGGAGTTAATTGTGACTGTGTATATTTAAATGTGAAGAGTTCTATATTGTATATCTGATATCTGACTGTGATAAAATTAAGGATACATTAGTGTATTTATCTTTGTTTCACAGAAATACTAACTACAGCGATGTATTCCATCTAACTTCACACAAAAACATATTAGTCCTACAATGCTAGAATAATGATTGCATGAGCTAATTTCAGCAGGGGCAGTTATATCACCTGTATTATGCACTTATAACCACTTTAACCACTTTGTTGACTGTGCACACCTCATATGGATTATCGACCACCTGGTGCTGGTCACCAACATAGCACCCTACCCCTCAGCTTTTCAAGTGTAGAATAAAAACATAAAAAGGACATCTTTGTTTAAACTGTAGCAAGTCAATATCAATTTGCTACACAAAGCAATGAAGTGCCTTTCTCTAATGGTATTTCAGTTGAAAAGAAAAAGAATGCAAGAATCCACAATATTTTCATCCAGATTATATTTATGCGTAGTAAGTCTTAATAATTTCCTAAACCTTACTTAATGGTCTGATATTTAATGTTATTGCACTAATGTTGTTTTTTTTTCTGTATGCCTGCCAAGAATTCTTTTTCTTCACTGATTCTTGCTATAACTTAGATGCCAACCACATTGTAGACTTCATGTCACAAGTATTGGCCACTATATAACATGAATGAATCAGAAATTCCCAGCTATCTCTTTCTTTAGTTATGTCAAAGTAATTAGCTATTTAAAATGTTATTTTAATGCTATCTGCAAAACAAAACCTGTTGCAGCAGTTTCTTGAGAGTTACCCAAGACAGACAAAGATGATCTAAGTCATCCAGCTCTGGGAAGAAGGTATAGTCACGTATCATTATACTTTCCTTCACAAAAAGGTATAATTAACTATAATTGTATCTCCCGTCACAAAAAAGTATAGTTAACTGTAGTTAGACTTCCCTTCACAAAAAGGTGCAGCCACCTGTAGTTATACATTTCTTCACAAAAATAATATCCAAAATATTGCCCTTCCTTGTAGGCTTTGTAACTATCTGGTCATTGCATTGTAATGACCAACTGGGAATATAGTTGTGTAGAATGTTATTTAGTGCTGGACAAGCGGATGGATGTCGGATAATTTTATAGGTGGTAAGAAGCTCTGTATATGTTTGTTAATAGGGTAGTTCTAACCAATTTAAGTGTTTTAGTACCATAAACTAGTGGGTTCTGAAAGGGGTATTTGCTGCAAATTTAGAAACTTTGTTACAGCACTGCTCAAGTTTTGATGTTTGTGATATCTAGAGTTTAGTATAAATGGAAGCACCATAAATAAGTGTGAGTAGAAGATAAGTAGGGGCAACTGTAGCTTTAGTTGATTTGGTGAGAAAGTTTTTGGATCTGTAAACCATCCCTAGTTTTTATCCATTTTTCTTGTACAATTTTATATATGCAGATTGAATTTAAGATTGTCATCCACTATTATCCCTAATAATTTCCTATGAGAATTGACTTCAATGGTTGTATTATCGAGAGAGTTGATGTAAAATTTTGTTTTGTTTTGTTTTTTTTTTCATGATAGAGGGTTTGTGGGGAAAAAGCTGTAGGTACTTATTACAGGGTCGAGCATGAGTTATAAGTTACAAAACCATACTTCAGTGACTGCTAAGGCTTCCTGAGTATTTCTTTTGGTGACATGCCATATTGTCAAGATGTGCAAATGAGGATGGAGTCATCTGTGTACTGTATTATGGAGCCAGTTGTGTGGATATGTGGAGGGTGTTGGTAAGAATGTTAAAGAGGAAGAGGTCAAAGATAAAGCCTTGTGGTAGACCAGTGGTGACAGAGAGGTATGGAGAGAGGGTGGAGTGCTATTTTACAGATTGATACCTATTGGATAGGTCACTTTTGAACCATTGAAGGATGGGCTAAGAAAGACCTAATAAGGACATTTGAAGTAGATGTTTTCTGTGACAAATTGTGGTGAAGGCTTTAGACAAGTCTAGATATGAGAAGAAGACTATCTTGCCATTATTGGTAGCTTTATTTTATTTATTGTCAGTATGTATATAGGTTAAAAGTGCAGTGCTGATACTATGGTAAGGATGGAAACTATGTTGTGTTGGGGATAGGAATTCTTCCTGTAGGACTAGCATGTGTTATTGAAAAATATTTTTCAAGTATTTTGTAAAAGAGGGATATTATTGCTATATGTCTAAAGTTAGCAGTGCCTGTTGAATTTCTTCTTTTGTGCAGAGGAATAATGTGTGTCTTTTTTCCTGAGAGAGTGATCACTGGATTCCTGGTCTAATATATTTATAAGGATTGATACAGGACAGACTGCTATTTTAAGGTACTAAAAAGTACATCAGCTGAAGTAGAACATGGTACAGCATGGTTTGAGTTTATTTAAGAGTAGTTTTATATAGGATATGGACACATATGCTGGAAAATTGTTGCCTAGAGATGCTATACTATCTCTGCATATATGTATGCATATATACATCATAGCATATGTATTAAAATACAAGGATTATGAAGATGTTTTACTGTTCTATTTTGATTCAGAATATGGAGCAAATATAAAAGTAGAGTCTGAAGATGATAAGATGGATTTTGGTACTGACTACAATGTCATACATTCAGAACACTTGAAACTGGAAATATTAAAGATGATCTTGCTACCACCATGGTTTTATAAAATAGAAAATATCTCAATGATAATGATTATTTATTTAATTATTATTTCAGATGACATGCAGCATTGCTGTTGAATGTGAAGAGAATATGTTGTGTGGTCTGAAACAGACTTTTAGAGGTTGAGACTGTACAATCTGTAAGAGAGAGAAACTGCTTACATGTCTGATAGTACATGTTTATGGTAATGTTGATCAGCAAGAAATTATTTGTGTGATAAGATGTTTTGCATACTGTTGTGTTATTTTATCACTAATCCTTGATACAATTTTTTCCTTTTCCTTTTCAGTTTTGCTGTTGTTTGAACACAGATGTCATATCCCCTCATCTGTTATAGGCAGCATTTAAGTATAATAGGTTAAAAATACAGTATATTGCAGTATGATGCAAAATAGTGTAAACAGGTCTGCAAAAGCTTCATACTAATGAAGGACAGTATTATTTTTGTCTTAGGAATCATAGACAAACCTTCATAAGGTTTCTAATGTAATCCTAAGATGGTGGCACCTGTTATGGCAGTGGCCTCTCAGGCTCGTAATGTACTTTGTGTTTTTTATGTTGATTTTTCTTTTTCTTTATAAAAAATTTTTTTAGAAGTTGTAGTTCGCCGAGTGATCCATTTGACCTGGCAAGTGCTGCGATGTCTGTGGTGTCATGTCATGTTCAGTTTATGATGTCTCTGAGCTGAATACAACAAAAATGGAAGCTTTGGGCCTCAGTGGTGAAGTGTGCGAGAGCATAGTGCAGAGGATGGAAAGCGGTGACCAGTCTTTGGTACCAGGTTTGATTTAGGGGACCAGATTTGTTGTTGGTCTGAAAGATCCGGGTTTGATTGTAAGCTGCTGATGGTGTCTGCGGTGGAGTGATGACTGTGGCAGTGTGGATGGTTGGTCTGTTGGAAGATCACTGTGCTGGCTGTGGACATTCAGGCCTTCGGGTAGTGGTGGTTGCTCCAAATACAGTAGCAGATGCCTCATTTTTGTCTATGATGCGGATTGGGACCAGATTGGACTTGGGATATGCTGGTGTTGGAGAGGGAGTTGGTGGCGATGCTGATGCACTGGACTGTTGGAGATCGCGGTTGATGGAGCTTTGTGCTTTCTGTCCTTTCACTAGTAACTGTTGCCACTGATGTTTGTGTATGTGTTTTAGTTTCTGTGTTAATGTGGTTCTGATTTGTACATGTGCTTGGAGAAACGGAATTTCGTTCAGCTGTGCGTTGTGTATAGTCTGAATGACAATAAAGTTACTTTTTGAAATTTTGAACTAATGTACAGATAATTATAATTCACTGCAATCTTGGCTATTTGACCACTAACATATAACTTTTTTGTACTGATATGGGAGAATACCTCGTTCCAAAACAGCACAATACCAAATGAAAAATCATGCAAAAATAAGTTGCTTTCTTAAGGCTGTGGGTCTTTTTATTTGTTTGTTTGTTTGTTTTCTATTGTATAGAGGTCATTATTGGTGAACAGTTTCATCATTTTACTACATTGTATCTAGCTTTCATAGAAAATATATTACTTTTTACAGTGAAGAGGGACTGTGATTTTTTATCAGACATTTTACATTCAAAACAAATGAAAAGAAAGCTGCTCCACAGGTTCATAGGAGGTTACTAGGCTAACAGTCCTAGAGCCTTTACAAGCCTAACCATGTTGATCCCAAGTATCCCCACATGTTCTTTTTTAGGTAGTTTGCATAATGAATTAATGAACAGAGCGGGTCTGTGATCAACAGTGGTTAGCCCTAAAAAAAGCTCTACTTGTATTAAGATAATGTCACTCAAATGGCATAGAGGATTAAAGCCTTGAGTACAAACAAGGCGATCTAGATGTAATTAGTGATTTGGGCAGCTGACACAGTAACCCTCAGATCCCAGCAGTAAGAATGAATCACTCTCCCTCCAGGGTTTCTATCAGTGTGTCATGATGTGTAGGCAGTGCAGGCTGCCTATTTTAATTTCTGACCATTTATGGCGTGAACTCGGATGCCCTTAGTCATGGTTATTACTGATACAATGTACGTAAAGAAAGCATTACTCAAAGGCACATGTTGTACTCATACAAGATAATTAATCTAACTAAAATTCAGCAGAGGCCAACAATTTTGTAGAAATTACAGGTCATGAGTATAAGTTATATCAGCATGGTACATTACCCAGTTGGTATAGAACAGATGCAGAAACCCAAAGAAAGCAATTCTTTACTGATGAGGCATATGTTAGGTATGAGGTATATGCCTTAAAGTGCCAGTGAGCTAGCCACAGTGGTTAGCGTGGCAAAGTGATGGAATTCTTTGTCAAAAAATAAAAAATAAAATAAATTAGAAAAATAAATATATATATATATATATATATATATATATATATATATATATATATATATACTTGTGTGTGTGTAACAGAGGTCAGACCATGTCTATTTTTCTGACTATTAAGCCTCCAAACTTGATATGGTGTCAGAATTGAGAATAATTTCTGCCAAAACCTAAGAAATATATTTACAGAAGTGAACAAAATGAATTTGCTGTGAAGACTCTCTGTTTTGACCTACAGAAATATAGTTCATAGTGGTAATAAGGCTCATATCTAATCCCTCTACAACACTTGTGCACCAAGAAGGAAATCTGGTTAAAAACTTGAAGCTTTAAATCCAGGAAGTTTTTTTTTCTTCACTGCAGCTGGTTTAGCTGGAAAAAAATCTGTAGAAGTCCATTGTGCTACATTTCTTTTTGCTGTTGAGGACGAAGCCATTAAGGTAGTTAACACTTTCATTTCCATTGGTGAGGAGCAGCATGTAATACCAGCACTTAGAGAAAAATCAGTAAATACTGTCAGTAAAGAAATATTTTGCCATTTATTACATACATTTATTCTTTACAAGTGCAAAGTCCTGTAGTCACTATAGATGTATATGGTACTGAGTTAAAAGAGAGAGTCAAATACTATGAATTTGATAAGCTACATGAGCCTATAGCATGTGGCAGAGTAGGTATTGTTATAAAAATAACAGAACAGAAGGTAGGTTATTACAAAAATTAGAACTGACCTTATCAAAACTGTGGAAATGTGCAGACCAAGAGTAATCACTACCACATAGTAGAACTGACAGCTGAAATGGAAGTGTTTAACCTAAAATGAAGTGTGAGTCAAACAATAAGCATAAAAAAGAGAAATAAAGACACTCCCCTAGTTTTAATAAAATCCGTGTAGGCATAGTGTAGAGCCTACATGGAATGTTACCATGTCCATGTACACGGTTTCCCTCAGAAGCACATGGAAAAGCAAGTTATCATTTTTGTTCAAAATGCAAATTATGGAAATTATTTTTAAATACTGCCCTGCTGCACTCAGCTAAGCTCTGCTAGGACCTGCTAAGCCATGCTAAGCACCGCATAAACACAATAATGGCTGAAATTGTTTATGCACTGCTCAGCTCTGCTTAGATGGTTTGCACACCGTTAAGCACTGCTAATTGACACATCGCATTTTTAAATAATAACAAATGGCATGTAAGGGCAGGAAAATAAGCTATATTAAGCCCAATAGGCAGGAATATGGCATAATCCATTGAAGTTCTGGCTCTGAAGGATATAGTGGCAGGCACTGGAGAGAGTTCACACTTTTGGGTGCAGTGGTGCAGCATTCAGGAGTCCAGGGTCATGGTTAGACTCCTTGTCAAAAATCACGAGGGCTGGCTGATGCAGAGAGGTTACCAGGGCTCAGAGTGCAAGGTGGAGGTGTGGGACCGGTTGGAAAGGGACCTCACCAGTGCAACTCATATCCTGTGAGCAGTGTCGTCACCACAATGATGACCTGAAAAGATGGAAGGGGGCTGTCTTGGACACCTGTGTCCAAGAATTCTGGGCTGGGAATGTCCCTAATGTATGCAAGTACCATTACCTGTGTTTCACTAATATCTAATCTTGAATGACTGCTAAACTGGTATGCATAATGGTGTACTTCTCTCTCAACAGCTGTAGTGGAGACGGCTCACAACATCAAGGCGCATGTCAGGCATTTGGTCAGGTTGCGCTGAGAGTGTGGTGAGTACAGATGTATTTTGCTATCTATAGTCAAATAAGCAAGACAGAGTAAAGCATTAATTCTGATTAGGTATATGCAGTAATGATTGTATTGCAATGAATGTAGATTTACACCTGTACTGTAAGAAGTGCATACTGCCAACTGTAGTGCCATAAGTAGGGAAGATTAAAGCATTAGCCATAATAAAGTATATGCAATAAAAGTATGTACTGCAATAACTGTGGAATTACAGCTGTGTTGCAACGCCTGCATAATGGCAACTGTTATGCAATAAAAACATTAAATTATACCAGTAACTAATTGAAGGTTTCTCTAATAAAGTCTGTTGTGCAATGACTGTGGATGTAGGGCTGTTTTGCAAGATATCAATCATTAAAACTATTCTGCAATAAAAACACGAAATAGTATCAGTACCTGCATGAAGGTATATCTAATAAAGTCTGTTGTGCAATAAGTGTAGGTTCAGAGTTGTTTTCTAAGAAATGACTTATGACAACTGGTCTGCAATGACACATGGACCAACAGCAATAACACCAAGGTAAATTGTGCATAGCAGGATTGTCTTGTTTTCACCATTGCATGTCAGCTACAAGCATTCAGGCTATGAGGTATGGTGCTGCAGTCAGGTATAACAGTGTACTAATTGTACACTGCAAATAATAACCCATAATCTGATGTTTTTTGTTGACTTCACAGACATTTCAACACACTAACAATGTATTGTGTGGACCTGAATTCTATGTAGTAATGTATACTTTACCTAGTATCTCTGTCATGCTTGAATTTCATACATGTGTGTTCAACTGTCACAGCAGTCTAGCATAAAACTGTACCACTATTAGCAGGTCATATTTTGGTCCAGGTAAGTTGTAGGCAAATATCTGTCAGTCAATAACCAGCAGTGTTGCAGCAGCTCAGTTTGCTAAATGCTCTGTATGATGTATGTCTTTGCTACACACAGACCAGCATTCGAATCAAGTGCTGTGTATGTCTAAATATTACAGTATCAGTCACATAATGTTTACACATATTCTCTCTACAGAAACTAGAGGTAAATGGGTGAGGTATCCCATATTATGAGTACATTATGGTGTGTTTACATGTCACAGACTGTTGCAACCATTACCAAGAATATGAAAATACAGCATGAAATAGAGGAAATAAGTGTAATAATAATAAAATAAATAAACCTTGTAAGTGTTGGTATGGCTGCATGTCTGGAGTGTGTGTTAAAGGTTGCTGCAGACAATTAATACATTTGATGCAGATGTCCTCTGCAGTCACTGCTATTGGGTTCTATCCCCATGCCTGCCAAGCAAGGCATGATAGTTGTTTACTGTCTGTACTGCACATGTACATGTCTCACAAGTGTCACGCTGTCACAGAATGTAAATTACTGATGCATAATCCCTCTGTCACAGATGTATCATCAACATGATCATATAAATAGCAATGTAACACTACATCAGCCCACATTACACCTTGGTAGTTATATAGGTACACCTGCATATGCAAGTGTTCAGTGTAGTTGTGTACCTGCAGTTGTTACTGCTTGGCCCGTACTGTCCCATGTGGATAGCTTGAGAGGTATCTACATGCTACAGCAGCTATAGGGCACTTTCACACATAAATAAAATGTAGATCAGTAGAGTAAATGGCAGTACTGTTGTCAACCATATAGTCTATAATGGTATTAATGGACTGTATTTCTCTCTCGTCTCACTCCTTATCTTCAAATATTTATTATTGCTATGCACTGGTTACGGTTTGGTCCTGGGTCCTCTCCTGTTTGGTATCTACTTCTCTGAAATTCAGGCCAACACCAAGGGAATGTGGCTAACACAGTTCACAGACGATTGCAAGCTGGGAGTCATAATTAACTCCCCAAGTGATGTTGACATCCTACAGAAAGGCCTCATTGAGACCAATCTCTGGTATCAGAACCATGGCCTTAAACTCAATGCCAAAAAATGCATCATCATCCCCTTTGGGAAAAACCTGGTTTCCATAAATTACTACATCGATGGTAATCCACTGAACATAGACTGTGTCATATGAGATCTGGGAACACAGGTTGACAGCAACCTTTCTTGTGACCACCACATTGCCACTGTGGTCAGAAAGTCCTTCTATGTGGCACATCTCATTACTAAGGGTTTTGCATCCAGGAAGAAAGAGGTCATTGTCTCCCTCTACTCTTCCCTCATTAGGCCAGTCATCGAGTACAATGCCCCATTTGGCATGTACCTCACTAGACACCTACAACAATTGAAGAGGCCACAAAAATACCTCACAAACAGGATCGTAGGCCTTAAACACTTGTCCTATATGGACAGACTCAAAAAAACTCCAACTATTCTCTGTCTCATTTCGCCTACTTAGAGGCCATCTCTGCTTGACTTACAAAGCCATGTCTGATCCAGCTCTGTTAGAAATGCTACATCTAAAGAAATCCCAATCCCACCACACTACATGCTCCTGAGACCTCATCCTCATTACCACAATCAACAGAACATGCTTGAGGGATAGGTTCATAACCCAGATACTGCCCATGCTATGGAACAGACTTTCCATACATGTCAAGTGGAGTTCCTCACTGGCCCTCTTCAAGAAAAATCTTTATGAGTGGATGGGAAATAGAAAATTCACCCTGGGGATCACTCCAGTGGCTCTACTTGACAGAGGCACTGGAAACTAAGGTCGGGTGGAACGATGCCAGGGTAATCCTATGGGCTAGACTTGTAAAGACTCCAGGGCCATTAGCCTAGTACACACCTATGAACCTATATGTTGTTCCATAAACATTATTTTGGGACATGTGTTTTATTATTGCTATGTATTACAATGGTTGCATATTAACATATCTTGTTGAATTACCTAGTCTGTTAGCCATATTCCATAACTGTTACTGGCATGTTGTTAATATACTGACTATTTCATTATTCATTGTTTTGTTTCACGTAATATGCATTGAAATGTAATAGGGTTATTTCCAATGTTCTGGCATGCTGTTATTACAATGGGTTTGTTCATAACTAACCTAACTGTATTGCTTCACTTCCATAATCACAGCACCTCAGGGTAGGCCAGTTCCTGCTGATCCGCCTACCGTACCTCAGCCAGCCATGGAACCAGGTCCTAGCATATCTGGGAACCAGGCTGGTGGTGTCCCCTCTGCTGGGCCTGCACCACCTTTGGGTTGTTCTGCCTCAGGGGATGGGGCCTGTCCCCCCTGGGAGCAGTGACAGAAGGGTGGTAGTCACCCAGGATCGACTACTGGCCATGGTGAGCAGGATTTTTCATAGGAACTATGAATGTCACCTGCACCAGATTGAGGGCAGACTCAACAACCTGGTGGGGCCAGGTGGACCAGGTGCCCAGCCTCCAGCACTGTCACCTTCAGTGCAGTGAAGTAGCAGTGTGTACTGCCCATGGGTGGGGACCTTAGTCACACTGCTGACATCTGGAGGCACATGCACTTTGGATTCCACAAGCCCCCTCCCCAACCAAGGTGTTTACCCCCCTCATGTCTCACACTGCCCCTGTCTGCTGTCTTGTCTGTAACTGCATTCTCACCTATTCAACTTACCTTCTCATATGTACCTACATCCCTTCCTCAACATTCCACTCTCTCCTTATAAAAGAAAACGGGCACCTGTGCCACAAAAACATATATGTATCGCCCCATACATAGCGCTTCATTTCACACACGTGCCCACTGGACACAATTGATTTGGTCCAATTGGCCTGACAACACATTTATGTTATCTTCACCCCTCTCTCTGGGTTTTGAGAGTCCAAATTCAACCACAAAATCTGTCAAACTGCACAGTTGTTGCTGTACAAGAAATGGAAAGCTGTGGCCCTTCTCTACACCCATCCTGCACATCCCTACCTGCCTTTCACTATGTTTTCCCCCCTGCTTGCCCCCATTTCACCACTGTCCTATCACCCTTTTTTTTCCTTTTCTTTTTAAATTTTTAGCTTGGGTTTGTGTGGAGCTAAGTGGAGAGCTATGATGCGGCTCATTGTGCGGCACTGCACAAACCCACTTAAATGAGCTTTAAAGTGCCTTAATGATACTATGTGTTTCTCACACTGTTAGACACATGTATAAAATAATCTCCCCTGCCATGTTTCAAACCCAGGCCCTTGTCAACTACAGCACTAACCCACTAGGCTACACAAGTCTTAATTAAAACAGATATTTACAGGTGTTTACAGGAATACATACTGATTGCTACTGACAGACTGAAATCAAACCTAATGTGACAAATTGGAGTGTACCTGGGACTCTGATGAAGAAATACACCAGTAGACAGCCAAATAAATAATAATGGCAGTACACAAGGCCTGGGATAGCAGGTAAATGTTCCCTTTTACTTGCAACATCTTCAAACACACCTGCTAATGCATCAGTGGTAGTGTACATATGTTCAAATGGGACCCTGCTGCAGAACAACTGCCTTTGAAAGCCATACACATACTCATGAATGCAGACAATGTGTGTCACAGCCTGTGTGTTAGCACATATATCTGGCAAATACACAAACTGCAGCACTGACTGAGTAGCTCAGTCCATTGCATCTCTTGCCTAAAGAAAGTTTTGCCACATACAGTCTTGGGTTTGAATCCATTGTGCTGCACTTCAATTACATTGTTGTGAATACATCGAGTAATGAATGAGTCATGCAATTTTAATTCCCATAAGTTACTGCGACTAAATTATCAGCAACCCAGTTTTGCAAGTCACAGGCCTGCAGGTAGGGACACTCTGCACATATTCGTATAACCTAACCATAACTCACCTACTACTCTGCTATTGGCACTGTTCCAAAGCAGATGTACCTTAAGCACATGCCTTGATTGGACTGTAATGGGTACCTTTTTCCTGGGTTTGCTGTAATGACGGGGCTGCCACAGCTGCCACAGTTACATGTACAGCTTGCAGGCCTCCAAAGTGTTCACACTGTCTCCATTGTATCCTACGCTGACCATACCTCCCAACCATCTATAACAAGGGATCCGGACACAACCATTTATAAAGGGGGGATGAGGCCCAGAGATAGGTACATGTTTCACAGTTTGCCCCTACAAAGATAATAAGTTGACAGAATAGCAGCTACTGCATTACCATGCATATTCTGATAGGTATGAAGTATGATACTCACATGTCTCTCACCCCTTTCTGACCTCAACCCACAGTGTTTGCCAGTGACCTGCCAGATGACCACACTGTCATGGGACACTGACCAAACATATGAGGCAAAACTGTGGACATACTTCATACTTCTCTACAGTTGATAGTATTTGTACTTACCCTCTGTGATGCTGTAGTCTCCACACCTCAGTAACGTGCATCTCAAAAACTAAGAAAGGGGCCAAGGCCTATATGAAGGCCCTATATATGGCACCATGGTGTCATGTCATTGGCTAATGATAGTGCGATTCAGCTATTTTGGATGCAATTAGCAATTCTGAGTCACAGATTAGTGCACAGACAATTGTCTGTTAATGAGCATTACCTTCAAAAATCAAGCAACTGCTTATGTGGGACAGGTATGTATGTGGTTTTACTCAAAAAGACAGTGTATGTGCACAGCATTTGCAGAGGAACACTTCAAAAAAGGAATACATCACTCTACCAGGTATGCACTACAGTTTCCTATAAAACTGGATGCAGATGGGAGGATGGAGGTATGGGGAATAGGGATTAAAACAGTAGGCTTTTATTAGATCTGTGAGAATGACATGTCAGTGATACTCTATTGTCCAAAACCTACAGGCAACCCTCTCAATTGTCCCTGCTTTAAATGACATCTCTGCTTTGTCCCTGTCCACCCCTCCTACAATAGTTGGCTGTTGTAGTAAAGATAGTGGATTACACGTAAGACATAGTGACACTAAGTAAGGGTGCACACTCCTGTAACAACAAACTATATTCTGTAATTCACCTCCTCTCAGACTGTCAAGGTCGCACATAAATAGTACTGACCTTGTAAAAGTGTTCTTGAATGTCCCTGATGTACTCTGGCTATGTCCCTATTTCATGGACATCCATCCCTGTCTGGTCAAGAGCTATACCAAACATACCTCTCAACCTCATGCAGTAAGAAATCAGGACAAAGCCATATTTAATGGGGGGTCAAAGGCTCAAACTCAGTGACAGAGTATACATATTGGCCATACAAATTAACAATGTGATTAGAGTAACAGATATTACTGTGGCATAAGTGTTGTCTGAGGGGTATGATGGGTGACAAATTCTGTCAGTTTTCTGGCAGCAATCATCAATCAGTGGACAACCATTTGCCAGACATCCACAAGTTTGTGCAAGAAGGATCAAATCTACGAGACAAACATGGTGACATCTGCATAGTTGAGAGGTATGATGCCTACAAGGAACATATATAACAGTAGGTTTGCATTGCTGTCTGCCATTGTGGCACACTGGTGTGGCTGGACTGTCCCCATATAGTTGTTGGAATAGCACACTGCTATTTGTCCAACAGTGGCCATATCAGATATTAGTAGGGATTTGCCTGTATGGGACATACCACAGTACACTGTAGTGATGGCTGTAGAGACATACAGCAGAATCTGTCATAGCACACAGGGGACATTACCCAGTATTGCCCTTATCTTGGTAACAACCACACATGTAATGTGTCACCAAACTGTGGGCATATGATGTGTGAGGGAGCAGTGCATAGTGTAGGCCATTATGGGTGTGTAGGGTCTGTACATAGTGGACAACCATGTATTTGGTCCTGTAATTTGTTTCCCTCTTGCCTTGCAGGAACAATGTACCGATGAAGACATCCTCTATTTTCATCTGCAGAAAATGATGCTATACTGGATATCCTCCTACTCAACCATCACATACTGCTTTCAAGGGGTCACCACAATCATAAACACTGGGCAGCATTGTGGGCTGACCTTGTGAGGGCTGTTAATCATATTGGCCAACAGGACAGGACCTACAAGAAGGTTCGACACTGGGCCACAGACTTGGTCAATGTCACATGTCAAAGGGCAGCTGCTGTCACCAGGGATCGTGCTGCCACCGGTGGAGGGCCTGCAACAGAACAACCACTCTCAGCCACAGAGGAATTCCTGGCAAACCTAAAATCAGCCAACAGCTCCCAGCCAACCATCATGCTATATATCCTGGATGTGGGTGCCACAGCTTCCACATCAGAGGACCGTCCAGGTAAGCCAACTCTGTTCACCAGTATAATACATTTTCAGTCATTGGGGCAGGCTCTACAGACCAGTACATGGGTGTCAGGTCTATCTGCATTGGGGGGGTTGGCGTTTACCCACAGTTGTGCACACATACTCTGAATGTCAGCAATATAGCCAGTATCACATTAGCTACTGTAGCCAGTATCACATTAGCTACTGTACATGTGGATATATGCACATATTACCTTGCAACACTGCAATATTTGGTGTTCCTGACAATATCTCTCCCTCAACTTTTCATAGGTCCATCAGGTGTGGCCAGATTCCGTAGTCCTGTACCTAATTAAGTGTGATACTGTTATTTTCCAGATCAGATATACCCTATGAATGTTCAGGGCTGCCATTTTTCCTTATGCCTAACTGTTGTGCTTAGCCAGAATAGATTAAGTGTATGTTCCATTTCGGGGCAGTTAACTACAGTGCATAGCCTAGGAAATGACAGGTCTGTATGTGTTCAAACTATCACATGTTTGCTCTTATAGTTATGAGAAATTATGCAGCCTGCTATATATGAGGCAATTACTCAGAGATACCCAATCAAATACAACAGGGGGAAGGTACATACCTGAGGCAGTGCTACTACAAGTGGCATAGCATTGTCAAGATAGGTGTACTGGATTTATGTGTACGTCTGCCACATACACTGTCATACTGCATACCTCACAGGTGTATTGAACTGGCAACATTACCCGGATGTAGGTGATGTGCATATTACACAAGGTCTGGGTTGTCTGTATATGTTGTTGTGGGTGTGTGTGTGTGTGTGTGTGTGTGTGTGTGTGTGTGTGTTGTACATGCGATCAGAGATGAGAAGATGTGGGACATGTAATGCAGTTGTGGATCCTCATCTGTATGAGTCTGTGTGGATTATCATACATAATAGTGCAGGTGGTAATGTACTGCTTTTGTCTTGCTTCTCACAGGTGAACAGGGGGGTTGGAGATTGTCCCCCTCACAACCTGATATCAGTGTCTCATTGGACTTTGATGATGATAGTGGCCATAATGAGGCACAGGTGGGGTTGTCGGTGGCTGAATCTGTCCCTGAGGTTGACATCCCTTTTCTGCCCTCATTGTCCCCCCACACAGTCAGTATACCCACACATACCCAGTCACCAATGGCCACAGATATTGGACAGTCAGAGGATGGTGACATAGTACAGAACAGTGTGCGAACTATGGTGTTAGTGAGGGTAGACACTGGCCATAGCCAGACAGCTGGTGAGGTCCCACACAGCCAGATTGACAGGGATGATCAAAGGAGGACTGCTGCCAATCTATTTCCTGTTGCAGGTGTCACATCACGGGTCATTTGCCTCATGTTTCTGGCTGTCATGGAGGCACAGCCATGAGCTGAATGCAACATCAGACAGATGCTTAAGGTTATGAATGCAGCACAGTCTGACATCAGTGACAGCCTCCACACCATTGGTGATGCCATGGAATGTTTCACTGATGTAGTAGACAGAGAGTGGGCTCAGAAAGTTTCTGTCTTTGAGCGCACATTGTCTATGCTGGAACATGCGGTTGGGATTGGGCATCAAACACGTGGGCATAGGCCAGCAACACCATCTGCTGGTAATCCACGTGGCTATGCACACTCATGTTCCCATAGTGACAGCACCTCCAGTGCTATATAGGGAGGTGTGCTGCCCACACCATGATGTGGCAGGCCATAGGCATGTGGTCCTGGGTGGTCCTGTGGGGGACACAGACCCAGCAGACCACAGGGCCTGCATCAGGTACTAGCACTGCATCTGACCTTGGACATGATGCTGCCTGCACTACTCATGGAGGAGCCAGTTCCCAGGTTCATAACCAGAAATGTGAACTGTCCACTCTACCATGTACAGTCCACAGCTGTCCACCTTATGCACATGTAGGGCTAGCACTGAGCTTGATTGTGTACATGCACACACTCCAACACCAATGTCACATGCAGGTCACCTACAGACACACACAGCACCTCTCCATGACCCATGCCATGACCCATGTCACCAGCACTCCTTCCTGACTCACATACATGCTGTCAACTGTTTGGCTTATCCTAGGCCTTTGGCACCCCCAAATCACACTATGTGATTGTGATTATACCTGTGCCACATTCCTGCCATCCATGCCATCAATGCAGGGATGTGCATATATGTGCCTGATGCATAGGGTGATTATATAACTTTATATGGTTTGTGTAGTGCAGTACTGTTATGCCATGGCAGTTGTTGTGGGCCACAACAGGTACTGTACATAACTCTCAACTGTACAGGTTTTCGCAGAATGTACAGATTCTTGCCTCTTATTTTTGGTGTGTTCCTCCTAAAATCTGTACCTTTCTGGAAAATAGCTGAGGATTGAAGTCATTAAATAATGACAGATACTTGAGTTTAAGACTCCACATCCTTAATAAAATTAATGCTAATGCAAAACCTATCATTCTATCAGCTTTCTAAGTTTGTAAGAGCAATATTTAAAATATGTCCCTATTCCCCCCCCCCCCCATCATTTTAGGCTTTGTCCAGATTTTTTGCTCTAAGACGTTGAGAGGTATGGTACCATATGTTGGCATGTGTCAGGAGTAGACATTAAATGTTGTGTATCTTTGTTGCCTGATGGTACACTGGTGGTAGTGTTACAGAATGACAGGTGTGTCATGGAGCTGTGTATGTTTTTGTCCCAGGAGTCTGAGCGGTGCAGCTATTGACACACATTGGAAATACAGTGGTGCAGGATGGCAAGGCAGCACAGCAGAGATATGACATCAACAAGATATGCCAGTATATGTGCATGGCTGTATAGGTGCATAGGTGTAGAACATTGTTTCAGTAGCAATGGGGACAATCAGCGTCATCATTTCCCTCATACCCTGTGACACAATCTACGACCCTTGATACATGTCACCTGGGTAGTCTGCATGTACAACTGTAGATGGTGGCAGAAATCAATTATGCTTATGTAGAGAAGGCCAATTTAGGCCCAGCAGCTAGTCACAGAACTATGAAATGCATAACCAATGCACAGGGGTAGGCCACATGGGCATGTCTCTAGTGCTATCAGGAGGCATATTGACACAAACACACATAAGTTGCATGCTATGAGATTACATATCTAGTATTACACACTATAGCTAGCAGATCTTATTGCATGCGCCATGCTGATTATGTGACAGCACACTGTCAGCCAGGCTCTTAAGGTGGATGACATCAGCAGGCCTTGTAACAGAGGCCAATGTTGAGGCCAGCAACTAGTCAGTAAGCATAAATATTGTACAGAGATAACCCATAGGTCCTGTCTGAAGTGCTGCATGGGGATATATTTGCACACACCCACACAGAAGTTGGTAACCCATAGGTCCTGTCTGAAGTGCTGCATGGGGATATATTTGCACACACCCACACAGAAGTTGGATGCTGTGAGATTAGAACCCTTATCTATCTAATATTACATGCTATAGTTCACATTACTTATCACATGTGCCACACTATTTATATTACAGAAAACTGTCAGCCAGTGCTCTTAAGGTGGATGACATCAGCAGGCCTTGTAATGGAGGCCAATGTTGAGGCTAGCAGCTAGTCAGAGGGCATAAAGTGCATAACTGTTGTACAGAGATAGCTCATAGGTGCCTGTCTGAAATGCTGTATGGGGCTATATTCACACACACAGACGTTGGAAGCTGTGAGATAGAACCCCTAACTATCGAGTATTACACACTATAGCTCACAGTACTTATTGCGTGCACCACACTGTTTATATCATAATGCATTGTCAGCCAGTGCTCTTAAGGTGAATGCCATCAGCAGGCCTTGTAACACAGGCCAATGTTGAGGTCAGCAGCTAGTCAGTGGGCATAAAATGCATAACCATTGTAGAGTGATAGCTCACAGGGACCTCTCTGAAGTGCTGCATGGGGATATATTTACACACACACACACACACACACACACACACACACACACACACACACACACACACACACACACACACACACACACACAATTTGGATGCTATCAGAGTAGAAACCTTACCTACAGTATCTAGTCATATACACTATAGCTTGCAGTACTTATTGCCACATGGCTTGTAGAGGAGGGGATTTAGAGACCAACAGCCAATCTCAGTGCCATAAAATGCATACCATTGCACAGAGACAGCCCACATGGGCATGTCCATATTGCTGTAAAGGAATACATTGATATATACACAGAGTTGGAGGATGTGAGATTTGAACTCCTACCGATCTACTATTACACACTACAGCTCGCAGTACCTATCGCATGCACCACAGGTTATATCTGCTATAAACATTGATTCAGGCACAGTACTTGTGGAGTACACAAAGTGGCCTTGAGTTAGACAGCATCTGTGCCCTGCAGAGTGATTCAGTTTGGTACTGTTATTGTATCTAGTGTCCTAGAGGTGGGATACCTGGTAATATCCCTGCTATGTGTGTAAACCTAGCAGTCCAGCCATATGTGGCTATTTGCAGTTTGATAGGCAGACATGTTCCCAGGGACAATATGGCCTGTTCAAGGACTGCATTGCACCCATTGTACATTACACCACCTGCGTACCTATGTCTGTCTGCAGGGTGACAGCTCGTAGGCACAAGGGTCTGTGGGTGAGTGAATTATGCACTGTTGTGGCCCTAGTTTAGTGCCATTGGCAGCTGTTGTGATGTGTATGTGCAGATAACCCCAGCATTCAGGGGTATGTGGGAACATTCATACATCCCCACCCATATCTATATTAATATGTATAACAGGGTTGTCTCCTTAAATGTAGTTGTGTGTACACATTATGTAAATGTGCTATGTAGATATATGTGGGTAGTCTATGTATCATTGTACTTTATATAGCCATATCTACTTCTTGTTATCATATAATATATATATATATATATATATATATATATATATATATATATATAAATATATATAGATAGATATATGAGACACATACTGATAGAGACACAAATCCAGTATAAGGGGGATAGGGAAATATAGATATCTATGCGTAGCTGTATGTCTGTACAGACATATTTACACATAGCAGGCCTTTGTGCAGTAGAGCCAACAGAGTTGGGCTCAAGTTAACTAAGTGTAAGAAGATGTCCAGTGTGATTGTCAGTACTTACAAGGGGACTCCAGGCCAGATCTACCTGTACTGCAGTCTGGGATTATTGAGTGCTGAAGGCCATTGGCTGCTGCACCTGTTACCACAGTACTGCACTTCCCTGATATTGTCCAAGTCATTCTCCGGCTATTTGCTGACCTTAAAATGTGACTCAAACTTCAGAACTGTAGAGAGCTTCACAGACTGTACAGACTCTTGCCGCATATTTTTGGCCAGTTTCACATAACATTGTTGTTTTCTGGCAAATTAGTGGCAAATTAGTCAAGATTGAAGTAAATTAATAATGACATATATTTGAGTTTCAGATGGCATGCACAGCAGGAGAGTCATGTGAATGCAGGACCTGTTATTCTATCTCCATTCTAAGTTTGTAGGAGCAAATATTTAAAACCCATCCCATGTTGTGGGCCTTGGTTCCACTTTTATTCACTTTTTTTGGCCATATGTCCTGCTGAAAGAGGTTGAGAGGTATGATGTAACTGGGGTACATGGTGAAACACCACACACAGGGTGACAGTCTGCATACCTCTCCCTGTACATGTTTTTTCAAGAATGTCCAGCATTTCACCCCATATCTCTGCTGTGTTCCTCATACATTTGTGGTTTCCCAGTGCTATACTATACATCAGTCACTGAGTTGTACTTACTGACATATTTAACTGATGACCTTTACATCCTGCAGCTAATCTGACCTGTTACAGCCTGCTGTTAATCTAGCTACCTGCTAGGTTACTCAGAGCTTGTATAATGTCTGTCTGTAGATATGGCCCTTTGTGTCCCCATTCACTCTGGTTTTGTCTAGCTTTCTTGCAGTAACAAATTGAGGGGTTATGACAGCATTTCAGATTACCACCATATGAGTATCTCACATGCAAAAGATGCTGGATGCTGCCAGATTCAAACCATCAGTGCCACCACACATGCTACTGTCCCTGGCCCACTGAGCCACACCAGCCACCAGACAGGGAAGTTTCCTTCCTCACACTATCAACAAGATATGGGAATTGTCTGGTCTGCTGGCATATCATTGCAGACTTAGTGTTACAGCAGTTGTATTACAACATTGATGTGTTTATAGTGGAGGAAAACCAGCCTATGCTCTGCTGGCATAGACAGTCGTGTGACTATTCTGTGACCCCACTGTTTGGCATCTCCCATGAACTGCTGTCATGGAGTTTCCAGCCATGTGGCCTAGTGGTTATTATGGGACACATACTATTGAACAGAGTATCTGTTGTCCCAATTGGCTCTTAGATCTGTACAAGTAGCCCAGTATCCCACTATCACATCAGCATCTAGCAAATACATATGTAGCAAACCTGCAGCAGCCCCTAGCATTCTGTAGGTTAAAATTCCCAAGCCAGACATACAATTTGGACTCTAATGAGTACATTTTTTTTCTAAGCATCTTATCAACATGGCTTTTTTCAGGTCATATTATGTCTACAGCTGTCTAAATGAATGCCTTTAACAACAGGTACAATAGTGATACTCTAAAAACAATGTTTTTAAAAGTATTGGGGAATAGCTGAATATGCTACTTACATTTATTAAGTGTTGGGGGAGACAGCATTTTGAAAGATGTGTCCATTTTTAAATGATAGGTGTCAGGGGATAGCACTAATGACCTGTGAGTGCAAAATGGAATTGCTCACTGCTCTCCATCATATTGTTTTATCAGATAATTTTATCATAATTTTTTTATTTCTAGTTTGAAGCTAGTAAATACATTGACTAGTGTTATTTTTCTGAGAGCTTTTTTTCCAACTAGAAGATATAATTTTTTGAGAACGCTTTTGTTGTAGTGGCTAATTTGTAAGAGGGTCTGGCTAAATGAGTGCCATCTGTATTTCAGTATATTTACAATCCCTGTTAAAGGTGGACTGTATTCAGTGCTAAGGAAGTTGCAAGTAATAATGTTAATTAGTAGCTCATTTCTAGCTGAACTGTAAGCCATATGCCAAGCTGTATTGCAGTACAATGGTATTCTCTATTGTTAGCTAGTTTGAGGAAGCGTAGCATTTTATTCTCAGTGGTTTGTAATAATGTGTTTTTAACAGCCACGTTTAAAGCAGTAAGGGTGCGTCTATATTTGATTCTAGGAATGAGTACATTGATGACTATGTAGTGTCTGGCTTCTGGAGTGAGGAGATTAGATATTGAATAGGTTGACTTAAGTTGATCTACTGCTTTGGTAGCAATGAGAAGGATTTAACATAATTCCTAAGTATCTTTGAGAGGTGTTTATAGACAAAATGTTAAAAGAGGAATCAGTGGTAATAGGGATAGGGTCATGTTTAATGTTTTGAGCTGTGCAAACAGCACAACAGTAGTTTTCCTGGTATTTTCAACAAATTTGCTGTTAGCTAACCAATTCCAAAATACTTCAAAATCACACTGCAGCTTTGTATAATTGTAATCAGCAATACGATATCCATTCTAAAAACAGACGTTTCCCTAAAATGTGTAATGGAAAGATAAGTTTATTCAAAGGAAGTTGTAACATATGAGCAGAAGTATGTACATGAGCAGTACTCAGGAAACTTTGGCAAATGAATTGAAAGGACTTGGGTGAAGTCAATGCAACTGAAAATATGAAACTGGTATGATACGCTGACTATTGGAAAGAAATACTAAGAATGGAAAGAATAGGGTTTGAATTTGAATCAGATACAGGTGCAAAATTTAACAACTTTGGGACTAGAAACACTACAGGGAGAGCTGTATGCAGATTGCTATCTTATGCTGGCTAAAAGCTGTGAGAACAGCTAAGAAACTGCAAACGTGAGTGCTGTTTTAGAAATCACATTCTTATTTTTCAAACAAATGCTCTTAAAAAAGTAAATTATCCTTATATGATGGGTCATGTGGCTCGTTTCTATCTAGAGATTGTGCAAAGAATTCATAAGGCAAAAACAAAGACTGCAAGTATACAGGATCACACTTAAAGTCAAATTTATATATTGCATGACTTTGCAAAGCCATTTCAATGATATCCTGCTTGCTGGTTTATCCACAGGTTTAAGAAATATGCCCAGAAAATACCATAAACAAACAAAACATGATGCAATGCAAGCCATTGATGTTCCCAGAAAAAACTGCAATACTCAGAAGTCAAGTAAAGAAGGAATTGAAGAGATTGGAGATGTGTCATTAAAAAGTAGTTAGTGAAAACAGAATGACTGAATAGTATATAGCTGTGAAGGTGCTTGAGATTCATATTTGTGTTGTTCAAGAAAGTAGGAAAACAGTGACTGTGAGAAAGTTAGACCATTGTCTATTGTTTACAGGTGTTAATAAAGTCACCTCAAGAATGCTGAAAGCTATCCCCCGGATTCGCAAAAGCTTGCACGGAGTGCAAGATGAGCGCAGGAGCCCAAGCAGGCAATATGTCTGCCGTGCGATCCAGGAACACCCGGCAGGGGCGTGCACGAGAGCTCCAGCAGTAATCCTTCACAGACTAAGCCCTGGTATGCAAATCACCTAATTTGCAGGAGAAATCCATGCAAATGAGGTGAATTTGCAATCCAGGAAGCTTGCAATAGTCCATGCAAGACTATTGCAATCTGTAGAAATTTACTCAGTTAGTAACCGAGTACATTTCTGCAAAATCAAAAATGGAGCTATGACAGCTCCAAATGAAGGCTGTATATCACTGAGCAAGCATGCCAATGGCCAAGTAGAAGGCCATTGGCATTGCAAACAATAAAAGAAAAATGAAAAAATAACTTATTTTTTTAGCCAATCTTGGCTGTTTAAGCATAGGGCAGCGTTGTGTAAATGGGATTAGGGGAAAATAAGAAAATAAATTTAAAATGGGCATTCTAACTAAAATCAGTATTCTGCCGTGCAAGTCAATGGCAGGCAGAAGACAACCTGTCCAGTGAGTAGTGGTTACTAATGGGGGGAGGCTCAGTGTGGAACATCTAACTATGCATTAGCAGGCAATCCTATGCAAATGAGGGCAAGGGTAGTGAATCCCAGTTTTCCCCAGCATGTGAGACAGGTCCCATCAGTGTAAGAGTATGAATAGCTGGGTGCAAGACTAGGATATAGGTGACATCATGGGGTGTGTGTCAGGCATACTGTAAGCGGATTAGCATATAGTAGATTGGGATTGCTCCTAGCTTAGCACAGCTAAGCTAGGGGTGTGTCTAAATCTACCTAGCAGTCTTTACAAAGTGTACGCAGGTGTGAGTGCTGTGCACCGAGATTTACAGGAAGAAAAATGAAGTTAAACCAGGAAATAGCAGCCATGTGCACATTTGAACACTCCATTTTTGCGGCACACACACAGGCTTAAACAGGAAGGCAATGGAAGGGGAAAACAGCAGCAGGAAGGTAAACAAGGAGAACTAGCTTAGCTGACAGGTGAAATGCATCAGAATCAGCCAATCACACAGGCAGCAGACCAGCCCAGCCCAGCACACCACTATAAACAATGCAAACACCTTTCCCCCTTGTTTTTCCCAATACTTCTGCACCACTGGTGTATACAAATGGGAAAATTTTACAAAACAAAAGCAAGAGAAGAAATGTTAGGGGCTGCTTTTGCTATCATAAACCAGCATGTGCAAGAGGCTGAGGGTGGTGAGGATGCGAGTGCTGCTGAGCAAGCCACTGAGAGAAGACAGGGAAGTGTGTACAGACCCAGGGTAACCTACCAAGGGCTACATGAGCTGGAGATAGTGGAGCACAATAGGGTGGACAGGGACCTCCTACAGCAGATTGTTGAGCTGTGCCAGCCACGCCTCACACACAGAGCTAACAGAGGGGAACCCATCCCAGTGGATACCAAGGAAGATGTAGGCCTACAAATACTAGCTACAGGTACCTTCCAAAGGCCAAGTGGGGATATGATGGCGATATCGCAGGCATCAACATCCAGTGTACTCCAGCAGTTCCTGGATGCCATGTCAGCACATGTCGGTGAGCACGTATATTTCCCCATCACCTGTGAGGCATTGGCCAGCAATATGCATCTCTTTCATCAAATAGTAGAATACCCTGAGGTAGTGGGTGCAATAGACTGCATGCACATATGCATCAAAGCACCAACTGGTGAGCGGGGTAGGGTCTACATCAATCGCAAGGGCTTCCCCCTCCATCAAATGCCAGGTCATGTGCAATGCCCAGGGCATAATAATGAATGTGTGTGATGGCTGCTCTGGAAGCTACCACGATTCCCACATCTGGCATCTGATGCAGCTGTACCAGAGATTTGCCAATGGGGCCATCCCACACGGTCACCTAGTGGAGGATGCTGGATACACACTGGAGCCATGGCTGATGACACCCATCAGAAATGTACAAACATCTGAACAAGAACTCCATAATGAGGCATACGCACAAACACAAATCATAATAGAGCATGTTTTTGGGATGCTCAAGTCATGGTTCTGGTGCCTGGACACATCTGGTGGAGCCTTGCAGTAATCATCAACTACAAGTACCCAAATTGTCCTTGTATGTGCCATGCTACACAATATGATCCTGCGGAAACAGCTGCAGCAGGAACAGCATGGGGCAGGGCCACACAGTTCCCCACCATTGCCAAGGCCTGCACAGGCACAGCGTGACTTGGAGGAGGAACATCCTGAGCCTGCCCCAGTAGGCAAAAGGAGGCATGGCCAGTATGTCCTGGCCTTGGCAAAGAGGAAATGCATAGCACATGCACTGACACAGTAGAGACCCAGGGAATGACACCTCTCTCCAACTCGCACATGCAGTAAAAGGGATGCTAAACATGACACTACCTGTGCTCAACCATGTATAGGGAGTGTACTCTGTGCATCCCACATAGGCAGCCCTGCAGCACCACATTCAATATTGGGACAACCACAAGGTAAGTGACTCACACATGCCAGTTGGTGGGGTCACATACCCAGCAATAGTTACAGCCAGCAGAATAGGTGTAGACAAACTCAAACAAATGCTGTACTATGGCCTCTAAATGAGCCCTATGTGTAACCCCTCCCCACCCCCAGGCATACACATACACACTACAGCAGGCCAGGCAGTTGGATGTAAGATGTGAAGGCTAGGAAGTCAGAAACTAATATGTAGGCAGTGAAAGCTAGGATCTGTAGTACACTGGTATGCCTCTAGCCAGCACGATAGGTAAGACTACAGACTGAAATGGAGCACCTGACATACCAGTACAGTCCTAGAAAATGTGTAAAAGTGTCAGGTGTGCCCCCTCCCATCCTACGTACACTTATAGTAACAGTCAGGTGTGCCCCCCACTCCTGTGTAGAAATGTAGAAACAGTCAGGTGTGCCCCCCCCCACTATGCAGAAATGTAGCAACAGTACATGCCAAATGATGAATGGATACCATGCAGACACAGCATGCTACCTGTCAGTGTACAACACAAAAGTCAGCACCACAGTACAAACTACCTGGAATTGATCCACACATACAATCCAGATGGCCATACTGGGCATGCTGACGCACTTAGCGGAATGAAGGCAATGTTAGTCAACAACATTCTGAAAGGTCATACTGGGCATGCTCACACACTTAAACACATGAAGGCCATGTCTGCAAACACCAGTGGACCATACATATCTGGCAGTCGCAGTTCTTAATGCAGACACAAATCAGTATGCACCACTCCTGCATTGCACACACAGTGGATAAGAATACAGACAACACACTATCATAAGCCAAAGGTAGATGGACACAGATATGTGGAAGAGGGTGACTGTGACAAGGACCCATCCGGGCCTGTTCCACCCAGCACACAGCCAAAGGACCCCAAACACATGAGGTGCAGATGTCACTCACTGCAGATACTAGCCATCAGTATCTGTTAGCATGACAGACGATGTGGTGCTCGTGCCAGCTGTGCAACATATCTGCACAAGGAAGTATTCATCTAGTAGCTGTATACACGTACCTGTGACATATGACCCCGTGTGGCATGTCAACCCCTACAGGAATGGATTATGGCCCATGCACACACCTGCCCTCCCCATAGTAGTAGTATGACAAACCTGCTGAGGTCATCCAATGTGTAATACACTTTTGTGAGAGCTGTAGCTCAGGAATCTCCATGGCGTGTCCCATAACTGCATACTGCTGTAGTGATAAACTAGTTAGGTAGTAGAACTAAAGAACTTAAGCACAGCTCGAACAGTGATGCTCCTTTATTAAATAATACAATATAGACACTCAACCAGTTGAGTGTCTATATTGTATTATTTAATAAAGGAGCATCACTGTTCGAGCTGTGCTTAAGTTCTTTAGTCCTGCACCAGTTTTGTTTTGGGACATTTTGTTGTTCTATTGTTGCTTTTGTGAACATAGTTAGGTAGTAGTTCTAACCCCAGACATAGCAACTGTGTGTGTGTGTATGTGTGTGTGTGTGTGTGTGTGTGTGTGTGTGTGTGTGTGTGTGTGTGTGTGTGTGTGTGTGTGTGTGTGTGTGTGTGTGTGTGTGCGTGTTTGTGTGTCTGACTGAGTAGAGAACAATGCTTTTTAGGCTACTCACACTCCGTACATTTCATATATTCAACTTTGGCAAGGCTGCTGATGTCTCTCACCTAGAAATACACCTCTGGGAAAATCATAGCCCAGTAATCTTCATGGCGCGTCCTGTAACTGAATACTGCTGTAGTATGATAAAAGTAGTTAGGTAGGTGTTCTAACTCCAGACCTGGTGTTTGTGTGTTAATCTGTGTGTGGCTGACTGATTAGAAAGAAATGCTTTTTAGGCTACTCCCACTCAGTACAATTCATATACTCAACTATGGCAAACCTGCTGATGTCACTCACCTAGACATACACCTCTGGGAAGAGTGAAGCCCAGTAATCTCCATAGAGCGTCCTGTAACTGCATACTGCTGTAGTGTGATTTAGAACTGTGGTAGGGTTCCATCTCCACCCATGGCAATTCTGGATGTTTTGCATGTGTTTCAATGTCTGTGTATGGAGCAATGCATTATAGGCTACTCACTCACTGTACATTACAAATGCCCTACTGTGGCAATCCTGCTGATGTAATTAATTGTGAAATACAACTTTGAGGAGACAGTTCATCGTAAATCCATGTGGTGCAACCTATAACTACTCCATGTTGTAGTGTGATAAAGGCCTCGGTCAGGGGTTCTATACCCACACATGTCAGTTGTGGATGTTTTGTGTGTGTCTCACTGTCTGTGTAGGGAACAATGCATTTTGGGCTTGTCACTTGCAGTACAATCAAAATGCCCTACTTTGGTAATCCTGCTGATGTCATTCATTGTGAAATACACCTTTGGGGAAGGATTTTTGTAGTAATCCCTGTGGTGGTCCTATAACAGCTATAGTGTGATGTAAACCTCAGTCAGGGGTTCTATACCCACACATGTCAGTTGTGGATGTTTTGTGTGTGTCTTACTGTCTGTGTAGGGAGTAATAAATTTTAGGCTCGTCACTTACAGTACAGTTGAAATGCCCTACTTTGTTAACCCTGCTGATGCCATTTATTGTGAAATACACCTTTGGGGAAGAAGTATTCCAGTAATATCCGTGGCGTGTACTATAACTGAGTAGTGTAATAAACTAGTTAAGTAGGGGTTCTACTCCAAGACATAAGAGGTGTGTGTGCATGTGTGTGTGTGTGTGTGTGTGTGTGTGTGTGTGTAAAACTCGTATCCTGTGTAGAGGTGGCTGTGAGTGTGTGGCACCTGTGGGCAATGTGGAGGGGGTTTTGCTCAGTTCTTTTATGGTGGCCCTACTATATATCACCATGTCAACCATACAGAGATAGCAGATGTAAATTAGCTGAGAGGCTGGGATGCAAAGCCATACCCAGACATGTGACATCAAGGCCAGCCAATCACACTTAGCAACCCCACTATTGCCCAGAGCACACACACAACCCATGTGTCATATGCACACACATGCCTAGGCAACAGGCAATATGTGGGTAGTACACTGCATATTGGCCACTGATAGTAACTATGCAGTGATAGCAATGGGCTACAGAGGGCACGTCACCCTGCCCATCTGTCCAATATGCACGTACATGCAGACAGTGCACCTCCACCATGTTCCCTAATTGACACCTGCACCACCCGTGGTGCCTTCACATGTGTCTCCCAATGGATATATCATGCCTGACAACATGCCCTGTATGGACAGATGACATTGACATCAGGGAATTCTGTTAGCATGCTATCAATGTAGGTGCAGGGTAAACCTGCTGCCCATTAGCAGTTCCTGCCACAGGTGGGCAAGACTGGCACATCCAATGATAATCTGTGTTCACAACATGGGCCAGACACCCCAGGTACAGTTCCACATGTCACTGTACATGCATGTGGGATGTGTGCACATTCCAGACACCATCCATTTCATGGAGTAAGGAACATATGCATGGCAAGTGATGCACAGCATTGGCCGCACACAACAGTCACGCAGGTGACTGGGTGGGAGATGCAGTACCCACCTGTGTGGGCAAATGCAGAAACTACAGGCCTGGGACACAATGCAGACCATTGTCATGTGGTCTGATGCCAAGGTATACTCATCCCTTACCCTTGTAAAGCCTGCTGGCACAGTTGACCACCATACAACTGTGCAGACATGCAACCATGCATGTCAGACGTGGCACGCTGTGTGTTCGTGTGCGTGTTATATGGTGCATATGACCACATCTACACTCACTACAAACCCCCAGGGCATACTGAAGCATGCTGCCTGATGTCTGACACCTCATCATACTCTTTGTCCATATGAACTCCATATGACCTGTGCTGTGCATGTGATACCTGCACATGGATGTGTTGTGGCAATCCTACTAGTGATGAGTTGCACTGCTGGCCCTGCCAAGTGTGTCAATGTATGTGTGTCCTTGTGTGAGTGCGCCTGTGTTGACGCTGGTAGCTGTTCATGCAGACAGGCATGTGTACGTCACCTACCGTATATCTACCATATCCCTGTCGCAGAAGTCACTCACCATCACATATATGCTTTGAGTGCTCCACAGCAGGTAACCCATGTGGCACATCCAATAACTGTATCGAACTGTGATACCACTACATAGCTGTTGGAGTTTTCTATCCTGTGCTGGTAGGCCTGTGACACAAACATGCTTCTGTTTTACTCTCCCACCCCTCCCTGATATGTATTTGCCTCTGTATGCCTCCCCCACTTCCTCTCTGGAGGATTTGGAGACCTACACCTGCTTTGCTTAGGCAGCAGCATGTGTATTTCAAGTGATGCTTATGATCAGCTGATGGCCTCTGCAGGAATTGCAGCCCTCCCCTAGCTGATTGCATGTGGAGCAGCTGTGGTAACATTCCCATAGCCATTTGCATGGAAACACACTCCAATACCTAGGAACACCATGGTGATGTTGGCCCTTTTCAGTCACTGTGAGCAGGAACTAGACCTGTTGTTCGGCAAACCGCATCTCAGATGGATTGGGAATTTACATCTAACAATATACACCGTGGAAAGAGGGCAACAAACAGGAGGGGGATGTGCCTGACCTGACTACAGACTGTAAGTGCTGCTATACTGCATGTGGAGTAATGTTGGTTTAACAGTGTTTGTCTGGATATGCCTGTTGTACATGTCGCAATACCTGCCATGTCAGCTCCATGTATATTTGGGATCCCCATCCACAAAGTCATCTGCAGACTGGGCAGTGTTGTACCTTTGGTTTCATGTGTTAGCCACAGTGCAACTATCTGTGGAATGCAGAAGGTAGTGTGAGGAATGCAGTCTGTAGATGGTGAAGGCTGTGATAGTTACTAACTTCATATCCCTCATAGGACATATGTTGCAACAAACCCTGTTGCAATGGTAAATTTATGAGGTTATCACTGCAACATGTCTATACTTGCCCTGTGTATGTGGTGTCAGACACCGCTCTGTCAACCTTTGTACATATGTCGGGCATGAAGTGGTGCATATGAACTGTAGACCATAAATAGTGTCATCATATCTGATAAAAAGTCAGTGATATTTCAGATTGCTACACATGTTATGTACAGTAGGGGCTATATTTCATGACATCACCTGGACATTCTGTGGATGGTTGTACAGTACTGAGATCTGTGTAGTGATAGTGAATGTTGGCAGCGTGTGTATTGTTAACATGTACATTAGCCTGTGTACAGACTGTGGTAGATGTCATTGTTGGCTCCCCTTCTATCTGTTGTTACATGCTGCCCCACTGTATGGTACAATTTTGCCATACATATTTGTAGGGCCATACACACACATGTCCCATACCACAGACAGCCATCAGACCAAACTGGGTAGCAGCCCAGTATATGTAGGGACATTCTGTGAGTGGCACATATGAGGATGGTGTGGAACCGATAGTCCATATACTGTAATATTATGCTAGCTTACCATATGTGGCTGTGGCTGTGTTCACATTGGTTGTGGTTATGCACATTCACACAGGTGTATCTTACCCTGTGTTGTGACATGCCTGTAGAGCCTGCTATATATGCAGGTACATGTGCATTCCCCCACACGAGATGTAGGCCAGTGTTGAGCCAGTCTGCCTGTAGCCTGCACCATGCATTGTTACATGCCTAGCAGCTTAGTGTACTTACCTAGTGAGATGTCATGTGCAGATACTTGCTGGGGCTCCCTTAAACATCATGTATGTCAGACAGAGCAGTGGGATGCTGTACAGATGTATGTCAAAATCTAGTGGATAGTATGTGTCCATGGCACCCCTGTACCAGCAGTCATTATGTGTCAGGCCAGACAGGAGTGTGTGAATCCAAAACTGATGATGGCAAATGTATACCCATCATTATGTGTTATACCCATCTACATGGCTGTCTACATCCATATTGTCAGGCCTGGTACACATGTTGTGCACTAAGGGATTATGTGTATACCTCTGGACTATACAGGATGTGTCCGGAATTCCACATATATTGGCCAATATCTCTGCATGCCCTTATGCACTCCAGAGGCCAGTTTATGTAACAGTGGTATATGGGAATGTAGTATTGAGTCTTGGTGGGGAGCACCATCAATGACCTAGGCTGTTACAAAATGTGGCGGTATCTGGGGTGAGCTGCCACAAGATATCTGGATGTACAGTACCGTATACATCAGCTATATTGACATTACTCACATTACTTGGGCTACTGCAAGCTTACTGCCCCCTGCCATATAGACTGTTCTGTTTGTCAGTGTGCTCATGATGGTGTCAGGTATGCCTTGTTATGTACCAGTTACAACCCATTTAACCACAAAATGTCTCTACCTCCTACTGAGTTTCTACAGAGTGTGGATAGAGGCTGCTGAATGACACACCTGCAGTACATACTGTTGATTGGTATCCTGTGGCACAGTCTGTCTCCACAATTGTAAAATTTGAAGGGCTTGGCCTGGACAGCAACAGTTGTGAACCTTTCCAAACTACTGTATTAGTGCAACTGTTTCACCGTTGCAGTACTCTGTTTATATGGTTATCAGTATCTGAACAGCTATATGACATGGCATTTAGAACTGTTATAGTACACAATTAAAGGATTCCCATTTCTGAAAACCTCTGTGTCGTGTCTTTCCTATGACCTTTCTATGGGTATATGTTACAGGCAATGATTGACATTTGTATGGGTGGCCCATACAGTGTCCAGTTGTTCAGGTGTTAACTGTAGGCATACTAGCTGTTCCATATTGTGTGCACCTTCTACATATGCATCTTACTATACAGATTTTTGCATGTATAGGTGTAGTCACATGTATATATATATATATATATATATATATATATATATATATATATATATATATGTGTGTGTGTGTGTATATCTGTTTCTGCATATCTGTGTCTGTGTATCTGTATCCTGGGGATGTTAGTGGCTTCCACATATTACATGTCCTATGGGAGGCAGACTGTACTTGGTAGTGTATTGCAGGGCACATGTGGTTGGGTGTGGGGGGATGTCTATTTGTACAAGTATAGTGTGTGGGGCCTCTCAACCCCATCAATGGTGCATGTGGACATATGTGTATTTGTTAATCTGCCATTGCTATCTACAGATGTATGGCCATATATACCTATATATATATATATCTGCTAACATATACATATCTATGTCCGTGTATATCTACATATATATATAGCTGCGTAAACATATGTAGCATGCTGTGTATATGTAGACATATAGTGGTAGACACATATATGTGTCAAATTAGCCATATGCATGTTTATATGTGCATATATAGTGATATATATATATATATATATATATATATATATATATATATATATATATATATATATATATATATATATATATATATATATATATATACATATGTTGTATCTGTTCAGATTTTAATATAGTTACACACACAGACATCTAGGTGTTGGTATACATTCTCTGTACTGTTGCATGACAGGACTGGATGATATGTTTCTGACAACATTGATGCTCTGTGCATCTGTCATGGCTTAGTGGTACATGACCTTGTATGGTGTGCATGGTCCTGGGTTCAAGCCTAGCAGAGGTTGTTTATTTTATTGCTAGGCAGTACAAGGGTAGATGGATGCAGAGTGATTAAGGCACTTTAAAGCAGTTGTAAGCAGGTTTGCATGGGCTTGCGCAGAGCTAAGCATTGCCTACACAGGTTAAGCAATTAAGGAGCTGAGTGTATGAAAACGTAAAATGTGTTATACCCATCTACATGGCTGTTAACATCCACATTGACAGGCTTGGTCCACATGTCTTGCATGAAGGGGTTCTGTGTATACCCCTGAACTAACCAGCATGTGTCAGATGGTCCACATATATTGGGCATATTGCAGCTATAGTCCACAGGGGTGTTACTGTGCTAGCAGTGGTACTGTACTATGATGACCTTAGGATGTCTGTTAGTAGCCAATGGTGCACATGTTAACAGCAGATGCAGCCTCCCACACACAACATGTCTGTGAAGAGGATCCCTATTAAAATAGCAATACTCTACAAAATACCTGCAATATATACATGACATCCCCTTGTACTGAGAGGTTGGGACTATTGGGGCTGAGGTAGGGCTCCACTCCATGTGCAGGACATATGGCAAACATATATGTATTTATTCTCAAGAAGTAAAAATATTAATTTTAGAAGTGAAATATTCAATATATTTAAGAAAGTCAATAAAGATATCTTTAGAACCTTATTATCATTGTCATTTTATAAATCTTTATGTTGATAATCTGTTCACAAATAGGTGTACCCTATGTAAAGGTTTTAGTTTATATTTCCCTTGTATGTGTAATATCCCCCAACAGTAAATGGTCACTGTTTTATTTCTTCTTATCACTGCAGAATAAGTGATTAGTACAAAAAAACTGGATTCTTAAAGTGACTTCTTTGTATATATTGTATATAGGTTGTTATGGTTTGTTGTATGTTATATATGTTTTTGTTGTCAAATGTCTCATATGTTGCAACCTTAAAAACTGCAATAAAGAATTTTTTTGGAAAAAAACATATTTGTATATATAATTATACATATATCCATATAGATATGTACACATATACATATCTTGCTTACTGCATGACAACAGTTTTACACATATGTGCCTGTGTTCCAGCCTCTGTCCTCCACCTACATACCTGGCTTTGCACATGTGACATGCTGTCAGTGGTTGTTATGTAGTGGGCTGTGTGTATGTCATGCTGTCATTCCTGCCATCCCTCCACTGCTGTTGTGTCCCACACATATACTGGGGGGTTGGGGCCATATATGTGTGGGCTTCACCTACACAATACATGTGTGCCCTAATGCACTGCAGATGCCAGTGTACATAACTGTGGTACATGGCCCAGTAGTAGTGAGTGTAGGGGGGGTGCACCATGACTAACCTAGGCTGTTACAACATGTGTGGGTATCTGGGGTAAACTGCCTTAAGGTATCTGGATATACATTACCATACAGTCCACCATGGGTAAATGCAGGCCTACTGCCTCCTGCCATATGGAATGTTCTGTTTGTCAGTGTGATTGTGATGGTGTCAGTTATGCCTTGTTATGTTACAGATACATCCCATTGTATCAGCTGGGGCCTGTACCCCCCCTAGGGATTGTGTACAGAGTGTAGATAGAGGCTGCTGACCTATACATTTGCATTACGTACTGTTGATTGTCTGGTATGCTGTGGGCCAGTCTGTCATTACTATTGTACTACATGAAGGCCTCGGACTGGACACCAACATATGTCAACCTTTCCAGACAACTGTCTCAGTATAACTGTTTCACAGTTGCATTACACTGTTCATATGGATGTCAGTATCTAAATGGCTATATGACATGGCATATACAACTGTCATAGTACACAAATATAGTTTTCACATTCATTTATGTGCACTCGTGTGTGGTGTTATATGCTTTGATATCTCTGTGGGTATGTGTTGCAGGCTATGAATGACATTTATATGGGTGGCTCATACAGTCTCCAGTTGGTAAGGTGGTGACTGTAAAAATACTTGCTGCTCAATATTGTGTGTACGTACTACATATGTATCTTACTGTGCATATCTCTGTGTGTAGGTGTAGTTACACATATATCTATATATATGTATATATATATATATATATATATATATATATATATATATATATATATATATATATATATATATATATGCCTGTATCTGCATATATGGGTCTGTGTATATGCATCCTAGGGATGGCCATGTCATGTGTGTTCCTAGTTATGGGATCTGCAAAACTTGGTACTGTATTACAGGGGGGACATGCTTGGCTAGGGGGGAGTATACCTATTCGTACCAGACTTATATTATGTGGGGCCTCTCAACATCATTAACGTTGAATGAGGACATGTATGTTTTTGTTATATCACCATTGTTATCTCCAGATGTGTCTGTCCGTATACACCTATATATGTAAATGTATATATCTGCTGACATATAAATGACCTGCTGTATATATTTATGCATGTAGATGTAGACATATATATCCATAGATGTAGGCATTTGCATGTATATATGTATATATATATATATATATATATATATATATATATATATATATATATATATGTGTGTGTACATATACCTACATATATCAATATGTTGTACCTGTTTCGACATTAATATATTTACTCACACACATGCATCTATATGTTGGAATACATTCTCTGTACTTTTGTATCACTGGGCTGGATGATATGTTTGTGAAAACATGAGGGTTATGTATATCTGCCATGGTTTAGTGGTAAATCCCTTTGTATATGGTGTGTATGGTCCTGGGTACAAGACTTGCAGAGGCGGTTTATTTTGTTGCTGGCCAGAACATGGCCTGTTGCATACAGAGTGATTAAGGCACTTTAAAGCAGTGGTAAGTGGGTTTGCATGGGTTTGCATGGTGGAAAGCACTGCTACATCCTGGTTATAGTTCCTTATACAGCTTCTAAATTGCTTAACCTGTGTAGGCAGTGCTTAGCTCTGCTCATACCCACGCAAACCTGCTTACAACTGCTCTAAAGTGCCTACTCCTGCTTACCTCCATGCTAACCTCTTTAAAAGGAAAGAAAAAAGGGTTGATAGGAAAGTGGTGAAACGGAGGCACAAACAGGGTAAGACAGTAGGGGAAATAGGTAGGTATGTGCAGGAAGGGTATAGGAAAGGTCCATAGCTGCCCATTTCTGCTACAGCAACAGCTGTGCATATACACTGAATTTGGAGGTGGATTTGGACCATCAAATCCCTGGGAGAGTGATGAGGACAACATAAATTCATTGTGACACCAATTAGACCAGATTACATGTGTCCAGTGGACACATGTGTGAAATGAACAGCCATGTATGGGGCGAGATTGTTTTGTGGGAGCAGACTGACACTCCATTTTCATTTCAGGTGGGATTGGGATGTTGGGGAGGGGTTGTAGGCATATTTGGGAGGGAGGTTGGGTAGGTTAACAGACATGACACACAAGACGCATACAGGGGTGGTATATGACACATGTGAGGTTAAACACCTTGATGGGGACATGTGTTGGGATATCGGAAGCCCACAAGCCCCCTAGTGGTAACAGTGGGACTGAGGTCCCCACCCGTCGGCAGTCACAATGGTGTTACCACAGTGCCATACTCTTGTGAAATATGACTGCAGACCATCCTCCTGCTGACACATGTACACCTACAACACACATAGATAACATTATGGAGATAACAATCAGTGTTACTGACAGCTGAAATGCATCATAGCTGCATGGCTACACTACCTGACATGTATGCATTACACATTACCCCTGACAACATCTTACACTGCAGTACAGTGCAGCACTCTATAACAGTCACTGTGTGCATCAGAACCATATTAGCCTGTCCCTGCATCGATGTTATGGATAACAGGGATGTGGCACAGATATCATTCTATGCACAGGGTGTGTTGCTGGTTTGCCAGAGGCCGAGGGTGGTCCATACATGTGTTACCATGTGTGTGGGTGAGGGGTTTGGTTCATTGATTGGGGCATGGTGATGTGGTGTGTGTCGGTATGGGGTAGATCTAGGTGTGGTTGCATACTGTGTGGGTATCCATGCACACAGTCTTGCCATGTGACTGCCCTATACAGGTGTTGTTGGACAGCTGCAGACCATACCTGGTAGGGTGTGTAGTTCAGTGCCTCTGGCCATGGACATGCTGACTGTACCTGCCAGGGTTTCCATAGGCACGTGCAGGTACAGACCTTGATGTGCTACCCTCCCCTGATGATGACAGGTTTGCTGGAACCATGTCCCACCTGGGACTGGCCAGGGCCATGTGCATGAGGCCTACTGTGGTGTGGTGTGGACAGCACCCCCAGTGGTGTGCTGTGACTGGTACTGCCACTACGGGAGTGGCTTAGTGTCCTGGCACATCCATGTTGACCACCAGCTGCTGGTGTTTCTGGCCTACGTCCATGTGGCTGTCACACCACTACCATCACACATTCAAGCACGGACATACCACTGTTGAGGAGGCGCATCATCTCACCCAACTGTCTATTCATGAACTCGGTCTGTTCATGGAGGGCAGCAGCAAGGTCATGGAGGTTGCAACTTACAGATGAGAAAGCAGCCCTCTGCAGCCTCAGGCCCTGTCTGGTGTACATGTCCATATGTGCCTGTGCCTCCATTACACCCTGAAACATCCTCCTGGTGGTACCAGTTGTGGCACCTCTGGCAGGGGCATGATGACCAGCAGCCCTCCCATGAGCATCACGGTACATCTGCCGATGTGGTAGCCTGCCGGACATCTGGCTATGCTGACTGTGACCCAACACAGTTGGCATGAACACCACACTTTCCTGGTCACTAGCACCAACCACCAACTGTCCCTCTGCTATGGCCAGGTGTGATGGGGTTGGTAGGGGCAATGTAACTGTGTGCAGGATTGAGGTGGCTAGGAGGGTGATGACACATGATAGCACAGTTTTGGCCTCTGACAACCCCATCTGTGCCTCAACAGTACCATCATCATCATCAGTGTCTGTACAGACACCTACCTCAGTTTGCATGCAGGAGGGAACCTGATCCACCTTACCACCTGTGGGGGAAACAAGCATACACTTTAAGACCTGTACAGCATTGCATAACAGTATGCACATTTACACACAGTCACAGTCATACACACACAGTCACAGTCACACAGTCACGCAGTCAGACACACACACACACACACACACACACACACACACACACACACACACACACAGTCATACAGTCACACACACACACACACACACACACACACACACACACATACACACACACAGTCTCACACACACACACACACACACACACACACACACACACACACACACACACACACACACACACACACACACACACAGTCTCTCTTTCTCTCACTCAGACACACACACACACACACACACACACACACACACACACACACACACACACACACACACACAGACAGTCCACTGTACTACCTCCCTTGCCCTGGGTTTACAGACAGTCCATTCAGTTACCCTGCATGGCACTTGCTAACATACTACCCATTAACATATCATACCTCTCCATGCCTACATGTGTGATCACAACACATGACCTGTTAATCC
Organism: Protopterus annectens; assembly: GCF_019279795.1. Classification (NCBI taxonomy): domain Eukaryota; kingdom Metazoa; phylum Chordata; order Ceratodontiformes; family Protopteridae; genus Protopterus; species Protopterus annectens. Next base: position 1,820,507,983 of record NC_056743.1, on the reverse strand, counting down.
ATCACCTACCTGACTTTGGTGGAGTAGGTTGTACATGGCCTCACTGCTATCATCCAGTATTACCCTGTGTATGTCCAGTCATGGTGTACATGGTCCCTACATGGTTGGGGCTGCTACATTCACTCATATGTCACATACCAGAGCCTCATACTACAGTCTTGCTCAGTCCATGCCACATCTGCTGCACAATCAACCCATCATGCGGACAACAGTTATACCTGGATACACTCACTGATGTGGTCTGGTAATTCCCCATTGCATTAGTAGGGCTGCATACATGGGTAGCCAGTTATCTATCTGCTGCTGGCAATATGATGTGTATACCTGGTATGTACTTTCCCTCCCAATGCATGTTCTGTGCTACAGACTTTGTCATGCTATCAGCTGTCCTGTGTTCACATATCAAACAGGCTGCCCTGGTGTATCATGTGTACCCACATGTACATGTACAGCACAATCCCAAGGAGATGTGCTGCCATGTGATCAGTCCCACTATCGCCTGTGAATACATGGACACGCGCACAGACACACATGTACACACATATCTGACATGAGTCAACCACACTCCACCAGATTGCACTTATACACACATTCAACACCCCCCCCCCCCACACACACACACATACACACCTACATGTGGGATTGCACACCTTTTGTACACACAACACAGTCTTTCCATTACACTTCTGTCAGCATGCATTACATCTGGTGCTGAACAGCATGCAGTGCAACTATAGTGACCTCATGCTAGCGGCAGTATACATGTGTGTGATCCATGGGCTGTGTTTGTAGGTGATGGCCCTTCCCTTTGTTAACACTGCACCCATGTATGAAGTGTTACTGTGGACCTGTTCTGCACCCTGCCTTGTACTGTGCACCATACCACACAGGTGTACAAACCATTGCTGCTTATGTAGTACTGTGTCTGTTATGTCAGCTCCAATGCTCACCGCCCCTATATGTTACAGCACCTCATACCAGGGATGATATGTGAACAGATATCATTTGTGAATACCTGATGTCTGCTTTACAGATCACAACATCAGCAGTGCATGTATGACCAGTACAGGACTATTACACTGACACCCACCAGACCTTACCATGGCTGTGGGGAGTGCCCTACACATGTCCCAGAACTCTGCATGGTTGCAAGGCCTACTCATGTGCACATCCCTTGGAGTACACACACTGCTGTCTCTATTGCTTTGGGGTCAGGGTTACGTCTGTCACAGTTACATAACCTGATTGTGTGCAGATACAGCCATGAGGGTATTGTTTCACACATGTCCCTACAGTAGGCTGTGTGTCCTGCCATTCTTCTCATCCTTGTGGACACATTGCACAATGACAGGATGTTAGTTATCTTGCATGTGTCTGTTGTACCCTTCCGATACCCCAGCATGGTCTGTACTGTGATGCAGTGCATTTCACAACAACAAAACGTGAATGTTTACAGCATGCAGTATGGGTAGGTGTGTTAGATGTGTGCATAGAATATCCCATAGTCATTACATGCACAGTATATTGTCATGCATGAACATGAACCATACTCACCGGCTACAGGCTGCTGCTATGGTGGTATCCTGGATGGACATACATAAGAGTGTGAGAAAGTTGTCAGTGGCCACAGCTGTGGCATTCGTAAAGGGTGAGTGCAGCATTATGTTATATCTACAGTAGGAGTCCACAATACTACAGCTTATGCACATCTGTTCATTACTATTACAGAGCAACAGACTATGTATTTGACATCTCATATTTGCATGATGTACCTGTACAGATGCAGATACATACACAAGAGTGGTATACTGATGTGCTCTGGGGCCTTACCTGCACACTCCTCAGCCAGTGTGTCAGTGGCACCCACCTCCACAATACGCCCTGTCAGTTGTTGGTGCTACAAGGCAAATGAGAAGTTCCTCCACGGAAGTGAGGGGTGGATGGATGGCTTGCCCTCCCTGTTGTGAGGTGGTCCCCCCATATAGCAGCTGCATGCTGATGTACATGGCGAAGCAGATTGCTGCAATAATATCAGACCTGCTCACAGCTGTGGTTCTGCAGCCTGATATCATTGATCCTGTGGACTAGTTCGTTCCACAGGGCAGTCCTCTCCTGCCGATCATGGGCTGTCCAGCCAAACAGCTGTTCATAGTGCTGTACCAAGTGTTCAATGATGACTTCTGTTTCGGCAGCACTGTAAGCTGGCAAACGGATGTGGGGCATACCCCCTGGAAGACATAAAGATGGAAACAGGTTTGAGAAACTCATACAGCAGGGTTACTATAGTTCTTAATACACATCTTTGTCTCCCCCCACCATATCAGCTGCAACAAATCATTCACAGAATGCAATTGGTATGTTGGATGCTTACCTACCACTGGGACATATGTTGTATTTTACCAAGCTTTGTGCTATGTGTTTGTGCCATGCTTTGTGCTATGTGTTTGTAGTCATGCTCCCTGTGGGGACACTATCTGTGCTGGCCTGTTACAGACTATTTCACCTGCATGCCATTGTCAGTGCCACTATAAATATATATATATATATATATATATATATATATATATATATATATATATATATATATATAGATATATATATATATATAGATATAGATATATATATATGTATATATAGGGTTGTTTATATACCTATATCTATATGACTGTCTGTATATCTGTAGACATACTTGTCTAATTATATATCACACTGATATTTATCTATATGTGGGGTGCATACAGACATCTGGTCCACATTCTGTAACTGTCTTTTATTCACAGCTGCACTGTTCTGCCTTACTGCAACACAGCCAGATGTCACATATGAACACAGACTAGCATTAGGGTGGTATATATGGTGAGAGATTGCTGGTAAGCCTATTATACACCTATGGCATTTGTGCATGCTGCATTAGACATTAACATGACTCCTGCGTGTGGTGTGCTCTGACACCCATGTGTCTATCATGATGGCAGTACTTCCACTATGAGCTATTGCCCACACTAACATACCAAACACACATATTATGGCTTAAATCTTTGTCATTCATTGCTGATCTGAAACAGTTGGCAGGTATGTCCCACTGTCTACAGGGACAGACAGTATTGTCCAGAACAGTTGTTCAGCTGAACTTCAGTACAGGAACAACTACAGATGGCACATATAAATCATTCCACATCATATTTCCTATTATTCTATACCACATACTACTTTCAATTACATACATATATGCTTTACATACCTGTCATTTTTTTTTCTGACAGCTGTGACAGCCTGTTGTTGTTTAAGGTTATCTTTCTTGTTTGTTTCTGTGTGTGTGTGTCTTTCTCTCTCTCTCTCTCTGCACTAGAATGATTGAACTGGTTTGAATGGATTGCAGCATTGCTTTTGTAAGTGATGCACATGATCAGGTGATGGGCTCTGCACCAATCAGTGTGAAACAGTTGCTAATTGCATGCAGCCTGCTGTGTAGTACTCCAGATAACCACTGTCATGGAACCCAGTACTATAAAATACTAACTTGTGTGGGCATTGTCCCTTAACCTTTCCAGTATGGAAGACATCCTTCCTGTATGTGGGCAGCAGTGTTACAGACAGCAGGTTGCAATACCTCTTACAGCAGGAATTGCAGACACAGGTCAATTACACATTTGTATGAGGTTCCAGACCTACAGACAGAGTGAGTAGTGCTGTTATGTGCATTGTATATTGCTGGTCTTGCAGTGTTTATGTGCACATAGTAGTTTAGGATGGAATGCAGTCTGTCTGCATAGCTCCCAGCTGTGGGCCAATCCATATGATGGGCTGTGGATTGTCTGTTTGGTTTGGTTTGTGCACTACACATGTCTTGTCCTACATATATCACTGGCAGTCTATATGTTGCATGCTGTCAGTACATGGCTACATCCATTTGTGTTTCTGATGTCGTATTCCTGCATAAGGGTATGTTGCAACAAATCGTGTAACACCAGCAATTTCCAGGATGTATAACAGTAATATTGCAAGTATGGCCCTGTGTGCCTGCCTCTGGCCTCCACATATATGGCAGGCTTTGTCCTGCTGTGATACAGCTAGGAGTTGTTGGGTAATGGCCTATCATTATTTACTGCTAGCATTCCAGATACCATCCTAGTCATATCGTGGACTCCGACAAAATATGTTGATCAGGGTCCATACATGTGACCGATACATTGCCATTACCACACCTAATACATTCCCCCCTAGGGCTTGACTACAGGGTGTAATTGGAGACTGCTGAAATGCATCAGTAATTGTTGATTGTTACCTATCTTGAAGGCAAAACCTTTGTCTACTGTTGTACTAAATGAAGGCCTTGGCCTGGACAGCATAGTATGTTATATATCCACATTGCTTGCATCTACTGTTTTGTGTGGGCCGTGCATTCATCACTGATTACATATTTCAGAAGTCATGTGCTGTAAGTAATGGCATACATTATTGTACAGTACACAAATAAAGGTTTTCTGTGTATGCATACCTGTGTATTATGTCATGTCCTTTGAATTGTGAATGGGTATATGTTTAATGTAAATATTCTCATTTGTGGGAATGGTTGCCACACTACAAATTTCACAGGTACCAGTTACAGGCCTTGTGGCTGAGGGATATACTTTGTACCCAGTACTTCCACACTACTCCTACATATGTATGGCTACTAATACCTTTTGTCTGTGTATATGTGTATGTACTTATATATGTATATATATATATATATATATATATATATGTATATATATATATATATATATATATATATATATATATATATATATATATATATGGGTTCCTATGAGTTCATCGACATGTAAAATCACCGACACTCACCTGTTCGACACCAAACCATTGACTTTCATATCATCGACAATTCCGGTAAGCGATCTTCCCCCTTGCAGGACCCATGGTAGCGCTTGTTTCTGTGTTACAATGAGTAGGGTTTACGTGATTCTGTATAATTTACCTTGAAAGTGTTGTTATTTATGTCGTACCAGAGAAACAAGCGCTACCATGGGTCCTGCAAGGGGGAAGATCGCTTACCGGAATTGTCGATGATATGAAAGTCAATGGTTTGGTGTCGAACAGGTGAGTGTCGGTGATTTGACATGTCGATGAACTCATAGGAACCCATATATATATATATATATATATATATATATATATATATATAAATATACATATATATATCATATATCTATCGATCTATCTATCTAATCTCTCTGTCTATCTATATATATATATATATATATATATATATATATATATATATATATATATATATATATATATATATATATATATATATATATATATATATATATATACCTGAACATATTTGTCAATGTATAAATGTGTGTGCATATCTGAACCATTGTAATGTGTACTCCTTCCACATTATACATTTCCTATGGTAGAATGACATTTCTGCATGATATGTTACAGATATTGCCCTGACATTTACAGGTAAATTGGCTTATTGTTAAAGCATTTTGGCTATGTTGTGGAGGGTCCTGTAGCCAAGAACTTCGTGTGCCAGATATTGAATTGCACAGCATATCCTTTAGGGCTGTGGGGGAGAGTAACATAGCACTAATTACCAGGTATCCCTCATTTGAGCCCCCACCCCCATTAACAGTACATATGGTCTGTTATGCTGTAGTGAGTGGTTCAGGAGTTTGTTCCCATGTGGTAATGATATACACAGTTCTATCTGTATATATATACATTTACAGATATATATCTGTCCATATGTCCATGCATGTTCAGCTCATATTTTTGGCCCATACCTCATTCTCTTGGCAATTTACATGGATGATCACAGGTCTGTAGTCAGTAACTAGTACCAACACTTTTGTGTTTCAGACTTCATCTCCTTTAAAATATGTGTTCTAATACATTTAACTGTGTAACTAACAACATTTAGGTGTTTTAGAGCAGTATTTGACATATATCCCTACTTGTACCTACTTTGTCCAGAATTCTTGCATTAAGAGGTTGTGTGGTATGATATTACTACATTTCCTGTACTGTTGACTGATTGTGCTGGATGTTATATTTGTGAAAACATCAGATTATGTATATCTGCCATGGTTTAGTGGTAGAGCACTTTGTGTATGGAGTGCAGCGTCCTGGGTCCGAGCCTTGGAGAGGCAGTTTATTTTGTTGCTGGGAAGAACAAGGGACGTTGGTTACAGAGTGATTAAGGCACTTTTAAGCAGTTGTAAGCAGGTTTGCATGGGTTTGCACAATGGTAAGCACTGCTAACCTCTGCTTATGTCTTCTTACAGTCAGTTAGCTGTGATTTTCTCACCCTGTGTAGGCAGAGCTTATCCCCACGCAAGCCCGCTTACCGCTGCTTAAAAGTTTTTACTGCTGCTTACCCCCGTGCTAATATTTTTAAAAGAAAAGAAAAAGGGGTTGATAGGAAAGTGGTGAAAAATGGGGCACAAAGAGGGAAAGACAGTAGGGAAAATAGCTAGGTATGTGCAGGAACAGTATAAGAAAGGTCCATAGCTGCCCATTTCTTCTATAGCAACAGCTGTGCAAACACCTGGGTGAGTGAGGACAACATATATTCATTGTAATGCCAATTAGACCAGATTACATGTGTCCAGTGGACATGTGTGCAAAATGGATAGCTATGTATGGGGCGAGATTTTTTTTGTGGGAACAGATTGCCCTTTTTTTCAGGTGAGAGTGGGATGTTGGGGAGAGGTAGTAGGTATATTTGGGGAGGGTGGTTGGGTAGGTTAACAGACAAGGCACACAAGATGCATACAGGGCCAGTATATGACACATGTGGAGAGTAAACACCTTGGATGGGGAGGGGTGCTTGGAAGTCGCAAACCCATGAGCCCCCAACTGGAAACAGTCGGACTGAGGTCCCCACCCATGGGCAGTCACCACTGCACCTGTATGGCCCCGAAGGTGGTTGTGCTTGGAGCTGTGTAGGAGGGGCAGGCTCACCCTCTAATAGCACCACTCAGCCCTCAAGCTGGCGTAGCTGCTCTCGATACTCCAGATCGAGCTCCCTATGCACCACAGCCCAGACCTGTTGACGGGTGACAGGTTCCCCTCCACGCCTGCTCTGAGGGGGGGGTGAGCCTCATCCCCTGCAGCGGTTCTTCCCAAAGATGGCACAGGGCCCACAGAGGAGGAGGAGGTCCCAGGCTGGGCCCCAGATGTGCTTGTGCCCGGTGCCATGGCCAGCTTAGGTTGGACAAGTGGGTTCGCTGGGACCGGCCTTCCCATACAAGCTGTGTTATCGCAGGTTTATGGCAGATATGGGTTAGTAACAGTCAACAGCATTCCGGATTTGTTATTACAGCATGCATAGGTATTCCCATTAACTCGACACACCAGATTTAACACAGTTGCAGAGCAAGCAGAACACATGCATATATGGAACAACAGTGGCCATTACAGGAGCATGAGGGTTTCATTGATGGCAACAGGCCACCAATATGGGTGTCTTTTAACATGGCACATGCATAAAAACAAATATGAATATTTATAAACTATTAGGACATATATCCCAAAAAATGTTTGGTCTACACATACCAGTTGAGGAGTGTCATTGGGTTATTATGCACATATGGTCGGGGTGAGAGAGAGGGTTCAATTAACAACTAATATATCCTTGTAGTTTTCACAACATTCTTAGTCACTGCAGTGATCTTTCCCTTACATGTATTATTACACTACACAATGGCCTTATATTGTACACTGGTATGTTTATAAATTATTATATACGAGACCTGTGTCTTACATACAGGCGTGACAGGCTGCACGTGTTAATGCAACATATGTTGAGAATTGCTGTCATACACTTTGGGTGAGGTGCTAGAATGACAGGCTTGTTTTCATATACATTCTCTGACGATGTACACATTTGACTATCAGTTATAAGTCATTGACAGCTGCCTACATTTCTTAGATAATCACACTGAATTTTCAGAGGAACAGGGTACCAAGCTGGTGATATGGGCCATGTATTTGGACATGCTGGACAGATTGAAACAGTTATGGGGTATACATATGCATACAACTTACAATTTGAACATTCAAGCAAATTCTGTACAGTTGTTTGGTGTAATTATGCATACAGCTTTCTATCTAAACATTGTATCACAATCTGTATAGTTGCAGGGTATGATTATGCATAGAACTTAGTAGCACACCCAGGATTCAAACCCCTGCTGTGTGTGACAGAAATATATTGCTAACATCACAGTACACTGTGCTATCAGGGAACTGATGTAAAGCTTTCAACTATTGTCTATCTAAGTCTCCCTAACTTGTATGATATGACTGGCCTCTTGGAACTTCCAACATTGTTATGCAGGACTTCATACCCATTTTATCTGCATACCACAGTGTGAGTGACACTGCTTAAGATACAACAGTACTGCTTATAGTATGGAACAGATCACTAACATATGAGAGAAGAGTAAACAGAAGCAGTCCAGGGGTTATTCCTTTATTCACAGAATATTAACACATTTATTTCTACTGGTACAACACTTTCTAAGGCTCTTATATTTTTTGTTATGACAGTAGATGCAGACTGATTACTAACCTGCCTTGCAACGCAGCCTTTGCAGCCTAGCATCATAGGCTTGCTGGTTTGCAGCCTGCTCATCTGCAGCTGTCAGAGAAATGCATTAATATTTAGTCATACCTATCCATAGTATACACAAGCTAGGCAATTATTTACTGCTTAGAATGTGTACTTAGTACTGGGGCATTGGCCATCTGCCGAGACTCCTGGATCCATTGTTCCAGTACATCCCCCTTCCGCCACTTCAGGTCAGCATGGTGGTGCCTGACCTGCTTACCAGTCTGGGAAATAACTGTGGCACTGATGAGGTCACATATGAGACTGTCCCAGGCCTCAATTTTGTACTGTATGCCCTAGTACTGGCCCTACAGTAGTCTCTGATTATAGTGTTTTACCAGGAGCCATACCATGAGTTTTGACTACTGGATGCCCAAGCGCTGTGCTCTGAATTGAGTGCCTTCACCCACACCAGCCATTCTGCCTGCAGTAAGAAGCTACAATCAGTTATAAGATGTATTCCCACCTGTGGGATTTAAATATGGCCATTTTCCCGCACCTTCCCATGATTGGCCAGTTTTGAAAAGGCTAAGCTATGGGTACAACTGCTTACATAAGGTTGGCACTGCTTAAAGAGGTATACCACTAGGCAGATTTAATTGGCTCCCCTACACATTACACTTACTAACATGAGCTGTGCTGTGGCTAGCATTGCTTAATAGCTGATTGTCACTATATTTGCGATTTGGCAATTATTCATTCTTCATTACAGGTTATATATGTGTCTGGTATCCGTGATTCATGTATACATACACTGTATGGGGACCTGGGGACTTTTACACTTTATTACAATCACACCTCAGATCTTTGCTTACTGTAGTACTCAAGTTCACATATTTATCTTATGTAGAAGGTTATACCACTTCACACTGTGCATAGATTCAGTTCACATGTATGGTTTGGTTTTCCTGTGGTGAGGATTAGTTTTCTGATACCTCAATCATATCTATTTCTATGATGGCTTAGTAGTTAACTACTGTGACTCTAATGTACAGGGTCCCGAGTTTGAGCCTTGCAGAGATAGCTTATTTTGTTGTTGGGCAGAACATGGGCCATTGGATACAGAGTGATTAAGATACTTTAAAGTAGTTGTACACACGGGTTTGCACAATGGTAAGAAATGCTAACCTCTGGTTACAGTTTCTTACACTCAGCTTCTACTTTGCTTAATCTGTGTAGGCAATGCTTACCCCCGCGCAAACGCACTTAAACATGCTTACTACTGCATATTTGTGCTTAAACCTGCTTACTAGTGCCTTATTCATTGTGACACTTGACACTTCATAAGTACATTTAATGCAGTGCTCCAGTTCAAATTTAAATGTTATTAATAGGTTATACGGCAAAAAGATGTGAGAATATGTTCATATACAGGTTTCACATGGAAAATGATAAGTGCTGCAGTGGGACTCGAACCGAGAATGCCTGTTCATTAGGCAGATGCTCTAACCACTAGACTACTGCTGTGCTGTTTCATGTGCTTGTATATTCCTTGTTATCCTCTTCAGCCTTTTCAGCTGCTTTACCCATAGCTAAGCGATGGGCAAACCCTTGCACCTACGGTTAGCTGTACTCGGGGTTTTAAAAAAAATTACTACAAGGGTTTCTTTGTGTTTTATTTCTGTGTACTGTTGAATGCATGGGGACTGTTGGTGGAGATATGCAGACACTTATGAGCAGTCTCGCTCATTTATTTACACATTCTTCTGTTTTACTTTGCAGGGGCATGTTTATTCTGAGAGCTCTGCTCTCAGACACATTCCCTGCACTCATCCACGCTCTGTGTAGCATTAGGAGTTCAGGCAGCATGCCTTCCTTAATATGCATTGTGCACTGCCGTCCTCCTTTTAAACTGCTGCTTCCATGCAGGATTAGATTAGTCATGCACAGAGGATTAGTGAATCTGGGGATATGTTCTTGTCAGTATTAGATGCATGCTAAGGGTTTTGCCAGATAAAGCTATACCAAACAAGATCTGTATTATGCACATTTAATGCACCATATAAAAATAATTGATTTTTTGGACATATGATTGGTATTGTTTTAGTATCACAGATCTCCAAAGAGCTACTGCCTAGCCTAATGCTTGAGAATGTGTTGTGAAAATAAATGATGATATATTTTTCAGGCATCAATCAAACAAAGAACAGGGTGATAGAGTGACATGGCTACTAAATAGGTTAAGACAACATAATGCAGGTTAAGTAGAACAGATTATAAACATCAGAGTGACCGATCAAAAATATGTTCATGTTTTAATGCCATTGGGTGTGCAATCTGATCTGAAAAAATCCTCCAAGCAGTTTTGCAGATGCTATGTGAAGACAGCCATTATGACACTATATAGGAATGATAGAGCATTTTGCAAAGTTTTGACTAATTTGTCTGGGGTATCTGTATCCTAAGAAAGTAGTCAGATCAGGGTATAACCTGATGGGTTTCCATCCTTCTCCATCTTACTAATGCATATTAACCCTAAGACTAACCCTGCCACTGCCCCTAATCCCAGCTCTAAACATTATCTTTAGAAAAAAACTTTCCCTAACAGGGTCTATATTATATTCTCGAAAGCCAACAATGTCGAATATGACCTCGTCGACACAAGAATATTGAACACTCAGAATCTCGAGCGTGTAAATGGAAATCTCCATAAGGGGAGATTTCAGTTTACTGCAATGTAGTGCAGTCTCGGAGTTGGTATATTTAAGTAGCAGGGGGTGTGGGGGGTGCAAGGGGGCTTGCTCCACTGTTTAAACCCATTAGGGTAGTTTTTTCTTTTTTTTTTGTCTTTTTATAAGGTCGATGTTTGAAGACATTGACCATATGTTGTTCGATGTTTTCAAATGTCGATCTTGTAATATAGACCCCCCCCCCAACATTACCACTGCACAGGACAGCTTGGCCTTACCATTAAATCTCCCCCCTACTTAACCATAACTCTAACTCTGTCCAGCAAACATTTGCATGAACATGCCTAAAATCTATCCCTTTATTTAGTCCTTAATCTAACCCTGATCCACAAATGCTTGTACAAACACTCCCATCTCAAACACTCACTCACCTACCTGTGTCAAGCAATTGAACTGTCAGTAAAAATCAAAGGTTGGCAAAAGAAATGTTCAGTAAATTGACACTGTGGTTCACATTCTCAACAAAACAAACTGTTGACAAAGTAAAATGCGACCATTAAAATGAGGTTAAAAATCACAATGTAAAAATATTTTTATATGGGGCTGTTTCACGTGTAACCAAACTATATATATACTACTTTTGACTTTTCAGCTACTCCAAGATAATGAGATCACAGCTGTATAACAAATGTGCGCTTTAAACTGAAATGCAGAACTGATCATTTGGTACTAAAAAAGCAGCATGTTAGCAGTTAACAGGTCACCACATACAATGCAGTAATACATTTATTTATCTCGGGGATGGAATAGACTTCCCATTCCATCACGTAAATGAAAATTCCTTCACACTTTTAGAAGAGCCCTTTAATGAAGACATGTTCCATGTACTTTTTAATGTGTGACACCAGCTGGTAAATTTCTAGAAGTCCATTAGGTTGTAAATTTGTTACTGAATCTATGCAGCACAGTAGTGTCTGTTCCTCTTAAGTGTTCTAGACTACAAGAGTCAGACAGAATAGTTGTTTATGGTCCCTTTAAGGAGAATAACCTAGAATCAAGTGAGAATATTAGAGGTATTGTGAGACAGCTGCATGCAAGTGCCGTAGTGTACAGAAGATTAATGACCTTTAGGTCTATGTACTGTACAGGGAAGAACTCAATATAGAGTTACATAGACCATGAGGAAGAAGGAAAGCAGTCTGGAGGGTACTGCTATGAGTGAGGGGACCTGTCCTTGTAGTTAGCCCCTACAATCACCTGTATATGCCCCTTACTCCCTAGTCCCTGTCTTTTCTATTCCATATGACCTCTTAACATCCCTCTAACATGATTTTTGTGGATGAATATCATGTCTTCCTGCCTGTGTTAGTGGAATTCTGCAGCTCTGTCTTTGGATGTATCCCATGCCCTCAGTTCTATGGACCTTTCCAGTGACATTCCTCTGGATTTGTTCTAGTAATCAGCTGTCCCTTGTTTCCTATACTCTTTAGAACTGTACAACAGTCACAAGGTATGGTCTAAACAAGGCCGTGTTGAATGATAACAATGCCTTTTTGCTTCTGAAGTCTGTACTGCTGATATGTTGCAGCATTCTGTTTGTAGATATAGCAGTTATGAATTGAAGCTCTATAACACAAAGTTGAACTTAAACATTTTAGATGCAAACAGGGAATGTAATAAGCAATAATAATGATTTTATTAAGCCTTGTACCTAAAAGGACTTTGCTCCCCTTCACATTTATAATGAATACAATCACCTCCAAGATTTCACTACCTCTGGTGGAAAGGGCCAAATTAAAGGAAGTGTTCCACCAATGAATTTAAACTCAGGAGACATAAGTAAATACTTCAATTTACTGCCACTGCTCCTATTGCTTTTTTATTCTGCTCCTAATGGTCCAATCCTGGTATTCTGAATATCTTCAGATCCTTTTTTCAGGTCTGTTGACATCATTTTCACTTCCTCCCACCTACCCTGCCCAACTGATACTTCTCACCAGTGACTTTGTGATCCAAGGACAATACTTTGCATTTGTTTGCACCCTTTTTGCCAACTTGGTCAACCTATCTAAAGGTTTCCCTTTACTCTGCTCCCCTCCATCTCTAATGCTATAGTTATCTTAGCATCATCAGCCAGTTAAACTCAGTGATATTGTGGATTCATACAAGTCAGGATAACTAGGGAGAAAGGAACATTTGCTGCATGGTATTTAAGCTGGAGATCATACACCTTTACTGGTGTTTATTACACCCTAATTTGACATTGTTAGATAGAAGTCCATCATTGGGCGGCCACTGTTGTGCAACGGTTAGCATTGCCACCTCACGGCAAGAGGCTCTCTGGTTCGATTCTCAGCTGGGGTGCCTTCTGTGTGGAGTCTGCATGTCCTCCCTGTGGTCATGTGGGTTTCCTCCCACATCCCAAAGACATGCTGTAGGTGGATTGGACACTCCAAATTGGCGCTAGGTGTGAGTGTGTGCATATGTGTGCCTTCTGTGTAAGGTTGGGCACTGGGCTGGCACCTCAGCACTGTAAATAACTCCTCTGCCAATCATGAGTGGACAGGTGATCCGCTGTGGTGACCCCTAACCGGGAAAAAGCTGAAAGAAGACGATAGAAATCCATCATTACTTTAACTTTTCTATGTAGGAAACCTGTGCTAACATCCACAAATAAAACAGTGCAACTTAAAGTATCAGGTAAACTATCATAGTCTTTCTATTTAAGTTTTATATGACTTGTTTTTATTTTATTTTATTCCTTTTTTTTTTTTTGCACTTTCCATCAGGGAATAAACAGTCAATGGCATTGCTTTGGTCTTGGACAAACTTCAATTATTTGCAAATGGCCTTTTATATGGAAGCCACGGTAGTACAGCTGTAGTGTTGTTGCCTCACAGTAAGAGGTTCTCCTGTTTGATTCTCGGCTAGAGTGCCTTCTGTGTGGAGTATACATGTCATCCCCATGGGTGAGTGGCCTCCTCTGAAAGATGTCCTTGAATGGGTGTGCCTTTGCTGAAGGTTAGGTGTTGGGTTGGCAACTCAGCACCATAAAAATCAACTTCCAATCATTAGCAGACTGGACTTCTGCTGTGGCAGCCCCTAATCAGGAAAAGACAAACAAACAATATCTAAGACCTTTACAGTTTATGGGCATCTTTAAGATGAGGCACTCTTTCAGGGAACAAAATCTGTGCAGATAAATCAGTAAACATTAGCATGAGCTATTTATCTCTCAAAACAAATAATTCAAGGAAGTGCAAATTCAACAAAGTTTTTCAACAGCTAATAGAAACTCAGGAGACATAAGTATTTACTATCACTGTTCCTACTGCTTTTTTGTATTATTATTTTCATCAAGGTAGTCCAATCCTGGTATTATCAATACCTCCAGATCCCTTTTCTACTGTTCTGATATCAGTTTCAGTTACTGCCCCTCAACATACACACACACATGCATGCATGCACACAGACACACACACACACACACACACACACACACACACACACACACACACACACACACACACACACACACACACACACAAGGCCCAACTGATACTTCTCACTAGTGGCTTTGTGAGCCAAGGACAGCACTTTGCATTTGTTGCACCTTTCTGCCCACTTGGCTAGCCTATCTAAATGTTTGCCTTTAAGCCTTTACTCTGCTGCCACTCTGTCTACTGCTGCAGCTGTCTTTGTACCATCAGAAAATTTAACTAATTTCAGTGGTTGAATGAATAACTAAGAAAAAAGGAAAAATATGCTGCATGTTATGGAGATTGGAGATCCTACTCCTTTAATAGTGTTTATTTCACTTTAATTGCTGAAAAATCATTTGATACAGTTAAAAATCAATCATTACTTCAACTTTTCTACTTAGTAAAGATGTGTTAACTTCTACAAATAAAATTGAGTACAAGTTAAGGTATCAGGTAAACTATTATAGTCTTTCTATTCAGATTTTATGAGCTTTTTTTACTCTCTTTGCTATTAATTTAGAACCCTTGCACTTTCCACCAGAGATTAAACAGTCAATGGCATTGCCTTGGTATGTACCCTATATAAACTTCAATTATTTGCAAATGACCTTTTAGTTGATTTAACAAATTCATATCAAAGACCTTTACAGATTATGGTCACCTTTAAGATGAGGCACTCTTTCAGGGAACAAAATATGTGCAGATAAGACAGCACACATTAGAATGAGCTTTTATCCCTCAAAACAAATAATCAAATTATTGTCATTTTCCTAGGATAAAATCAGTTTGAACTATTTAGTGTTCATGTTTATCTTAGCCTTTCGGCAACTTAACATTTATGAAATCATTACTCAGCAGAACAAAGATCAAACAAAAATCATATTTTCTTACTCTAAGCTTCCCACAGAGAAAATATGCTGTACAAATACCATGCTGACATACATTTTGTAGCACCTAAAGCTATTCCTTCACTGTTGGCTGTCACCTTATGCATGTCTTTACTAACTGAAAAGATGCTCACATGTGTGTGTGTGGGTGTGTGTGTGCTAGTATGCGTCCACAAACTAATAAATTCTATGCTGAAGAAAGGCTTTCTAATTTTGATAGATATGCATAACATGGGTCTATATTACGCCATCAAAAAACCTTAACATCGATCACCACTCCGTCAACATGTATTCAGCGAAATTCACTTCTGCGATTCGTTGAATACTTAAAGGGCAAACAAATACTTGCTCCACAACCCAATGGACCTAAATCTAGTTCAACCAAACCCCCCCACCCCTCAACTAAATATACCAGGTCTGAGATTGCACTACAGTGGAGAAAAAGGCAAAATTATGTAGTTGGCCAACTACGCCTTTGCCCTGTAATTGTTCAGTGAATTGCAGAAGTGAATTTTGCTGAATACGTGTCGACGGAGTGTTGTTCAATGTTAAGATTTTTTGACGGCGTAATATAGACCCGTATAATTCATAGTCAAACATTTAAATTCTTGGTGTGCAGGAAAGTGGAAGAAGACTAAAGGTAGTGAGTGCACTGATCTATTTAACACTTTCAGATGCATAACCTCTAATACTGGAAACATTAGTGTATTTAAAACTTACCTTCTTTCCACAAGACATTGCTTTGGTAACAATAGCATTATATTCAAAAGAGTGCTTCTGGAACCATGGCAGAACATCCTTAGTCCCATTCTAACCAAAGGCCCATTCACAGAGATACAGACAGGAATGTACAAAGGTGATTCCTTATAACATTAAGGTATACCGTGTATTGTATAATGCACTACCATGCATTCTGAATGATGCAGAGCTTACTTCATTACAAGAGGACTTTTCTTGTGAGTAACTTTAGAGGGCAGAATTGGTTCAAGCTGTTATAGATTTGAAGATCCAGAGCATGAAGTTAAACTTAAAATTTTAGATAGCAAACAAGGGATGTACAAAGCAATTATAACCATTTTATTTTGCCTTGTACATGTCAGTTGCCACTGCTTCCAGTTGTTAAACCTTTTGAGAACGAGTGAAAGAGACACTATATGCTGATAATAAAACCTTCTGGTAGATTCTACAACTTAAATAGACAGAGGGTAGCTTTACATGTCTTTATGAGTGACAGGGACATTAGATTGATTGAACTGGCTAAAAAGGAAGCCATGCTGTTGGTGAACAATATAGATTATAATATTAAAATGATGCCTTGCTATCTGATGCAAATTCTTGTAAGCAGGTAAAACCAAGAGGGATTACAAAAGTGCAAGACAAAATAATTATTGGCTGCATGGGAAATGTCAATTGTTATATAACTGATGACATCAGGAGACTTTTACAGTTTCTCTTCATAGATTAGGGTGTTTAGGACTTCACAGATTGATACCAGAGAAAGTGATCCACCCCTTAGACCCATAGTAAGTGCACAATGGTTAACATTTGAATCAGTTATCATCATCAACCCCCTTTTGCCCATTTTGCATAGGGGCAGGGTGTCACATCATTAGTCAATCAAGTTAATTATTCAGGAGTTACATCTTGAAACCTGGGCTCTAGTGGCTTAGTGTAAACCCTGCTCCGCGAGCACTCGCTTCGCTCGTGCTCGCTCTGCTCCCCGCCCTGCCCCCTATTCCCACCCGCCCCCAGTACTCATACTTTTATAACCTCAAACCACTCCCCCTACTGTCCACTAACTTCCTGTACCTCACTACCGCCCTCTAAGATCAAACGGAATATGACACCACCCAGGAAGCTTATCATACTAACTCTTTTTCCCCTCCTACTTGTCCCTTACCTAGCTACCCTATATGAAACCTGGTCTTACATAGGCTTCCACCACCCAGGCTACCAAACCAACCCCTCACCCATAATTAACAACAGAGGCCATGACTCAACTCCCTACTCACCCACCTTGTTAGAACTCGAACGCTATGTAATTATCAAACTTACCGATATTAGGCCAAATGATAAACATTACTACAAACTTCTACTCAAAGCCCTCAAATTCATTACCAATCTGAATCACAGACTAGCCACAGATAGTGATATCCACCCCAACCCTGGCCCTTCCCCTCCACTCAATTGTAATTCCACCCTATCCTCCCCTCCACTTCTCAATCTAAACTCTAGACCCTTTAACTCTCTTCTGACCTGTCATCTAAACATCAGAAGTGTAAACAATAAGATTCACAACCTACATGCCCTTTTAGCTACTTGTTCCCCAGACCTACTATGTCTCACAGAAACCTGGCTTAAACCAAGTACGAAAGACACACAGATAATCCCACCAGGGTATGATATACTAAGAGCAGACCGAATAACTCGTAAAGGTGGCGGTGTAGCCATACTCTACAAAAATACATTACAAATCTCCCTTGCCTAAATCTACATGGCTTTTCTCAGCTCATATCCACTCCTACTAGACTAGGTAAACCCCAAAACAAAGACAGCATCCTGGACTGGATCCTTACTAATAAAGATCCTGACCAGTACTCAGCAGGTACTCACCCAGAGGACATGAGTGATCACTTACTCACCTATGTTATCAAATTCAAAAAAATCACCCCCCTTCTTACAACCATAAAAAAAATCAGGAACAATAATAAATTCAACGCCTCCATTTTTCAAACTGAACTTAAAGCCCACAACTGGACAATACTCAAGTCTCTTCCTCTTGAAGAGGCAGTTATCTACTTCAACACCACCTTCCTCAAGATTCTAGATTCCCATGCTCCAATATGGTCCATTAGAACTAAAACCAAAACCACACCATGGCTCTCTAAGGAAACAAAATCCAAAATCCTATCTAGAAACAAGATGTGGGTCACATGGCGTACCTCTAAAGACCCACACTCCCACCAAACCTTCCGCAACTTAGAAATGAAACTAAAAGAATGATCTTAAATGATAAAAAACTTCTTCCTCCACCTCCAACACAAACACCTTAATAATCCACAAAAATTCTGGGCAGGCTTAAACAAGCTCCTGCACCCAGGCCAGGCAACCACCCCCACTCCAACAACTTGCAAACAACAGTGCCCTGTAAACATTGCTAACACATTCAATAGTTTCTTCACAGAAACTATACAATCCCTGGCCACACAATTCAAACAAACAACCAGCCCACTCCACTACCCATGCCAGCAGAATACTACAACTACATCAGATCATCTATTTACCTTCAATCCAGTACCCATATCCTTTATAACATCTCTTCTTAAAAAACTAAAACCCACTAAGCTAGTAGCTGACCTTCTCCCAGCTGAGTTTCTGCAAAAAGCAGCTGAGGCCATTTCCTATCCCGTCTCCATAATCATAAACCATACCTTGTCAGAAGCCTTCATCCCCTCCATATGGAAAATGTCCCACATTATTCCTCTCCATAAAGGTGGTAGCTCACTAGAGCTAACCAACTACAGACCTATAGCTATACTCTCACCCCTGGCCAAAATTATGGAAAAGTGTGTCCACAAACAACTGATGGAACACCTCACCAAAAATAAAATTCTAGCTAACTCCCAACATGGCTTCAGGCCAAATCACAGTACCACATCAGCCCTACTATCCTTTTCTAATACCATCAATAACTTCAGAAGCAATAATAAACTATCATCTGCTCTTTTCTTAGACCTCTCCAAGGCCTTTGATATGGTGAACCACATTCAACTCCTCCATACATTAAAAAAACTATCACTCAGCAATTCCACGCTGAAATGGTTCCAATCCTACCTGTCCAATAGGCAACAGGCTGTTCTATGGCAGGACAAATTATCTACATGCCTACCTGTTACACTTGGAGTTCCCCAAGGATCTATTCTTGGCCCTCTTCTCTTCACCATCTTTGTTAATGACCTGCCCACAATCACCCCCCATGCCACATGCATTCAATATGCAGATGATTCGACTATCATCAGCACTGCCTCCAACCTGGCAGACCTCACTGCTTCAACCCAAGACACCTTCAACCTAATAGAAAAATGGTTCTCAAGTCGTCAACTAGTTCTCAACCCCAACAAAACAAAACTATTTACTTTCTCACCCACTAACAAGACTCTTCCCCCACCTTCTCTATTACATCCTCCAATGGAATCACTATATCACCAGAAGCTCACACAAAGCTATTAGGTGTTACCATTGATAACTCCCTTAAATTTGACACCCATTTCAATCTTACCATCAAAACCGTCAATAAAAGCTTGGCTCTCTCTATAAAGTAAAACACTTTCTCACTCCTCACGCTAAAATTACAATTGCCAGCACACACCTACTATCAACTCTTTTCTATGCCTCCCCCTCTTTACAAACCTAAACAAGACAACCCTTAACAAACTTGCTTCTTGTTACAATCACATAGCTAGATTTGCCACAAATTCCACCTTTAGAACGCACCACTGCACTAACTTGAAGCAACTAGGGTGGTTAGAGTTTTCCAGCCAACTCCATTTCAACCAACTCAAAACGGCTCACCAGATACTGTATCACCCAGAGAAAACACCAGCTCTGAAAAACATCATTCACCCCTATATTAACCTGCAATCTTTACGCTCCTCCAATAAGATCTTAGCTCAAACTACCAAAGCCAATAATTCTGCTGGGGATTCTCTATTCTCAAACTTTGTAGGTAAAATGTGGAACTCCCTACCGACCATGCTCACCTCAGAACCCTCACTCCTACAATTAAAAAAAAAGCTTAAACCCCATCTCAATACTCTCTGGCAATGTCCCTGTTCCAAACCTGATTAACCACTATCATTTACCCTTCTCTTACCTCACTATCCTTAACCGCTTTTTAACAAGGCACCTCGCCTTTGTAACTGACCTATGTTTTTTTTTATATGCTGCTGTTGTTTTTTTTTCCCAAGATGTGATGTATCTTTATATTGTATTTAGAACTCAACTATCTTCCTTTTTTTGCATTAACAATGTTCATATGTCTGTTATGTACTTGGAGCTTTTCTCCCCGGGCCTCCGCTGAAAATGGACATGTATCCAGTCGGACTCTCCTGGTTAACAAATGTAAAATAAAATAAATAAATAAATCACCTAGAGTCAGTGTTTACATTTCAAGTGGCTAGCCCTGAACTATCACTACATTTTTTGATAAAGCACTAAAGGATTTTGTTGAGAAAATGGTCTTTTATGTAAGAGGTTCTTTCCATTCTTTTGCTGAAAAGTCTAAGGTAAACAGACATACATGCAACAATAAACATTAAAGTGTTATATCTTATCATTCCCAT
>NC_056743.1:1820372010-1820484510 GCF_019279795.1 Protopterus annectens | reverse complement strand
GGAGATGTATATGTGCCCCTATTGGCCAGTGTGTGCCTGCCATAAAGCCCAGCAGCCCTGGGTCAATAAGCTACTGGCTGGCCAGTGTCTAGATGCCCAGCCTTGGTTACCTAGGATAACTCTGACGTAAAACCAACCAACCTGCCAAATTTGAACTGAGAATTGTTATGCTTAATGTAGGTTCACTGGCAGGATGCAGCTTGGAAGTGGATGACATGATGATATGGAAGAGGCTGGACATCCTATGTATCAAGGAGATGAGATGGAAGGGCAGTGCAGCAAAGCCGCTTAGCTTGGGATCCAGAGTCTACTACTCAGGTGGAGGGCAGGCTAGAAATGGTGTAGGATTTGTGGTGAGAGAGACGCTTCAGAATTAATGACAAACTCATGGTAGTCAGACTCCAGTGTAATGATAGGACAGTATTCATAATCTCAGCCTATGCCCTACAGCAGGGTGAGGAAAAGAGTACATTCAGACAGCAGTTGCAGAACCTACTAGATAAAGCAGGACAACGTGAATTGGTGTTAATAATGGGTGACTTGAATGCACATGTCGGGACAGACAGAACAGAATATGAGGACTGCCTGGGTCCACATGGGTGGGACAACAGGAATAAAGAAGGAGAAGCCATTCTAGACTTCTATCTGGCAAATGGCTTGAAAGTAGCCAATGCATGGTTGAGCAAGAGAGACAATCACAATATAACATGCAAGAGTGGCCAACATGCAACTCAGGTAGACTTTCTCCTAGTAAGGAAAGGGCACTTGAGTAGAATCAGGGATTGCAAAGTCATCTGCAGTGAAACATTCAGCCCACAGCATAAACCACTGGTTGCTAAAATCAGGTGCAAGCAGTGGTCCTAGAAGGTTCTAAGGTCAAAAGAGACCAGGCTGAAGACCTGGAAATTGACTGGAGAGAAAGCATAACATTTCAAGGAATTAATCAGGATGCTTGCACCTCAAGAAGAGGAAATAGGTGGAGTTGAAGAAGAATGGCAGCACCTCAAAACAGCATGCATTACAACTACAGAACAGATATGTGGCCGAGCCAAGTATGGAAATAAGGTACATAAGGAAAGTCGGTGGTGGAGGTTGGCATAGCGGTTAAGGTGTTCACCTCATAAGCACTAGGTGAAGGGTTTAATTCTCACATGGGAATAAAGAAGTTCAGGAAGTCATCAAAAGAAAGAAGGAGTGCAGGAGGAAGTGGGAGACAGAAAAGACTGACCAGGCTAGGAAGGACTACTGGTTGGCTAACAAAGAAAGAAAGAAGTTGCAATAGCAAAGAATAGGACATTGGAGGGACTGTGCCAACTTTTGGAAAGTGACTCAGTAAGGGGCACAAAGAAAATATATCAGGTTGCAAGGCAAAGACAGAAAGATAAAGAAGATAGTGTAACACCCTTCATAAGGGATGCCAGCAACAACCTGCATACCAGTCCACAGGACATCAAAGGCAGATGGAAGGAATATTTCCAGCAGCTTCTGAATGAAGAAAACCTCACAGAAGCTGTACTGCCCAAAAAACAGCCTACAATGAGAGAGGAAGAGGAGCCCACCCTAGCAGAAGTAAGAACAGCACTAAGGAAGATAAAGTCAGGGAAAGAAGCAGGCTCAGAAGAGGTCACAGCAGATATGATAAAGATGCTGGGTGAGATAGGGGAGAAATGGCTCCTGAGGGTACTAATAGCAGTGTAGAGAGAAAGGCGTATCCCACATGACTGGAGAATAAGCATACTCATGCCAGTGTACAACAATGGAGACATCCACAACTGTGGGCAGTACAGAGGCATCAAACTCCTATCACATTGCATAAAAGTTCTGGAGAGGGTGATTGGTAAATGGATACACAGAGTAGTAGAATATAAGATGGGTGAAGAGCAGTTTGTTTTCAGATCAGGATGCAGCACAACTGACCCGATGTTTGCACTGAGACATACTTGAGAAGAAGCTAGACATGAGGAGAGAATCCAACTGGGCATTCCTAGACTTGGAGAAAGGATATGACAAGGTCCCAAGAAAGCTGACTTGGGCAGTACTACGGTGGTTTGAAATCCCAGAAACATTGATAAAATTAGTGCAGGCTATGTACAAGGACCCAATGACTCAAGTGCGTACAGTGCTCGGCCTCACAGATGGGTTCCCAGTGGGTGTGGGTGTACATCAGGGTTCATCTCTGAGCCCACTGCTGTTCATATTGGTAATGGACTACATTAGTAAACAGGTTGGAGGGGACGGATCAACAAAGCTGCTGCATGTAGACAATGTGGCAGTACAGGCAGGCTCTGAGCTAGAACTTCAGCAAAGGATAGGAGAATGGAATGCAAATCTGAAGGCACATGGGATGAAACTAAGCACATATAAGACTGGTAATGGCAGCAAATTGGAGAAATCAGAAGAAGCTGAGAATAGAGATAGAAGGGAAGATAGTGGAACAGGTAAACAGCTTCAAGTATCTGGGAGGAATAGTCTCAATGAAGAGGTCAAAGCTAGAACCAGAGGGGCTGCAGCCAACTGGTATAGAGTATCAGGGTAATCTATGACAGATAAATGCCAAAGAAGCTGAAAAGTAAGGTGTACAAGACAGTGGTACAACCAGTACTACTGTATGGTACAGAAACATAGGCAGTAAAGGCAGAACAGCTGAAGAAACTATAAGTGATGGAAATTAAGTGCCTGAGAAAGGTGATAGGATGCACACTGTGGGACAGACGAAGGAATGAGGACATACGAGCAGAAGCGAAAGTAGCTCCAATTGCCGAAAAGATAAAAGAGAACAGATTACAGTGGCTTGGGTACATGTGTAGAAAACAGAAGACAATCTGTTGAGGAAGATTTGGGACAGACAGGAAGAAGGTAAGAGGAAATGAGGACATCCAGCAAAGAGGTGGATGGATTGTTTGAAAGAAGATCTGCGATAGTCAAGCATGAGTGCTGACGAAGGCATGAGTGTGGCACTGAATTGAGAGAGTTGGCGATAGTTAACATGATACACTGACCCCATGTAGAAAAAATAGGAAAAGGGGGGCTGATGATGATCATGATTACACAACACATTCATTTATAGGGGTAATTCATGTGATTTGATAAACACTGTTTGTGATTCAATTATTGAGCAAATATCAAAATAAGGGAATATTGAACGGAAAACAAATAAGAAAAAAGAAAATAATAGAAGAGTAAGCAGGAAGAGGGTAACGCCTTTAACATGTTCTTTGGATAGCCAAGGAATTAGAAGTGCAGTACACAATAATGAGTTTGTACTTTCGGCAAGTTTTGAGGTAGTAGCAAATACAGTAGAACCTAGTAGTTTCCTTAAAAAAGCAATACTTTTATTGTGATTTTTTTGGAGTAGGCGCAAAAGTTTTCCAAGTTATCTGGTAACACCGTGGCACACATGCATGCCATTCCTATTACATGTACAGATATTTTGTTTAGAGTCCAGATTCTTTTGGTGCCACTACAAATGGTGCATAGAGATCACCTGGGTCTGTTAATATGTAACTGTATTGCTTATTCAGCAGTTTTTGTTACATGAGATTCTTTTTGCATAGGAAAGCTCTCAAAGAAATTACAAAAATCATATATATATATATATATATATATATATATATATATATATATATATATATATATATATATGAATATCTGTTTACTTAGCAGTCTGTGTTACCTGTGATTCTTTTTATTGAAAGGCTTCCAGGAAATTAGAAAACTCAGATCTATGAATATTGTTATGCCATCAGGCATAGAAGTTTAGTGATTACATTATACAGATACCAGCTCATGTAATAACTTGGAAAATGTATTTCATAAAATGGATCATGTTAAGGAAGACAGTAGGAGTGGGAGTATGGGCGCTACTTTGGGATTGTAGGAATATGAATGACAAGTGCTGTTGAAAATGCAGTTTCTACAAACTGTGTAAGTGTGTTCTTAAAGAAGGCCACTGAGAAGAAAGTATCATTTTTAATTTTGGCAAACATAGATTTATTGTTTTATTCACACTATTTAATTGTATGTTTATTCATGAGATGAATTTGAGTTATTTACTGGATATGGGAAATCCACTCTTATGATATCTTGTAGAAAGGTGATGAAAGTGCTTACTGATTTGTGATACACAAAATGTGTGATTTGCCACTAGCAACTCGAATTCTTTTTGAGATGTTATAATGGATAAAGTGCTACAGAGTAACGCAATTAAAATTCTGTGAACACTCCAAAACCCACACTATGTGGCTGTTGTCCTAATGCAAAACAATCACCTCTCTAACGTCTCTATTTTTGGGGGAGCAGGGTCAACAATCTTTCTCTTTCTTCTTTAGAACTTCACAAGGAAGGGGAAATGAGACAAATGTAACTATTCATGAACAATAGATCTGATTAGCTCATTAACTTCTTGATTGCTAAAAGATACATGACAGTTAATGACATGAAGACTCTTGTCAATTGTCTTTCTGTCATAAATCTTTCATTTTTTTCCTTTGTTTCTTCAATTTTAATTAATTTATTTATTAATTGGACAAGTAGGCTGTAAGTGTCTGTGCGCTTTTTGTATCCATGTCGTTACTGATCTGATGAAGTCCAGTTCATTCATGAGAATGCCTTCATTGATGTTAATTTGAATCTTTCAGCTTATTTTACTCATGTGTATATAATTGTGCATAGCCTTTCAGACAGCTTATTTTTGGGAAATGTGAGAAGAAAACCCTGTGCATAGACAGGAACAACATGCAAAATTCTGCATTTATTGTCGACAGAACGATAGCTTTGAAGCATAGATCTCACCACTGAGCTAACATTTATTAATTTTTAAGGTAGAAGTGTGAAGACAAATATTTCATTTTAGTGAAAAGAATGCCAGGAATGGATTTTGCAGATTCCAAAGCAATTAAACCTACAACTTGCAGATTCGTTTTTGGTTGCCATTGTCTACATGGGGTGAGGGTGGGGCTAATAAATAAAAAGCTTACACCAGACCTGAATCAAATGGCTTATTTTGGTCACCAGACATATCTCTGAACTGTACAAACTTTCACAGAATGTCCAGATTTTTGCCTCATATTTTTGGCCTGTTACTGTTAAATTTTGTTTTTCTGGCAAATCATTGCCAAATCTTTAAGGACTGAAACCAGAAAATAATGACAAGACATTTGAAGTTCAGACTTCATACCTTTCAGAAAATTCATGCTAATGCAAAACCTGTTATTCTATCAACTTTCTAAGTTTGTAAGAGCAACATTTAAACATTTTCCCTATTTTTGGGCCCTTGTCTCCCATTATGTATGGCTTTGTCCAGATTTCCTGCTCTAAGAGTTTGAGAGCTATGCCCTCAGACATGATGTCTCATGCAGTTAAATATTTGCAGAGTCCAGGGCTTGCCTTCCTCCCTGCATGTTATATGAGCAAAGATGGTATGCAAACACATCCCCGCATATGTTACAACTTTCCCCAGAGTTACAGACAAAGCTAAAATTAAGAAGGCAAAATGCTGCAAATTAGAGACACTTTTGAAACTCCTACTGCTATTAACTTACAGTTTCTCAGACTTATGTCCAATGTTAGATAAGCTGAAGCAAACATTTGGGAATAAATTAGATGGCATCCTTCCAAAATCTGGACAGTTTAGAGGTATGCATGTCTGTATATACTGAGTGTTAAATGCAAGAATGTTACTGAGCCAGAGATATTAGAGCACCAAATATCCTCAACTACAGGACACTAAAGCTCCAAATATCCTCAAGCACAGGATGCAACTGCCAGTTTTGTAGCAGATCAGAACGATCCATGAGATGGGACATAAACAGCCCAAAGACCATAGTTTCATGGATTACAATATCAAGTTTTCAATCTGTTGATCATCTTGAACATTCTCTAGCATAAACCCATATCTGTATTTCATATATCCTATAAAGAAATATAGTGATTTCTCAAAAATAAAGCAAAATGCACATTATTTTAGGTTCATAATTTTATAAGATTATACCAATTTAACGACCACCAGGGTCTTTCCAAGTCTAGAAACTAAAAAAAGAAAGCCAGTCATGCTTCAAATATCCCGGACCCAAAAGACTTAATAAATCACAACAGATTAAGCACTTTTGTCCTCCAGCACTAGACCTTCATCAGAATCTGTCCCCATCTATCCCATAATCCTTTTTTATAAGACAACATTGATAATTGTTAATTGGTCAAATTATTTAAAGACACAGTTTCTGAAACCTTTAAAATCTTATTCATACACACAACAAGTAAATAAAACATTAAGTTCTACCTTGTTGAAAAACTTAAAACTCTTTAAAAACATTGTTTCAAAATAAAGTAAAAAACTCCATCACTTTAATAATATAATATCGGGAGGGGGGGTACTTGTAGTTTTAGCTGCCCCTTGATTTCACTCTCTTCTAGCACCAATATGCTATTGTCCCATCTAGGGTTCACTTTAACATGATCTGCTATGCCAAACATACATTTCTGAACGTTTGGACATAATTTTGAGTGTTTAAAAAGTGTGTTTTCATTTTTTTTCTTTATATTGTAATAGTGGTCATAAATCTGTTTTCTTAAGGCACATTCCATTTTGCCTACATAAAAAGCTGGGCAGGTGTAGCATTTTACTAAGTAAATCACCTTACTTGTTCTGTAATTACCATTTAAAATAATTACTTTAGATCCAGTTCTAATCTCCAGTACAATACTCCTAGACTCATTTATATATGGACACTGGGTACAACTTCCACACCTCTTAGTACCTGTATTGTATCTCTTCTTCTCCATCATCCCTGAATACATCTCAAAGCCCTGCTTAAGATTTAATCATGTCTTAAGAATGAATGTTAGTTCTGAATCTAGGAGTTGATGTATCTCAGGGTTTGTTTTTAATATATTCAAATTTTTTCTCATCATTGATTTAATAGCATGTGTTCTTGTCCCAAATTCTACTGTAAGACCCCTCTCATAATTATTATTGATGGTATTTGTAGAAATGTATTTATAGTAAAACTCCACATCTTTTAGTTGACTCTTGGGACTTTTTAGGTAAGCTAAAAAATTAGATTTGGAGTGGTAATGGGTTATTTTTAACAACAGACATTCATTCTTAAGACAGGATTAAACCTTAAGCAGGGCTTTGAGATGTATTCAGGGATGACAGAGAAGAAGACACCCAATACAGGTACTCAGAGGTACGGAAGTTGTACCCAGTGTCCATATATAAATGAGTCTAGGTGTATTGTACTGGATAACAGAATTGGATCTAAAGTAATTATTTTAAATGGTAATTGCAGAACTAATAAGGTGATTTACTTAGCAAAATGCTATACCTATCCAGCTTTTTATATAGGCAAAACAGAACGTGCCTTAAGAAAACAGATTTATGAGCAGTATTATAATATAGGGGAAAAGAATGAAAACAGCACACTTCTTAAACATTCCAAATTATGTCCAAACTTTCAGAAATTTATGTTTGGCATAGTAGATCATGTTTGAGTGAACCTTAGAGGGAGCGATAGTACCTTGGTGATAGAGGAGAGGGGAAATCAAGTGGCAGCTATAACTACAAGCATCCACCCCTTTGGTATCAATGAACACATTTCTCTACAACCAATATTAAATAGAAAAGCTTCATTATATAAGTGAACATTATTAAAGTGATGGAGATTTACTTTATTTTTAAACAATGTTTTTAAAGAATTTTAAGTTTTTGGACAAGGTAGAACTTAATGTTTTGTTTACTTTTGTGCATGAATGAGATTTTAAAGGTTTCAGACACTGCAACATTAAATGATTTGACAAATTAATAGTTATCAATGGTGTCTTATAAAAAGGGTTATGGGATAGATGGGGACAGATTCTGATGAAGTCCTTGTGTTGGAGCATGAAGGTGCTTAATCTGTTGCGGTTTAATAAAAGTCTTTTGGGTCCGAGACATTTGAAGCGTGACTGGCTTTCTTTTTTTGTTTGGAGTATTTTTGTTGCTTCAGTCATTGTGTTTAGTTAAAATCTAAAAACTAAAACTTGCAGGCCACAGAAACTCCAACAAGTACAATAGTCAGTAAATATGCAATAAAATGCAAAATAGTACAAAAATGGTGGATTAGTGCTTTTGTTTATTAAATATAAACTTCCTCAGATAAAACCACATTGTTTGAACTCATAGCAGCAGGTAAAAAAAAGTCACATGATAGAAATCACATGACTGCCTGGTTGCCAAGCACTAGACAAAGCAAAAAAATTAAAATGACAAAACACATTAAAAAACAGATAACACAGATAAAAAACAAACTTTAAATACTTTTTAAATGAGATTAAAATAACATTTAAAGAAAACTACCCCTCTAAAGCATCGATTTTAATAAATAGGAAATAGATGTAAAACTATTAAGCCCTGGCCATCTACCAGCATTTAATTGCAGTTGCCAATGCAATTCACATTTTTCCTAGAGCTTGTCAACCAGGTGACCATGTGATTTTTATCATGTGACTTTTTAGGTGTAGACTTATGTGTGGTGTTAGGTGTTGCTTTTGCTGTTTGCTTTAGTAATTGGTGAGGATAGGGGCTGCTGTTTGACAGCTTAGGAGGTCTTTGAGGCATGGAGAAATTTCATTTAAGTGCCTCAGCATAAGAATATCTATGTGTGTGGTGAGCAGTATGTGTGAAGGATGTACTATTTGTTTCTTGACAGCCTTGCTGTAAGTGAGATTTTTGCCTCCAGTGAAGTTATATATGTACATCTCTTGCATACTTTATTAGTTTCTTTAAGGAGTTAAAAGTTATCTTGAGTGCCTGAGACAATTGCTACATTGTCTCAGTATGCCCATATCTACCAAGATGACCACAGAGAAAATAGAAAATTGCAACTCCATGTTTACAAGACCTGTATTAGGGTTTGACTTTTATGGTTGAGGGACTTGGTTTAACTGGGGTCACCTGAATGGTGTCTAGGTTTAAAGCTAGATGTTAGATACTGCTAAGATCTAATATTAGTGCTCTTTGATACACTTACTAGCTGACATACGCTTAGTTCCATACATAGCCATTCTGCATTACAGGTTTATGTCCTAATTACTAGGTTTAAAGTTTTATTACTATACAGGGTACTGCTAACTGCCACTGTGCAATGAACAGCTCTGCAAAAAAGTGCCCAATTTATAGCAGACAAAAAAAAAAAAATCTTGAAAACCAACTCCTGTTATCTCTGGTCAATAAATAATTACACTTTGAGATCCCTGGAATGCTTCCCAGCTCAGCGAGACAAGGTGATCACCTTCTGTCACAAGATGGATGATCCTGGAACTACTTAATGCAAAAGTACAGCAAAAGTAGCTCTCAAGTGCAGATTAAGACCAAACAATTAAGTCTGTAATAAGCCCTATGGCTGATGAAACAATCTCATTTTAAGCCTTCCTGTGTGTTTCCCAACTCATACTGATCAGGCTACATTATTACTGCCACAGGAATAACAGTCCCAGTCTTCTTAATATAAAAACACACTTTGGTTAGTCCAAACTAAAAAGGTACCAACTAGCTATAACAAATAATTGCCCCTTTAAGCCCTTTTTTATGTTTCCCAACTCAAAAATACCAGACTACCTTTATATTCCCACAAGAACTGCAGTCACAGTCTTCCTAATGCGAAAACACACTTATGTTAGCCACAAGTGAAGGCATACCAGAAACAAATCTAACTACTAGCTACAAGTAATTACAAGGTTATTCAAAGGTAGACAAGCCAGCAATGATGAAAGCACACACTTTAACTCATTACAGCTGGGTGACACCTATAGGTGTTTCTCCAGTTATATCCTACTGATGTCTCTAAGTGTCAAATATTGCTTGCTCATATTTGCATTAATAATTTCAAAATGATGCTCCCTAAACAATCTGTTTCCTTGGCGCTATAAGGATTTGCTCCTAATAACAGGTTTAATGCTCCAGATACCTCCTGTGGATACATTGTGTTAAGCATAGGCAAGTTAACAGCGAGGTATCGCCAAAGTAAAGGTAGCGCTGTTAAGTGGACATTGTCCGTGGGCACAATACCTCAGAGCCTCCTTTCCTAACTTAATTAGTGGTATGACATACACAATATGGCCTCAGGGCTTACTGTGTCTTAGCTGGTATGCTAGCCTAGATCGTTACTTGGGCACAAACTGCTTATAGCCTCCCTGTTCATAATCCCAACTCCAATCAGGCATCTATAGAAGTGGGAAGAGCTTGCGGCACCTCAGACTTAAGTAGGCAGTGATACACATAGCCATCGCTAGCTGTTAGATTTTTATCTTGGACTCCATAAGTTAGCATAAGCGTACTATCTGTCATGCTATGTCTAAATGCTATAATTAACCTGAGAAGCTACTGCCTATTCCTGTACTATTGTGGTCAAAATTAAGGAATTAGTCTGAATGTAATAAATCAAGGTTTGCTTCCACTAGGTTTTCATGTTACAAATAGCCTCAGTGTCCCTGTGGCTTACTGGTTATATTATTTAGGACCTAGCAGAACATAGCTGTAATTTGTAAAGCATTCCTAGCTAGACTGTGTTTAAGCTACTTAGAACTTTTCCCTTACTTTGATAGATTAATCTGTGCTTTTTTAGTAGTTTGTACCAGTGCTTCTAGACTTAGATACTGTAGTATGCCTTGCTATGTGTCTGTAACCTCAGCAATGATTGTTTATAAGTGTTTTTTTTAATTGAAATGCTGTGTTCACTACCCTAACTCTATTTAAATGGCTGTTTTCTTACCCCTTCATTGTTTCTTTTCTCCCCACCGTTCCTAGGTTTAAAATCATCTATCTTGCACTAGGGTTTTAAGAATCTGCCTACCCGATGAAAGGACCCCCTGCAAAAAAATCTAACTAACTCTTCCATATAAAAGAAACTTGCCATCCTGCTTAGGAACCCTGTTACCTAGGAGGCAAGAAAGTATGTGATATCTAATCCAAGCGGTAAAGCTGAACAATTGCTTAATAACTTGTGTATGTATATAAACATGCTACCTAGCCAGGATACCCAGCAGCCATACTCCCCCCTCTCTACCCCTTAATACATATACATTTTTCACTCCTTGTGCTGTCTCCTGTAACTATTTCTCTCTAGCATCTGCTGTAATATACTTTTTTCCTACTAGATGGCACCATAAACTAGGCTAGCTCCTAGTACATCTATATTTCCCCCTTGAATTTAACTTAATTAAAGTTCAGACCCTTAACTAACAAAAGAAGGGCCAAGAAACTTTTTCCTGCCCATTCTTTTCCACTCTATCTGTTACTTTCCACTGTAATTGCACTCAGCTATCCCTTACTATCACTATCACTGTATCCTCCCCTCTATACTTACCCTTCCCAACTGAAACTACCCAGTAGTCAGCTGCTCACAGATTGTTTTTTGCTGACATTTCCTTGGTTACCTGTCCGAACTCACTCCGTTCACCCTGCAGGCTCACTCCCCTCCCCTACCCCACCCCCAATTCCTAACCACCCCCCAGAGGTCCTACTCATATACCTCTGATGTCACACCCCCATCCCTAGTCATCCAATCACATCCTCCTACTCATTACAGTACTAACTATTATACGTCTACTCACTTAAAGATAATCATTAGATTACTAAGTACAAAACAACCAATGTACATACTTGACCCTCTAAGTTAATAAGATACTAAGTATAACCTCCCCTCTACCATCCTCTTTACAAGTTCTTAGCCCTAGTAACTTATTTACATTATTCCCCACTATGCCCATAGCTCCCATGTCTAAACACACAAAACTATTTCTCTTACATGCACTCCTACCTTTACTATCTATACCCTATTCCCTAACTAATTATGAACATCAAACCTTGACAAACTTTAACCATCCCTTTAAGCAAACTTCCCTAACAAATCTGGCACATTCTCTAAACCACATAAATATTACATCAACACCCACCTATCTGCTGCCAAAGTTTCATAGTTTAGTCCACATTAACTTTAACCAACCCAAGAAAACACAAAATACACCCTGTAGATTCCTGTATATCATACATAGAAAAAACAAACTCAAACTTCTAGATGGTGATATTCATCCCAACCCTGGTCCCAACACCACAAGCACCACTGACCCCCATAAACCAAATCCCTCTATATCTCAACCCCCTACAAAAACATCTAACTCTCTCCTTATAGCACACCTCAATATACGGAGCTTAAACAATAAAGTTGCCCACCTCCATGCCCTCTTAGATGTTCACTCCTTTGACATCCTCTGCCTAACACAAACATGGTTAAAACCTGTAACTCAAGACAATGAAATCACCCCACCTGGATACAATATCCTGAGAATAGACCGCAAAACCAAAAAGGGTGGTGGGGGTAGCAATATTATATAAAACAGAGCTACAAGTTACATCTGTACAAATTTTACCTTACCCGACACCTGTAGCAATTAGAAAGACCCCAAAAGTATCTCACCAAGAAGATCAAGGGTCTCAAACATATGCTATATGCTGATCGGTTAAAAAAACTCCAGCTGTACTCAGTTGCATACCGCCTACTTCGAGGCGATCTATGCCTGACATACAAAGCTATGTCAAATCCAGAATTAATGGACATGCTCCACCTCAGTAAATCTAAATCCCTTAGAGCCACACGCTCGAGGGACTTGAACCTCAGCACAGAAATAAATAGAACTTGCTGGAGGGACAGGTTCATAACCCAGAGGCTCCCTTCGCTCTGGAATAGAATTCCAGTTCATGTGAGGCAGAGCACCTCACTGAATCTCTTCAAGAAGAATCTCGATAAGTGGATGGGGGATCGTAGGTTTGTCCCAGGGATTACTCCCGTGTCACTATTAGACAGAGGCACAGTAAACTAAACCTTAAAAAGGGCACAGTATACTCAAGTCAAGGGGTGGCGTAAGCCATACAGAATCGGGCTAGGCTTATAATTGCCCCAGGGCAGATAGCCTAGTATGAACCTATGAACCTAATCATTAGATGTGCAACCATCTTCTATTAATAACACTGAAATCCTTATTTCTAAACTTCAGATCAACACCTGTAAATCCATCTATATCATATGCTCCTATCTCGCTCCTGGTAACAATATAAACACCCTAGAAAATATCCTTTCCTGGCTCTCAACTAACTTCCCACAAGAAACCATTATGCTGGGTGACTTTAATATTGACTGGGACACCTGCACCTCAGCCAACCAAACTCCCCATATAAGCCTTTATGTTTTTTCCCAAACTATTATCTCCCCTACCAGGATCCATAAACCTAACAATAAAGAAACCACTTTAGACTGGATACTAATAAATAGTCACCACCTCTCATATAAAGTTGGTACCCTTCCTGATGACATCAGTGACCATTCACTGACCTATACAATCAGGCAAAAGATCAATACTCACAAACCATCCATATATAGAACTATTCGATCCAACAAAAACTTTAACCCTGTTAACTTCCAAACTGAACTTAAAGCATGTGATTGGTCACCCCTAAGACACCTCCAATTAGACGAAGCAGTATGTTACTTTAATGCCAAATTCTTCGAAATCCTGGACTATCATGCCCCTACCCGCTCAATCAGAAATAGGACTAAAACTGCTCCATGGCTTACAAAAGAGACAAGGCATAAAATTCTACTAAGACATAAAAAATGGGCCAAATGGCGAACAACATTAAAAACAACTAATCATCAAACTTTTAGAGAGCAGAGAAATGCTACCAAAAAATCAATACTTCTAGATAAAAAAAACTTTTACCATCACATCCAGCAAACCCACCAACATAAACCTCAAAAGTTCTGGGCAGGTATAAATAGACTCCTACATCCAGGTCAGTCCAAAACTCCAACCCCAAAAGGCTCCACCCATGAGAATCCCAAGCATATTGCTAATGCCATTAATACTCTCTTTACTGAGGCAGTCCAATCTCTAGCTAATTCTTTACCTCCTGTTAGCACAAGCCTGTCATCCTCCTTGACTAGTTTACCTCCCTCATTTCATTTACAACCAGTCCCAACATCCCTCATCTGCACTCTTCTTCAAAAACTCAAACCTTGTACCCCCTCAGCTGACCTTCTACCAGCAGAATATCTGCAGATAGCAGCAACAGTAGTATCCTTTCCTATTTCCATCCTAATAAATAGAACCATTACTGAAGGAACCATCCCATCTATCTGAGAAATCTCCCACATTATCCCACTACATAAGGGTGGCAACTCAACTGATCTCTCAAACTACTGCTCAATAGCTTTACTCTCTCCTTTAGCAAAAATAATGGAAAAATGTATCCAACGGCAACTACTAGACCACTTACTGCAAAATAACGTACTAGCTAACTGTCAGCATGGCTTCAGGCCTTTCCAAAGTGCCACGACAGCCTTCTTATCCTTTTCTGACTGCATTAAAAAAAATCGTAACAACAATACTCTATCCCCTGCACTCTTTATCGACCTATCAAAAGCCTTT
Organism: Protopterus annectens; assembly: GCF_019279795.1. Lineage (NCBI taxonomy): Eukaryota > Metazoa > Chordata > Ceratodontiformes > Protopteridae > Protopterus > Protopterus annectens. The sequence goes on along the minus strand of NC_056743.1, from coordinate 1,820,470,050 downwards.
GAAATGGTTAACCATCAGCTACTTATGAATATACTTAAATCTCTCTCACTAGATACACAAGCACTACAATGGTTTAAATCCTACCTAGAAAACAGGCAACAGACCATGCTTTGGGAGAATAATCTATCCTCTCACCTTCAGATTACCCTAGGCGTCCCTCAAGCCCCAATCTTGGGCCCTCTCCTTTTCTCAATTTTTATCAATGATCTAAATGTAATAATTCCTCAAGCTACATGCATACAATATGCAGACGACTCCACACTAATATGTTCAGACACCTCTGCACCTGAACTCCAGTCCCTTACCCAAACAGTGCTTAATACAGTATAAAGATGGTTCTTACAGCACAGCCTCCCCCTGAACCCCAAAAATACAAAACTACTACTCTTCACTCCCACACAAAAGTCCTCCCCAATTGACTTCATAGTTATATCCAACAATGACATTGTCATATCACCCAACCCAACCACCAAGCTCTTAAGTGAACTAATAGACCATAACCTTAACTTTGACAGACATATTAACACAACAATAAAATCAGTTAACAAAAAACTAGGCTCCCTCTACAGGATTAAACCCTTCCTTACTCCAACAGCTAGAACAACTATTGCCCATACCTATCTAATCTCTACCCTTCTCTACGCCTCTCCCATTTATTACAACCTATCAAAAAACAACCTCAACAAACTGGCTACCTCCTACAATAACATTGCCAGATTTGCTGCTGGTTCCTCATTTAGAAGTCACCACTGTCAAAACCTAAAGCAACTAGGTTGGCTGGAACTACATAATCAACTTCAGTTTCACCAACTAATTATTGTCCACAAGATCCTTTATCTTCCCAGTAATACTCCAATACTTACTAGCCTTTTAACCCCTTATAATAATCTGACAACCCTTTGCTCAGCAAATAAAGTAATAGTATCTACACTTAAATCCATAAATAAGGCTGGGGATTCACTGTTCTCCAACACCGTGGGGAAATCCTGGAATCTGCTTCCCAGGGAACTCTCATAGGTTCATAGGTTGGTACTAGGCTATCAGCCCTAGGGCCTATACAAGCCTAGCCATAACAATTCCCTGGCTATTTCTTCCCACACTATTTACTTCCCTGGATCCCTGTCTAGCAGGGTGACTGATGTGATCCCCGGGGTGAATTTCCTTTCTCCCATCCAATCGTCAAGGTTCCTTTTGAAGAGGGCCAAAGAGGCACTTTGCTTGACATGTATGGGCAATCTATTCCAGAGTCTGGGGAGTCTCTGGGTCAGGAACCTATCCCTCCAGCACGTTTTGTTTATTGTGATGACAAGGTTTAGATCCCTGGAGCGTGTGGCTCTGAGGGATTGGGATTTCTTTAAGTGTAGCATGTCCAATCTCTTTCCTCAGTGCAACTGTTCAAAAAGCAACTTAGAGAATACCTTAAAAAACATTGGTTATGCCCATGTAGTAGCACAGACTAATAATACCCTCAGACTATGTCTAAACTCTACCTGTCTAACCATTTGTGATTTTTATATCTAACTCTTTCATTAGCCTCAGAGAGTAGATCCTGTTAAGCTAACTAAAGTCTTTAAAAACTTACTCTTATATAGGAGCCACTACAGAGTATGAACTGGTATAGTAAATATTTTTACTGTATGAACACGTTTTCACCGATATATACCTATAAAGAATTTCTTTCTCTTTCTTCTTATTATATGCTACTTTAAAGTTGCTATGCTGCTATATAACAATTGTATTCTACACTGTAAAATAATACTGTACCTGAAGTTGCTGTTATTTGTTAGTGTGTTTTTGTTTCTCTTTCTTATTATATGCTACTTTAAAAGTTGATATGCTGCTGTATAACAATTGTATTCTACATTTTAAATTAGTACTGTACCTGAAGTTGCTAATATTTTTTGTTTATGTGGAGCTTATCTCCCCGGGCCTCTACTGAAAATGGACATATATCCAGTTAGATTATCCCAGTCAACAAATGTAAAATAAAATAAATAAATGCTACATGCAAAGTATTAAAATATTTCTTCTTAAAACCTCACAAAGTAGCAAACACAACTGTTTGGATATTTGAGCTCTATTTAGTGCAGTTAAAGAAATATTAATTCTTGCTCATATAATATTTATTTATATTGTCATAAATGTAATGTATTTCTAAATATCTTGACACCTAAGTAGCACAGACAGAGCTGCTTAACCTCATATGAAAACTCTCAGCTGGAGGAACAAAATGCTATTAATAGTATGAGTGCAACTTGAGTGGATGCTGAGATATTGTAAGTTGTTTATAAAATATTATAAACTCTATATTTACTGTGACTTATAAAATCCAGTTTAAGGCCTATAACCTAAAGAATGCTACCACTGTAAAAAAATAATTTTTGCTGAATAATTTATTTACACGTCTTTAATCACCCTTATCGTTCTGGAAATGTGCACACTTCTGTAAAAAGTGAAGGCATAAACTGATTCTATCAAAAGAGCTTTTAGGCTCAGTCCATTGGAAGTTATTGTACCTTGTATCTGTAAAGTAAACACCTTAACCATTATGCTAACCCCATTACCATAAATGTTATCTTTTTTCAATAATCCAGGTAACGTATCTTTTTTAAATTTGTTTTATGTTTTTTTTTTTTTTTTTTGTGTGGTGGCATGTTACCTGTCCTTTCTTACCATTCACAAGCTGTGTGCTCCAGATGCAATCTTCCACAAAAATAAATACTAGCATAAAGACAAGACAAATGTCACATGTTAGAAAAGTATACAATACTGAGTAGAGTCAGACCTCCCTTAAACTCTTTCTTTCCAGCTTAAATTTTAAACCCCTCTTTAATCTCTGATTATATAAACATCTGTATTTCTTTATATAGGTGGTTGAATAAGTGCTGAATTGAGTGGCACAAATATTTCCCTAGATTGTTCTGATATTCCCTTTACTATAGGATAATCTGTCTTAAATGTTTTCATAACCTCAGTAAAGGCATTTTAAGTAGAGTTATAGCAGCAACCTAGATCCTTTATGCTAATGTATTTCTGAGTCTAAGAACATTAGTGTTAGTCTAAGAACATCCACTATCCCTGCAATTAAAGACCAGAGTAACCTTTCTGTAAAATGCTGATTACTACATTTCTTTACAGTAAAACTGAGACTGTTGCCAGACCACCATATGGAAACAGTACTCAGTCTGCACCGCATCACCACGTTATCTGCAATATCTTGTATTCTGTAGGTAATTGCCAACTTGTACCTCAGTACAACAGACTCTCACATACACACACACACACACACACACACACACACACACACACACACACACACACACACACACACACACACACACACACACACACACACACACACACTCACAGCTTTGCAGTATTCACCCATACTTTCACTAATAGTTTCAGTTCTTACACTAAACCGAATGGGTGTATTCATGATCAGATATATGGTGAAAGTATTTTTTGCATTACTGCACTGTGCCATTCCTATGCCAAAGTTACATCCAGGGAAGAGCTCATTACCCACATTCTTGGACTTCAGAACTTACATACTTGTTAGTAAAAGGGCTGTCCATACTATAGGACAATTCCTTCCTTCTTCCTTCCTACTGCTGTAGTGCTGCTGCTGAATGTGAATTGCCCAGGCATAATGCTCTCTGAAAAGCTGCAGAAGACAGGTTTTCATAGTGTGCTGTCCTTTTGAATCCCAGGATAAAGGGGATTGCTTTTGAAATTTACTGAATTTTCACATTAATGGAACTGATTTGATTACATGTTCCTTCATTATGTGATATAATTCATTCATTACCTCAGCTGGGGGTTTATTCTGAAGTCTGTCTTTGACTTATCAGATAAAAACAGTTAACTTTTAATAAATAATTCTGTGAGTTTATTGGAGTCAGTAGTATATTAATGTTGAACTAAATATTACTTGAATTAGTTACATGCCAAAATATATTAAACTTATAGTGCTTTAAAACAACAAGAAGGTGAACTACAAGCAGTAATTCTCTATTTAGAAGTAAACCATTGCAACAATAAAAAAGTCACAGCCCTTACTTGACACAGTTTTTTTTTAGTTTTCTTATACTTCTTTTCCTAAAGTACAAATATCAGTTCCTCTTACTGTTTTCTAAAGCAGTTACATTTATCGTTGACATATATTGAGCCAGTTATGACTCCCACATGGGATAACTCCCAGCCAATCAACATTCACTATCCCTGATAGCAAACTGTGATCAAGCTATAGCATGTACTGCTTTACACTCAGTGCAGATACAGCATAACAGAAGCCAGGGAATGTGCGAAGAAAGCCTCAGTGGGCCTCTGCATCCATTTAAAGCAGCTTAGGTTGATAACCGTGCTTCATATTCTCATAGGTTAGTTAAGTGAAATGGAATCATCATAATACAAAACATCTCTTTCTTTGTTTTTTGTTTGCTATAAATCATCTAAAAAAAATGAAAAGCATGTGCAATTGTATTTACTATTGTTGCCACATCTGTCTTGTACAAATCCTGCAACTGTTTTATTTGTATTGCTGTGTAATATTTTGAATCAGACCTTTTCATAATGTGAATATATTACACTAACAGTGGGCACACACACAAGCATGTATACCATATATATATATATATATATATATAGAGAGAGAGAGAGAGAGAGAGAGAGAGAGAGTATGGTCTTAATGTCATAATGTACTGCAAGGGTCTACTATAACTGCTTCAGTGCTCGTAGGCCATAACTTGCTCACTACTGCTTGATAAAAAATGCAAGTGCCCTAACTCCCACATAGTCCTTCCAGTACCTGACACTATGAAACTTTATAGACCTGTCAGATCCTTAACTATATGCTAAAAACTCCTTTCAGTCCCAAAACTGAGTCCTCACTCCCCAACACTAGAGCACTCACTATCCCCTCCCTTATCCTAAAGTCTCCAATCTCTCCCTAAACCTAAAACTCCAATCCTCTTCAGAATCCTAAACTCTCTGATCGCTCCCGTACTCCAAACTTCCCTCCCTAGCCCTAAAATTACTCTCCTGATCCCTAAAACAATCTCCCCTCCTGCTCCCCATACCTAAATACCTGCCCATAATCTGCTTTAATCTAAACTCCAACCCAATCCCACAGCCTCTTAACAGGTACCACACTTACCTCACTTGAATCCCCATCCCATATCCTCCTAATGGGTGCCACACTTACCTCACTTGAATTCCCATCCCATGCCCTCCTAACAGGTGCCACACATCTCACTTGACTTGCCATTCCACGCCATCCTAACAGGTGTCACACTTATCTAGCTTGAAGCCCCATCCCACACCCTCCTATCAGGTGCCACACTTAACTCACTTGAATCCCCATCCCATGCCCTCCTAACAGGTACCACACTTACCTTGCTTGAACCCCCATCCCATGCCCTCCCAACAGGTGCCACACTTATCTAGCTTGAAACCCCATCCCATGCCCTCCTATCAGGTGCCACACTTATCTCATTTGAATCCTCATCTAAAGCCCTCCCAAAAGGTGCCACACTTATCTAGCTTGAATCCCCATACCACACCATCCTACTGGGTGCCACACTTACCTAGCTTGAATCCACATGCCACACCCTTCTATCAGGAGCCATACTTACCTCACTTCAATCCCCATCCCACACCCTCCTATCAGGTACCACACATACTTTGTTTAAATCTCCATCCCATGCCCTCCTAACAGGTGCCACACTTACCTCACATGAATCCCCATGCTATGCCATCCTAAAAGGTGCTACACTTACCTCACTTGAATCCCATTCCCACACCCTCTTAACAGGTGCCACACCTACCTTGTTTGAATTCCCATCCCACGCCCTCCAAACAGGTGCCACACTTACCTCACTTGAATTCCCATCCCACACCCTCCTAACAGGTGCCACACTTACCTCACTTGAATTCCCATCCCATGCCCTCTTAACAGGTGCCATACTTACCTCACTTGAATTCCCATCCCATGCCCTCTTAACAGGTGCCATACTTACCTCACTTGAATTCAAATAATGTTTTTGGGTAAGGTAGGCAGCTACTTGCCCAAGCTCATATTTGAGTATGACTGTGAGCATTAGTCCATGTGAGATACAAGACACTCAGGTCCCTGGCATGAAGATAGTGGTCTTCAAGTGCTTGGGATTTCAGTGCTTGCAGAAGAGTCATACAAAGATTCCTTATATAGTATCATATATTTTGTAGGCCAAAATATCTGCATTTTTTGATAGCATGGGTAGGACAAACATGTTGCTAAAATGGATGTGTTTAGAGACAGGTACAATCACTGCAACTTTTATAATTTGGATTGGCTACAAATCTCAGCGAGAAAGTGGATGCTAATGTGTGTAAACTGTGGAACTTTGACATGTTACGATGAATCCAAGATAAATCTCTGTTTGTGTTGTTTTTCAGCCCATTTCCTATGTTCCTTGATATGGATTATAATGGAATGGTAGTTTATATGGGATTCATGATATCTAAAAGAGAGGAAGACTGAGTTATTGTGAAGGTCAGACACTTGGGGAAATCATTATGAATGCTTCAAATATGTCATTTATTTTATTTTATTTTGTTTATTTATTTTTTATTTGTTTTACATTTGTTGACCGGGATAGTCCGACTGGATAAATGTCCATTTTCAGCGGAGGCCCGGGGAGAAAAGCTCCACATGAAGTTACAAAAGTAGACTTAACACTGTACAGATTCAACACAATTTACAGACTCTGTTCAGGGGTATAAGTTATACAGTCTAATTCACTTCTTTGATTTTCTACTTGGAGAACTGAGGTAAAGGAGGGTTTGTACTTCCTCCAGGATGTATTGGTAATCCACATTTCAGTTCTTTTGTTAATCAAATTAAATTGCCTTGATGGTTCTACACTTTGCAACTAGCAGTAACATTTCAAGACATTTAGCTAATTCTTTGGACAGATGAACTGAGATCAAAGCAAAGGAGGTGCTCACCATTTCTGTGAAGACAAGAATGCAATTTTTGTTTTGCTTTCCTGTTCAGTACAGTAATCTGGGGCAATGGTCATAGATGGGAGGGGTAAGTGTGAAGATTACATTTATTCAGTAAGCTTTCATGGTGATGATGTGTTACTTTAAAGCAGAGTGTAACTTATGAATGGAAGGATGGAAGATGCAGGTTTTGTTACTGGCCATATAAGCCCTCAGACATACCAAATTGTGATATGTATGTCATAGGATCATAGGAGGTTACTAGGCTATTAGCCCTGAGGCCCTTATAAGCCTAGACAAGAGTTTAGTCCATGTTTAGGCAAGTCAGCACCCAAAGCCCCCTGTCCAGTAGGGACACAGGTGGAATCCCAGGGGTGTATTTTCTGTTTCCCATCCAGTTATCCAGGTTGCACTTGAAAAGGGATAATGAGGTTCTCTGCTTGATGTGGAGAGGAATCTATTCCACAGATGGAGTCTCTGGGACACAAATCTGTCCCACCAACAAGTCCTATTGATGTCACAGACCAGGTTGAGGTCGTGCATATGGGTTGCTCGAGTGGGGCTTGACTTGAGAATATGCAGCAATCCCATCAAGGCAGGGTCTGAGATTGCTTTGTATGCCAGACAATGGTCACCTCTGAGGAGTCTGTATGAAAGTGAGTAGAGGGACAGGGCTTTTAGCCTATCTGTGTAGGGTAGATGTTAGAAGCCATACATTCTCCTGGTGAGGAATCCTCTGTGGTCTCTTCAGCTGCTGCATGTGCTACATGAGGTACATGCTGAAGGGGTGTTGTAATCAATAATTGGCCTTATAAGGGAAGAATACAGGGATGTTATGACCTCTCTGTCCCTGGATTAGATACCCTTACTTATGAGGTGGGCCATGTACAAAGCTTTCCATACAATTGAAGCAACATGGTGGTCAATCAAAAGTCAGGTTGCTATCAATCTGGGTGCCTAAATCCCTCACTACTGATTGTGTACTTAGGACATTGTTACTAATGTAATAATATGTGGGTATGTCACTCTCCACTCTCCCCAAATGGGATGATGATGCATTTTTTGGCATTCAGCTTGAGGCCATGTTTCTGGCACCAGTCATTTGTTTGGGTGAGACTCTCTTGGAAGATGTCAACATCAATTGGGGAATTGATGACTGGGCCAAGCTTGCAGTAATCTGCAAACTTGGTCAGCCATAGCCCACTGGTTTTGGCCTGCACCTCAGAGAAGTATATCCCAAATACGACTGATCCCTGGGGTATGCCGCTCATTACACGTCTACTGCTTGAGGTGGCTTCCCCTGTTTTGATTAGGTGGGTTCTAGCAGTGAGCCAGTTTGCTACCCATCTCTTAACATATGGATTGATGCCTAGTTGAGAGAATTTATCTACTATGCCAGAGTGAGAAATAGTGTTGAAGGGTTTGGCCAGGTCATGGTAGGTGGTGTGCACTGTCTTCCCCTTGTCCATGACTTTGGTGACTGTATCAATGAAGTACACCAGATTTAACAGACATGACCTCCCCTTGACAAAGCCAAACTGTGTGGGGACGAGTGTTTGTAGGTTGCCACAGTCCCTGTTAATGAGGTCCACGATAATCTGTTCCATGGCCTTGCAGATCAGGCTAGTTAGGCTGATGGGTTTATAATTTCCTGGATCAGAGGATGCTCCACCTTTGTATAAAGGGATGAGAGTGGCTGTCCTCTATTCAGCTGGGACAAAGCTGGTACTCAGGCTTTGGTTGAATAGAGTGCCTAATGGTGCTGTAAGTTCATGCTTGAGTTCATGTAGGATGCAGCCTGGGGTGTTATTGGGTCCCATGGAGGTTGTATTTTTTGCCTTTGAGAGGACAGTGATGACCTGTTCCCTAGAGATAAGGGGTGGGGGGCAGGTACTGAGGATGTCCTGATTTACTGCTGGGGGGACAGAGGGGAAAAGTTTTCACTGAATCTGTCAGCCAGTAGATTGGCTATATCTGCAACATTTGTGTATGTGGTGTCCTTGAACACCAGTTCTGAACAGATACGGGTGCTTCCCTTGAGATTGCAGACATAAGTGAAGATGGTCTTATGATTGTCTCTAGTAGATGTGGCCAGTTTGGACTTGAAGTTGGCTTTAGAGGATTTCACTAGGGCTCTTATTTGCTTGTTCAGGCTAAGGAGAGAGAGTGCTTCCATTTGGGCACCTGCTCCTTCTTGGTCCTGGACAGCATTTTTTTTTCCTTTTGTCATATAGTTTATTTATTGTGGATGTCCACCAGACAGGTTTACTCTTCCTTGAGAAGGATGATTTTGTCCTGTCGGGTATTCCTGATTCCATGCATCTATATAAATGCTTGTATAGTACTTTGGTGTAGATTTCGACATTGGTGCCAGTTCCTACAGAGGGGGAGGGGGCTGTCAAGCTGTTTATACCATCCCTCAGGAGGTTGTAATCAGATATGGAGAAGTTGTTTTGTTTGACCCTAGCTAGAGGGGGGTCAGGGGAGATGGTGACTTCGAAAGTGACCACTTTATGGTCGGATCTTACCAGGGAGGATAATACCGTAGGGGTGCTGCAGTTGTTACTCATGTTAGTTAATACCAAGTCCAATATATTATCACCTCTTGTGGGGGTATCAAGTAGCTGTTCCAAGGCATTTGCATTGATAAAATAGAGGAATCACTAGGCATTTGTGTTCTGGCAAGAGTAGTTTTTCCAATCTATGGTTGGGTAATTAAAGTCTCCCAGGATCAGGTTAAAGGGTTGAATCTTGATAGATTTGAAGAGGTCCACCAGTGGACATCTTGAGTCAAATTTAGGTCCTGTAGCTAGCTATAATTTGAATAGGGGTCTTGTCAATGGTTAACTGCATCTGGAGTGACTCCTGTGCATCATACTGTTTGACCAGCCTGGACGTGTGTGCCTTTAATATATATTGAAACTCCACCTCCTTTGGCATTACTGCCCACATTTTGGGGTGTGAATATATGATAGAATGAGTAACCAGGTAAGGATGGGGTTCTGTCTGCAGCTTTGAACAAGATTTCTGTGACTGCACAAATGTCAGCATCTTCCAGGGTTGAGAATGCTTATGATGAGTGCAGTTTCATGTTTCGACTCCTAGCGTTTAGCAGCATGACCTTTAATTTGCATTTTGTTGAAATTTTTATGTTGGTAGTATCAACCTCTTGACTTTTTCTAAAAAAAGGTACTATGGGGGAGGCAAAGGCCTTTGCCAGAAGTCTGGAGCCCAAGTGAGACAGATGCAGGCAATCATATCTTCCTAGGCTGTCAGGCATCGGATCCCCTGGAATGACACCAGAAACTAAACCAATTGTTAAAGTAAATCATCTAATCCAAATATTGTAGGAAAAGGGAGACCAGGGCACTCTGTAGTTGTCTGAATAGGAGGCATGTCAACACAGCCACTTGCATTTTTAGGTATTCTCCCAAATAGGAATTCTGCAATTACACAGACAGGATGGTATTTCATGGCTAGTCATCCACAGACATCCACAGAACAATAACTGTGGACTGAAGATGTTTTCTGATAAGAAGCAGTTATTAATCACATATCCTTTCACCAGGCTGAGCCATACCATAGCAGAACCAGGAGTTTAGATGAGCAGCGAGAAGGAACATGGCAAGCTGTGGCTGTGTCCCTTTAAGGACAAGGACAATTTGTAGGTTAATTCTTAGCCACTTTTTAGTTATTCCATCTTGCTCTGTCTTCTGCCAGCATTCTTGCAGGTTATTAAGGAAAAGTACAGACAGAGTATCACAAAAGAAATAAAGCTGCAAATAAAATATACAATAACAATAAGGCAGGCAGGGAACAAATCAGTGACATGCAAAGTAAACTCAAGAAAGGAACACCATTAAAAATTCCAAACGGACACAGTTTACTTTACCTACTAGTTAGTGTTGGATAATGAATTGGCTTGGCATGTATTTACCTGAGCCAGGTTCCTTGGTGCTATTTCCCATTGTATACATGTATAGGTTCATAGATTAGTACTAGGCTAATTGCTCTTGTGGGCCATTTTAAGCCTAGCCAGTTACCCCATATGAGAATCAAACCATGCACTTTGTGTCTACAAGGTAAACACCTTAACCATTATGTCAATCTCCCACCCTTTAGTGCTGTTTGTTGTAGTGGTAGTGATGTTTATAGGACCACATTTTATGATTTAATTCATATAGTCAGATTGTAGCATCTCAGAGAAAAGGCAATAAGTGCTTTCTTTTTTTCTTTTGTTCTTTCTATCTTTATTTCTATCAGCTGGGCTTTAACGAAACTACAGAGATATCACAGTGAGAATAATAAAGAAAAGGTGGGGGGATCACAGCTAGGATCCCCCCCCCACACACAAAAAAACAATTACCCTAGGGTTCAGAAATATTCAGTACATCATGTTAGTCAATTGTGCATTATGAGCAGCGACACGCAGAGTATGTGTGTGAGTCATAGACATACTGACCATATGAAGGGAAGGCCAAGCAACATAGCTGCTGACCATACATGCTAATGGCAGTATAGTGACATGGTAATGAGCAAGATTATTAAAAATTAATGTCTCAGTGTATGCAAATGAGAGAACACAAGATGACAGAGTGATTCAGAGATGTATAAATTCCACAACATGAAGTGCAACCAACAGTAATTTTCAACACAGTGAAATCCTTGTGTTAACATAGGAAGGGGAAGTGCATTTATGGGTAGCCACAACTTTATAGGTTCATAGGTAAGTACTGAGCTATTTGCCCTTGTGGACCATTTTAAGCCTGGCCATTTTCCAATTTTTGTGCTCAAAATAACCTATCTCATTTGGTTATAGACTGACCTTACCCGTCCCATGGCCGATAATTATATATTACCCCAAAGAGAATTACTAGGATCATATCATAGAAAATTTGAGGGGACCCATGCATGGGACAAAGTATTTAGGAGATGCATCTGTCCATTAGTAGTGCAGAGGGCAGTTCTGGGGTAACTTTTGTGTTTCCCATCAATAGATCTAAGTAAGTTACACTTAAATATGGACAGGCCTGAACTTTGTTTTATGTGGATGAGGATTTTGTTTCATAGCACCAGTATCCTGTGCAAAATGTGCCTGTCACTCTAAACCACTCTACTGATGTTGCAGAAGGGGTTAGCTAACATGTATATGCAACAAGTCATTATAGTTGCTATTAACTAGGAAGGTGTGCTTCATCTCTAAGAAGTGTTGTGTCATCCACTTGCCCTTAATATTTCATGGCTTTTGTGACACTAACATTGCAGACCCTTACCGTGTGGACAGAAACACAATAGAGGAGCTAGTAGACATAAGTCAGTCTCATCTGCAGGCTCAAGGGAGTCATAGAGTACCTATTATGATGGATACTAAGGGATGCTCAGCTTTATTAATACTAGCTACAGGAACCTTTCAGTGACCAGCAAAGGATACAGTGGAGGTATCTAAGGCATCAGATTCAAGGATACTCCATCACTTTCTTGATTCCATGCTACATAATGTGTATGTGGTTTCCTCATGTCACAGGAGAGGGAGAGATACAATGCTGTGTGGAACTTCTATGATATATGCCATTTCTCTGAGGTCCTGGGGTGGTATAGACTATACCAATATTGAAATAACGGCCTCGTCTGGTGAGCTGGAAAGAAAGTATGTGAACAATAAAGGTTATCAGTCTGCCAACTACTAGGTTGTTTGTCATTCACAGGGTCATGCAGTTTGGTCTAATGGCCACCCAGGCAACTACTATGACTCCCACATATGACACGTCATGTGTATGAATGGGTTTTGAGGGGTCACTTTCCCTGCAGGCATTTTAATGGCAATGCTGGATAACCCTAGTTGATGACAGCTATCAGAAATGCACAGATCCGTGACATACAATGGACACAGCTATGCCCTATCATAAACCTGCTGATGGCATGCTTACACTGCCTGGATGTAAATGGTGGTACCCTGCAGTATGATCCCAGCATATGTCCTTAAATTCTCAGGACTTGTAATGTCACACAACATAATATTGAGGAAGCAGTTACAACAGGGAGATGGTATGAAGGAGGGGCATTTCCCAGTACACTAGGCTGTGAAGGTGAGGAAGATGAGGTGTCAGAAAAATGACAGTGCTAGATGGAGATGAGTGGAGTGCATTGTGGCAATGTTAAAGAGGTAGTGGCTGGCACATAGCTTTGGGCTATAGCAAATAATATACACTAAACATCATGCATGCAAATCCACAACTAGACACCGATTATCCATGCATAGACTGGCCATACTGTGCATCAAACATTGGCAAATCAAGGAACAACGTACAAAGTACAAGGTACAATTATCATAATTTGCACAGGTGGGAAGGGAACATGAGTGTGCAATGTCTTCCACAGGGAAATGTGTAATTGTTGTAGAAAAGTGTGCTTGAGGAGAGAATGGAGGGGACTATTGTAAAATACATTGTGCTGGGACACTGTCACTGTGCGTGTGTGTGTGTGTGTGTGTGTGTGTGTGTGTGTGTGTGTGTGTGTGTGTGTGTGTGTGTGTGTGTGTGTGTGTGTGTGTGTATGTGTGTGTATGCTGGGACACATCAGTAATGTGGCTATGTCTTATGGTCAGGTCCAGGACACTCAGCTAAGATGGCTTGAGTATCCTGTGCATATTCCATTTAATGGGGCTGCCTCTCCCAGGAATCTCATGGATGGTAACATGACCTTGGCTAGAGGTATGTATGCTATGTAACCATAAACAATAACCTTTTATGGATATGCTACTGGCTTGACCTGCACACCTACATCGATACCCTCTCCTGCTCATAAGCAGTTCTTCACTTGATTTGCTGTGGAAGTGATGATGTTGCATGACCATAACCTTGGTCTACGACATCCATGATGGTCACCTTCACTAGATCCAGAGGTGGAGCAGCTACATAACACATGCCTGACACTCATCTCATAACCAAGGGATGACCTTCTTTGTTCCAGTAGATGAAGGAACATGTCAAGAAAGTCACACATACAGGGCGTGTGCTCCTATTGGTCATCAGGTCCATCCTGTAGTACATGTATCACTGCAATAATACTGAGGTGCTGCAAGTCCATGCCTCCATGATGTGCAAACATTGAATAGCTAACACCAAGTGAGGATGGTACCCATGGCATCCATAGCCACTAGTATGCAAACCCACATTGTCACCTCAAGCCCTTTGCAGCTTGTGGCAGATATTAATGGCTCAGCCATATGGAGAGACATAATTCTTAGACTGCATGTCTCAGCACCAAAGTGTCCTTCTTTTGGGGACTGCATATTTTATTTGGTGTTCACAGTCACAGAGACCATTTCCACAGCCTGGCTAAGGGATTTGGTTTGCACACTCCCTGTATCCAACAATGACACTGTGTCCTATGAATGTGACAGTTATTCACTGCTATCATAATTAGTGTCAAACTGGGAACTTGTCAGTGGATCAGCAACTATTTAACCAAGTGCTGATCCACCAAAATAAAACTGCCAAAACAACTTTTGCCAAGGATGGTATTTTATTTTTTCTCACTGTTGTGTAACCTCAGAGTAGATATATTTAAATTTGGAGTGTATGGGGAATGCAGGGATGCTTACTCCCCCTGCAAAAATAACTATCATTCAAAGATCACCAAAAGTTGTTCTGGACATTTTTTCTCCAGTGGATCGGTGCTTGATTAAAGAATTGTCAAACTGTCAACTTGAATCTATTGGACTCATCTACAATATCAGACAGTTTAGTATCCTTGGCGGTAAAGCCATATAGGAAGTCAACTGTAAAGACATCAAAGCACATATCCTCTACTTTATTATCATTTCCAAATTAATAGGTACATTGAATAGGGGCAGTAATGGAAAATAGACCGTTACCTTATGTTGTTGCCCATGTATGATGAAGCCCTGAGGAACATACATTACAGGAAATCCATGAATTTAGTGTCATGAACAAAAGTAGAAAGATCAGACAATGATTATTCTTACCATAAAAATAGCAAAACACACCTGGGACATCCTGAATGCACAATAGGGTCACATTGCAGCTCAAACACACCACCATCAGAAAGGGATGAGTCTGATCCCTCATGCAGTGTAGCATGAAACTCTTCCATCTTTGTTAATATTGGTTTGACTAACAACCCACTTTCTGTTGTCATACCCTCTGATGCAATGCAGGGATCAAAATTTTGTGCATTAAAATCTGACACTTGCTAAGCACCGTAACAATAGGACCAGGCAGCATTTTCCTGGCTGAACAGTCATTGACCATGGGGATGGATGGCCTGAAACAAGAGATTATTCTCTGTGTGGGAGAACTTGCATTTTCGTGTTTTTCCTTTCTCAGGCGTGATGTTGTGTGGAGAAAGAATAGACCATGTGAAAATGCTACTAAAGAGAGCTTGTCAAAGAGACTATCTCTAGTGTACCACCCACCTTCTACCATGGCCATGCTAATAGTCACAGATAACAGTGTGTTATACTTCCATACCTTACAATACAGCCCTTGCCCACTGCCCCACCCATGTATAACCACTCCACCAAGCAGCTTCCCTACAACTTCACAGTGATCAATGGCAATCAGTCACTAACCCTCAGTCATATACCTGCTATGCTTTGTATATACAAATATACAGTACCCAGGCACAAAAATGGCTGCTACTTTAAGAGTAGCACTAAATCACCTGCCAGCAAGCATCATGGTCTGACATCTTGTGTTTGTTAACCCATATAACTTCTGCTGTGTTATTTTGCCTGTCATCACAACATGCAACCAAGGCATAAATCCATCCAGCATACAAATGTAAAAAAAAAAAAAACACCACTCATGCTGATACTTGATTACTGACAGTGGTTTAGCATACCATCCCCACTGTATATGCAACATTGTTATGTATGCTGTCCAACAGCACTCCTATAGGGGTGCCTTCGATTACCTTTCTCAGAAGGTGTGCAGCACCTTCTTGCTTTCCTTATTTCAAAATATGCATTATGGGCTGAAAATATTTCCCCACAATATTTGCAAAAGGAAAACTTGATTTAAACACTGCAGTGAAAGCAATGTAAGAAGAATATAGACCCTACCTTAAGCAGTCAGTAGTACCCATTTTTTCTTCTCAATCAGCTAAACACAGGTGAAGATAGTTGTTGGCTTTTATACTGAAGACATTCTGGTCTCTCAGAGCTATGATAATGCAATTGAGGGCTTGGTTCATGAATGCATCTGAATCACTTCACTGTATACATCATGGCTACAGGCAGAGTCTTGTGTAAATGTCTTACCTGCTATTGTCCACCTGCATGAGCACATGCGATGTACATAATCTCAACTTCTTTGCTCAAGAAATCTGGACAAATCTAAAAATAATGTGGAGTGGGGCAAAGAGTCAAAATGATGAACAATTTTTAAATGTTACACTAATTTATTTAAAAAGTTAATAGAATAACAGATTCTGCATCAGTGAGGATTTTCCAAACAATAAGAAGCATGGAATTCTAATGCCTGGCATTAGTGACTGACTATAATCCTCAGTGATTGACCAGAAAATCACATTTTTTATGGGGAACTGGACAGAAATATGAAGCGAAATTCTGGAATTCTGGACAATTGAGAGCTATGTGCATTGATTATGTATGGGTCGGTCAATATCAGAAAAGAGAATAATACATTTCTTGCTGTATGCCAGCAGATTATGGAAGTACTAAAGAGCAATGCTGATCAAATAGTTTTACAACATGACATTACATCTCATGCTCTGCATGTTACAGTTAGTGGTCTGGCTATTACATTAGTGGTCTGAATATGGTTTACTATCAAAATATTGAAATTCACATGGTCAACGGTCATAACATCAAAAGTCATTACCCAGAACGTTCAAAATACTGGAAAAAAAAGTGTCAAATTTTAAATGGTCGAAAAACACCTGCAGCACTGACAGTAGTGTTTTTGCAGGGGGGCTGCGCCCCCTGTACCCCCAGTGGGGGGCTGTGCTCCCCACACCCCTTACTACTTATATATTACAACTCTGAGATCACACAACAGTGCTGACAAGGGTAAATGCTTCTCTGTTCTCAACATAATGTCGACAGATAATTTGCATGCACTTTCTGTCGACCAAATGAGCCACTTAATATTCATGTATCCACATTATGGGTCAATCAAATCAACGCTAGACCATATGAATTTCAACATTTTGATAGTAAACCCTCTGATTATTACATCTTGGGATATTATATGTTCAAGACATGAATATCAAGGAAATTCAATGAAAGAGCAAAGCAGGAGAGGTGAATTTTGGCATCTATGTCCAAAACACAGAGCATCTTGGATTATGCTTAGAAAGACCTGATCATAACATTTTGAGTGCATGGAGCTTTACTTACTTCCATGTACCACAAAGAAAGTAGTGGTGTTTTGCAGCTTAGAATGCCATAACACACAAATAGTTGCCACACAGAGACCTATTTCTCAGCTGTAGTTGATTTAGACTCAAGATTTAGCTCTGTCCTTTTTAAACCCTCCTAAAACTGTTTGTGGAAGAAAAGGTAGTAGATTGCATTTTATAATGACAATAATTTATACTTCTCAATGATTTAGATTTTCACAAAATGTCCAGATTTTAACTTTATATGTTTAGCGTGTTCCTCATAAAATTTGTGGCTTTCTAGTAAAGCACTGAGGACTGATGTCAGTAAATAATAACATGAATTTGAGTTTCAGACTTCATATCCATTAGAAAACCAGAGCTAAGACAAATCATGTTATTCTACCAACTTTCTAAGTTTATAAGAGCAGTATTTAAAATCTTTCCTTATTTTTGGGCCTTTGTCTCCCCACCATTTTAGGCTTTGTCCAGATTTCTTGTACAAAGAGGTTGAGAAGTATGCAATAATTAGAGTTGCAGACTTAATTTACTACAATAAATGTTTGTTAATTTACATCCTTTTATTCCAGCAACATCTGAAATTAATAGTACTATTTTAAAAAATGTCCCCAGTTGTTCTTGGATTTGTTTCTCATTCTGGACATAAGCAGTTGAGATCTACAGTGGATATAAAAAGTTTACACACCCCTGTTAAAATGCCAGCTTTTTGTGAAATAAAAAAAATGAGACCGCAATAAATCATTTCAAAAGTTTTCCCACCTTTAATGTGACCTATAACCTGTACAATTTCATTGAAAAACAAAGAAATATGTTAGGGGAAAAATATAAAAAATAAAAAACCTACAATACGCTGGTTGCATAACTGTGCACACCCTTAAACTAATACTTTGTTGAAGCAGCTTTTGATTTAATTACAGCATTCAGTCTTCTTGGGTACACACCTGCCATCAATTAAAGAGACTCTGATTAACCCCAAATAAAGTTCATCTATCCTAGTAGGATTTTCCTGACATTTACTCAGTTGTCTGCTACAGCAAAAGCCATGGTTCACAGAGTCCTTACAAAGCATCAAAGGGATCTCATTGTTGAAAGGTATCAGTAAGAAGAAAGGTACAAAAAACTTTTCATGACATTGGATATACCATGGAACACAGTGAAGACAGTCATCAAAAAGTGGAGAAAATAAGGGACAACAGTGATGTTGCAAAGAAATGGATGTCCCTCCAACACTGATGAAAAGACAAGATGAAAACAGGTTAGGGAGGCTGCCAAGAGACCTACAGCAACACTGAAGAAGCTGCAGGAATTTCTGGCAAGTACTGGTTGTGTACTACATGCGACAACAATCTCCCATATTCTCCATATGTCTCGACTATGGGGTAGGATTGCAAGACAGAAGCCTTTTCTTACAAAGAAAAACATCCAGGCCCAGCTAAAATTTGCAAAACAATGCATCAAGTCTCCCAAAAGCATGTGGGAAAATGTGTTATGGTATGATGAGACCAAGGTTGAACTTTCTGGCCACAATTCCAAAAGGTATGTTTGGCACAAAAACAACACTTCGCACCACCAAAAGAACACTGTCCCCACATTGAAGCATGGTAATGGCAGTATCATGCTTTGGGTTGCTTTTCTTCAGCTAGAACTGGGCCTTTAGTCAAGGTGGCAGTAAGTATGAATGGCTCCAAATACCAGTCACTTTTGGCCCCAAACCTTCAGGCATCTGCTAGAAAGCTGTAGATAAAGAAGAATTTCACCTTCAACATGACAATGACCCCAAGCATACATCCAAATCAACAAAAACATGGCTTCACCAGAAGAAAATTAATGTTTCAGAATGGCCCAACCAGTGCCCAGACCTAAATCTAATAGAAAATCTGTGGGGTTACCTGAAGAGGGCTATGCACAAGCGATGCCCTTGCAATCTCACAGATTTGGAGCACTTTTGAAAGGAATAGTGGGCAAATATTGCCAAGTCAAGATGTGCCATGCTGATAGACTCCTACCCAAGAAAACTGAATGCTGTAATTAAATCAAAAGGTGCTTCAACAAAGTATTAGTTTAAGGGTGTGCTAACACAACAAAGTATTAGTTTAAGGGTGTGCACACTTATGCAACCAGTGTATTGTACGTTTTTTATTTTTTTATATTTTTTCTCCTAACATATTTGTTTGTTTTTCAATTGAATTGTACAGATTGTAGGTCACATTAAAGGTGGGAAAAGTTTTGAAATTATTTATTGTGGTCTCAATTTATTATATCACAAAAACCTGGCATTTTAACAGGGGTGTATAAACTTTTTATATCCACTGTATTCACAGAGAGTCATCAACAAAGAAAAGCATTAGATAGCTAATAAACACTTTACTAGGAGTTAAAAAAAAAGTCAAAATGAAGTGTTTAATAACTTCCTGCCACTCTTTTGTTGCTACTGCTGAGCAATGAAAATGCTCTATCATGAGACTGGTGATTTAGAGTGCTACGGGGGTGTTTAACAAAAGCTTGTTAAACATCTTTCTGATGTCAGAGATGTGCTTAACAAACCAGTCTTTTCACTGATTTCAGTGCATAATCACAGAGCGCCACCATGCCCTATATTACTATATAATATATACTATATATTAATTTATCAGTGTCACAAATTGTGCTGTGAGCATTAAAGGTAATGTTGTGGGTGTTGCAATTATTGCTATTAGTGTTTGATTTAGGACTTTGTGTGTTAGTTGCTAAGGCAGAACAGAAGGGAATTAGAATTTCAGGTGTTAGATGTAGTCCTTTGGTTAGTACACAAAGCTGAGGGTTACTCAGTATGCTTATAAACTTTACTATCCAAAAACCAAATATGCTGCTCCTCCATCCCCGTACCCTGATAAATGCATACACTTGACAAAATAATCTTAATAAAGGCTTGTTCAGCTTGCAGTAAATAATGTCAGTTTAGTTTCTGAATAATTATACCAGCTACATTTGCATTTTAGCAAAGTTAGACTCATAAGTGGTTATGCTTGAATGCTTGTCTCAAAATATGATTTTTTTTATCTTTAATTAAAGCCTATTTTACAAGGTAAGTCCTCAAAGTGCTGTGCTCACTTTATTCTGGTTATTACCTGGAGAACATGAAACAGAAAATGAATAATGAACGAGGGAAGATAATTAGACCTGGAAGAACATGAAATAAATACAAATTTCAATCATACATTGCTAGACAGGTATATCATTTTAACATTGTACAGAAATTGAAAATTGTAGATTAAAAGATTAAAGGCATGTGAAATCCAAATATGCACTGCACTGACTTTTTGGAATGGCTTAGAAACTGATAGACTAATTTACATTTCTTTTGATGGTGGGCAGGACTTAAGAATGGAATAAAACAGTCTGTTCCTGTGCCAGTTTGAAAAGGTACTAAGCTCATGTTATAAGTGCACTTACTGATTAGAAGTATTCATGTGACTACACTTCAAGCCTTTATATGATTTGCTACTTTTGTAAGTAAATGATGAACGTAGAAAAGAGGCAGGGACATTAAGTTTGCTTCTCTATAAAGTTCTACTTTAACAACATTGACATTTTTACCTGGGTTAACAATAATGGTGGTGAGGAAAGGCACCTGTGAAGAAAACCATCTTAACGCTGTCTAAGAATCTGTGTCTTGAAAAGTTCTCCACTCTCCACCGCTAATAATCCCTGATACTTTCTCATTTGAACTGGTTAGTTTAACATTGATATTAACATTGAATCAATTAAGTGCTCTAATATCTAATGCCTGTTTGGGCATTGATTGTAAACTTAGTTATTATCATATCTTCACGTTAAAAACTGAGGACTGTTGCACTGCAAAAAGAACGCAGTCCACTATTTTTCATTGTAAATATGACCTAGATAACCTGCAGGACAAGTATCATTTTATTCTATAGGCACTGTTTCCTCTCTACTTGCTGACCGTCGACCTTTATCCTATGGGGTGTACCCGTTCATTTCATTACACTGTCAGCACAGTTACCGACTTGTGTGAGTGCTAACTGCAGGGATACATCATCTAGACAGGCATCAAGGATGTCACACTGGCAGCCCATATGCCAATAGCTTACCTTACAGCTTCTTGCCCAGTGCCACTGGCACAACATGTAGCATACTCACCTTTGATGCAGAAGGCTGTCACTTCTATTCCCACACCCAGTAGATAGATTTCTGACACTGTAGTGACACATGATGAGAGTTCTGCACTCCTGAGAGTGCCATCCTCCGTTTGAAAAGGTAAAACAAAGTTTCCATCTCCTTGAGTTGGTGATGGCTGAGATGGATATAAAAGGTACCATGGCACTTATTGAAAAGTGTAGGGGAAATTCTCTCATACCCTGGCCATCCACTAATAATATAAATACCACCTCACATCTCCTGTGAAAACATGCCACTAGCTTAGTGGAGCAAATCTGGTCAACAAATGGTACATGTGAACAAATAAAAGATTCCTTAGGCTCTCCTTCAGTCCACAAGGGAGTGCCCATGAATTCAGAGAGGAGGGTATTTCTGTGTTAATCTTTAACATCTGCTCTGGGATGTGGGGTGGTGGGCATGTAATCCAAATCACCACAGGGGGCCAGTATGTCCTCCCCTATCAGAGCGTGAAATATAGTGTACGTACAATGAAGGTTACAATCAATTAGCAGTTTGGTGATCCAAATGCCTACCACAACTTGCACATGCACTCACTGTGCCTTCTTTAAGGAAACATGGTGAATCCTGACTTGCTCTGATGCCTCCCATACAGAATAGACAATATAATCTTGACACCCCATCCCTAACAGATACACAAGCTGCTAGATGAAACCTCTGGCTGTCTGCATCTTAGGCAGGGTTTTATTTCTCTACACCAATAGTGTAAATGCACTCTATGGGTGAGAGAGACATGTAGGCACCCAGAATCTGCAGTCATGGTAAATGGGAGATGTTGGGAGTAGCAAAGATAGGAAAAGGGGACAAAGCAAGGCTGTCCTCTACCCCAGGCTTATTCACATTAGTAGCAGCAGAAGAGTTAGTAATTACAGCAAGGAAAGAGATGCAAGTTGTCTGAAATCTAAACAGAATCAAAACACAATTCGTAAGGTATGCTGATGACTTCATGGTGCTAACTACCAAGGTGGAGGAAAATTGGAAGAAATCTTATATATATATATATATATATATATATATATATATATATATATATATATATATATATTTGACAAATTTGCAGAAATAACACAATTCAGATACAATAAAGTGAAAATGGTGTTATTTGAAATAAGAGGTGAGAAAGCAAGAGGAGATGGGGGGAGAGCAGGAGGAAGAAATAACTGAAATATTTAGAAATGCATTCGGAGGTAATGGTGGAAGTTAAAATTAGAGAGAACCGAGTAAGACCAAAGAGGAAAATATGGGAAATACTAAAGAGAAACTGGGAAGCTTACATTTATTGTATTGGAATAGTAAATGCAGCATGGCTAATGCCAACAGATTTTCAGGAACAGAGAAACCCACCAATGGATCCATAGGTGAAGTTATTGATAGAATGATCCCAGCAGCTAGAGGAATGACTAAAGAAGGGAAAGTGCAAAAAGGAGAGCCAAAACCAAATGCAGACTCATCCGAAAGAAGAAGTTATGCCACACATTTCCACATATGGGCATACGTTTAATACCATAGAGAGCTATATTAATGAAAAAGATACGGAAGAGAGGATAGGAAAGATGTGAGACCGCAAATGGGCTGAAGGGAGTCAGTCAGGGAAGCAAACGAGAGAATAATGGTAAGATGGGGAAATACAAAACGGAAAAGGAAAGTAAGGGAAATGCTAAGGCACACAATATCTCTCAGCTGTTTTTGCCCAAGAATCAGGGACAAAGCCAAAACTAATGGGGGCACAAAGACCCAAAATCAGAGGAAATAATTAAATGTTACTCTAATACACTTTGCAAAGCTAACAGTGCAACAGGCTTTGCATCAGAATGCATTTTTAAAAAAATAATAAATATGAAACTCAGATACCCAACATTACAAACTCAGATACCTAGCATTACTAACTGGGTCTATATTATAAACACAAAAGCACAAAATAGTGAATACATTTACGTCGACACATAAAGGTCAATGTACAAAAAGAGCCAAATACATAATCAGCGAAAATGAAAATGCTGAATGTATTTGCTTGGCCAGCAGGGAAATCGTGGGGATGAGGAAATATATCCTTTTCCCCATTGTAGTGCGGTCTTGGAGTTGACATATTTAAGTGGGGGGAGGGGCGCAGTTTCAGCTTACCTGCATGGTGCTGTTGGTTGACGAAATACATTTGGCGTTTTCATTTTCAACAATTATGTATTTTGCTCTTTTTGTAAATCGACCTTTATGTGTCGATGCACATGTATTCACTGTTTACAGCTTTTGTCTTTATAATACAGACCTTTAATAACTCAGATACCTAGCATTACTAACTCAGATACCTAGCATTACTAACTCTGATGCCTAGCATTACTAGCTCAGATACCTAACATTACTAAGTCATATACCTAGCATTGCTAATTCTCATGCCTAGCATTACTTACTCAGATACCTAACATTACTAACTCAGATGCCTAGCATTACTAACTCTGATGCCTAACATTACTAGCTCAGATACTTAATATTACTAACTCAGATACCTAGCATTACTAACTCTGATGCCTAGCATTACTAGCTCAGATACCTAGCATTACTAACTCAGATACCTAGCATTACTAACTCAGATACCTAGCATTGCTAACTCTCATGCCTAGCATTACTAACTCAGATACCTAACATTACTAACTCAGATGCCTAGCATTACTAACTCTGATGCCTAGCATTACTAACTCTGATGACTAGCATTACTAACTCTGACGCCTAGCATTACTAACTCTGATGTCTAGCATTACTAACTCAGATACCTAACATTACTCAGATACCTAGCATTACTAACTCTGATGCCTAGCATTACTAACTCAGATACTTAACATTACTAACTCAGATACCTAGCATTACTAACTCTGATGTCTAGCATTACTAACTCAGATACCTAACATTACTAACTCATTGTAATTGTCAGTGATCAGTTAAAAATCAAACAAATTATGATGGACAGGACAAAAATGTGAGGCATAATCAGGACATTTGAGAGGTTTGTGGGCTAGTGAGATGTGAGGACAATTGAAAGTAAAACAGCATGTAGACAGATGGCAAAAACATGGGGTAAGAGAAGAACAATAACTGATGAAGCAGCTTCTGTTTGGGATGCAAGTCTTTAAGACACTCAAAGACTAAATCCAAGGATACAAACTACTAAGAAGTGAATGGTGGGGTTGTATATCTCTGAGGAAAATATGATTAGAAAGACAGACCAAAAGAGAGGAAGGCAGAAAAAAATAGGACAGCCTCCTGGGAAAATGAGAACAGGTCCAGAAACAAAGATTCAGAATGATGTGTGAGGATGTCAGAGCAGGAAAGAGAGGCAAAGTGTGGAGTGTAATGAAATGAATAGAGAAGAAAGTTGTGGTCTGGTATTATGACTTCACATATACTAATTAGTGATCCTACATTAGCGGGCGTCTTACCACACATTTCATGTTTGCGATTGGAGAAGCTAGATGTTTACAAGCTATGGAAGTGCAGTTTAATATGTCTCCTACTCAGATTGGTTTGATTTCTGGAAAGGTCAGATATGGCCAATATAATACGTGCCAGTAACAAATGTGTTGTTAATGGACAGTTCCGTTATTTGAGAGATACCTCAGATAACCTACACCTGTAACAGTATGCATGACATTTTTGCACATGTTCTCCAAATGAGTGGCATATTGGTAAAACCATTAAAGAACTGCTAGTGCATTTACAAGAACACATTTGGGAGGCTGACAGCGCCTCACTTTTAAATGCAGCACCTACACCTGTCAATGAAGTCCACTCTGAACAGGCAGACAGTGCAAAAGGTGTGTTATTAAAAAAACTGAGTTCTCTGCAGGAACAATATTAGGCAAGCAATCACAGGGACCATAAGATGTATAGCTGAATGCACCTTTAACTAGACACACTTAAAAGTTCTTGCCACCCTTGTTAAGTATTTAATACTACTTACCTCTCAAATTAAGCAGGGTCTTACATGTCTATCCATCCAACTGTCATAACTAAAGGTGATCAAAATAATACTTTGTTTGACCCATAGTGGCAGCTTATTCCATAGGCAGGGAATAGGCTGTGTTAGGAACCTATCTCTCCAGCCAGTTTTGTTGATGTTTTGGGATGAATTCAGGTCTCTAGTGAAGGTGTGTGTAGAGGCAATGGTCCTGCAAATAAATGGGAGGTCAAACACGATTTAATCTTTTGTGGCTTGAAAAGCTAGACACTGGTCATCTTGAATTAGCTGATAGGCTGCTGAATATAAGATTCAATATCTTTAATTTTCTTGGTTAGAAATCGTTAGGGGCTGAATATAAGATTCAATATCTTTAATTTTCTTGGTTAGAAATCGTTAGGGGCTTTTCAGTTGAGCAATATGCTTGAATGTATACATTCCAAAGGGGGAATTCTATTTGATGATGGGGCCAGACAATGGAAGAATACAGGTATAGAATGGCTGCTCTTGCTCTTGAAGATATTCCCTTGGTAATTAACTTGGCCAGAGAAGGATTTTCTGACAACGGTGGAAGCATGATGAGCAAATAAGAGAGACAGAAAGAGACCGAGAGAGAGAGACAGAGAGACAGAGAGAGAAAGAGAGAGAGACAGAGAGAGAGAGACCAAGAGAGAGAGAGAGAGACAGAGATGGAGAGACAGAGCGAGAGAGAGAGACAGAGAGTGAGAGAGAGACAGAGACAGAGAGAGAGAGAGAGACAGAGACAGAGAGAGAGACAGAGAGACAGAGAGAGAGACAGAGACAGAGAGAGCAGAGAGAGAGAGAGAGAGAGAGAGAGAGAGAGAGAGAGAGAGAGAGAGATAGAATTGTCCTCATAAGTACTTATGTTTCTTATGACCATCTCTGTCTGAAGAATAATGCCATTTATAAGATATGAAGTGAGACTTGCATTTTTGCTGAATGCTGCTTTGCTGCACTTTTTTGCATTTTTACTTTGGCTATTGTTAGTACACAAGGTATATGTATATTCCAACTCCTGCAGGATCTGTTTATTATTAGTGGATGACCAGATATCAGTACCCAACTAAAAGTCATCAGCAACCTTTGTCAACTAAATTTCTGGGATATTGGCTTGGATGTCTTCAAAATAAATGTCAAACAAGAGCGGTCCTGGTTTGGATCCATGTGGTGCCCTACTTGTTAAAATGTTGTACTCAGAGAGTGTCCCAGCAACTTTCACATCCTAGGATCTGTTGAGTGGTCAATTTGCAATTCAGCAGACAATGCACAGGTTTACATAAAGTTGTTCTAATTTTTCAATGATTACAGCATGAGTAATCATATCAAAAGTCTTGGCCAGATGAAGAAAATCAGCATGCACAGAATGACCACTGTCCATACGTCTCAAATTCTTAGCACAAGAAATCTGGACAAAGCCACAAATAATGGGGGGACACAAGCCCAAAAATAGGGGCATGTTTTAAATATTGCTCTTATAAACCTAGAACGTTGTTAAAATAAAAGATTTTGTTTTATCATTATTTTCTGAAAGACATGAAGTCTGAAACTCAAAATTCTGTTACTATTTAGTGACTTTAATCCACACTGATTTACCAGAAAGCCACAGATGTTATGAGGAACAGACCAAAAATACAAGGCAAAATCTGGACAGTCTGTGAAAATCTGGACAGTTGACATGTATGCCCCTATCCACAGCCTATGTAACCTTTTCAAAGAAGCTTACTAGGTGGAGAAGACAGGACCTGCCTTTCACAAATCCAGACTGATTGGGACTTTGTTTACTTAAGTTGCCCATGTTTATGTAAATGACTTTTGTTATGACACATTTCATGGCTTTGCATATAAGACTGGTGAGGCTGATGGACCTATAGTTATCTGGGTCATTACAGGGGAACCACTGTATAGAAGACTCACATCAGCTGTTCTCTAGATATCAGACACTAACCCTGTAGACAGGCTGAGGTTGAACATTATAAGAGGCTCAGGTAGTGCATATTTGGGGTGCTGATAATGCAGATATGTTGCTTGTTCCCTTGGAAGCATCACTTTTATCCTTTGACAGGGATTCTAAAACTGTTGCAATGTGATGTCAGGGAAAAATACATTTTTCAGAATAGTAAGGACCACAATGTGGGCATTTAGGATAAGATTAGCACAAAATGTGCCTGCTGATAAATTGGCTATATCCTTGGGATCAGAGTGAGTGATATTATTGTGGATGAACTCAGTGCATTGTTGAACATTATTCCTTCATTTTCTGAGACAGCTAAAGAAAGCTTTGTAGCTGTCTGTCTCTGAGTCAACATTAGCTGACTCAATCACTTACAGCCCTCAGACATTTTAGTCACCCCCCCAGGCAGAAACATTATGGTTCCTACCCTTAAAGTCTGTAAAACACTCCACACTAAACTGTAATTATAGCCCTTCCAGTCTCTAAAGAAACATTTACTCATCTGTTTTTTTCTTCTTCTGTGTGATATATCCCCACTACCCTTCCAATCTGTCTCTGAGGCAGCAATAACTGACTGACTTACAGCCCTCAAACAAGGTAATTTCTTAGGGCATCCTACTGGTAAAATTAAAAGGGCTTTCACTACTTTTTAAAGAAAAAAAGCATTAGTAACAAAAGAAGGACTAGCATTATAGATGTGACTTCAGAGCAACTGATAGTTTATTTTTTAATTGCAGCATACCTTGCTTGGCTTATCCCACTCCATTCACCCTACAGGCTCATTTTGATCCCCTACCCTACCCTGCCCACAATGCCCACCCACCCCTGCATACTCTGGTTTTATAGGTAACCTCCTTTACAAAAGCCCTCCCTTCATCCTCCCATTATACAAAAATAATATATCTCAGCACCATCTATACATGCCCTTCCACTTCCTAAGTCATATCCTCTTTTCTCAAACCTCACCATCCTATTTCTACCCAGTCATACTAGAACAACACAGCTGGTTAAGCTGTTCTCACGTCTCTACACCATCTTCTAGATAAATTTACTATACACACCCCCATACCTATCACTCTCATATCTACTCTCTCATTCAGTACATCTACTCTTTTTTGTCTTTACTATCTGCTACACCCCCATTTATTCCTTAACAAAATCTACCCCTCTATTAACAATTTTATTTTCTACATCACTTAGAAGTCATCCATCCAAGATAGCAGCATGCTACTTTACCTCTTCTTACCACCCATCCTACTTTTCCTCTCTGAGTTGTCATCCTATCACACTATCCTACTATACCCTCCAACATCACCCACACTTACCCACACTGTATCACCCTACTATGTAAGTCCACATTTCCCTGTCTCCCCTCCTTCTTTAATTTCTCCTACATTCAGCTTCATAAACTAAAACATTTCAACAGTCTTCTCTACTCTCCCAAACATAGACTAAAATCCATTGCCTACTACATTACTTTTTTCACCAAATTAACACTATTTCCTACTGCACTTTTACTAGATGGGGACATCCACCCCAATCCCTGTCCATCCCCTCCCACCATCACAACTAGCACTGCCAAACCCACAAGGTACCAACCTCTGTCCTCCCCAGCTAAATATCTATCACTCTATTCCATAAACCTACAAAGTCTTCCAAACAAAATAACAGAACTTCATGCTTGGATTGCCCACCACTCTCCCCACATCTTAACTCTCTCAGAAACTTGGCTTAAACCACATATTACAAATTTCGAAATTCTACCTCCTGGATATAACATCCTCTGACAGGATAGACTTTCTAAAAAAGAGGGAGGTATTGCCATCCTCTACTCTGAACATCTTAACCTCTCCCCCCTCTTTGCCACTCCCAGACTTCTCCCCAACAGAACTTTTCTTTTTTAACTATCATCTCAACCATCATAAAAAGCTGTCCATAGTATATATCTACATGCCCCCTGGCAGCAACATTCCAATCCATGAAAATATCTTCTCTTGGATCTCCCAAAATATATGATATGAAACAATCATACTAAGTGATGTTAATATTGATTGGAATAAGCTGTCCCCAACCCCCAGTTCCTCTATTAACTTATTCGGCTTCAGTCAATGTATTTATTCTACCACTCACATACACAAAAACTCTAGCTCAATTCTTGATTGGATCTTTACTTCCAACCCAAATCAGTATCACAATCCCACCACCTTACCAGAATCAATAAGTGACCACCTCTCTATCTTCATACTAAGGCTATCGTCGCAAACCCCTAAAACCCACATCTATAGACAGTGCTATAACCTGCCTAAATTCAGTGCAGAAACATTTAATTACCAACTCTCCCTGGTCAACTGATCTCACCTTTATAGCATTCCTCTAAATTATGCTGCTCTTGAATTTAACAAAATTTCCCTAAACATACTAAATGCCCTAGCTCCCATTAGGAAAATTAGGATCAAACTAAATCCCACCCCCTGGTTCTCCAAAGATGCCCTTTCCACCATGAAACTTTGAGACAATACCTGGAAACAATGGTCTAAGTCAAAACCTCCTTCTCTCCTTCTTAAATATAAAGAACTCAGAAACATCACTAAAAAAATGATTATTCAGGACAAAACAAAATGCTATCAATAAGCCCAATCCACCCAGTTTTCTAATCCAAAATAATTATGGCACACTATGAACAGTATACTCCATCCCATTAAACCCTCTACCCCAACCCCTGCCCTGACAAAACCCATCTTGAAACTACCACTATTCTAAATAACTACTTTGTAGAATCTATCAGAAAACTAACTCCCCCAGACTACAGTCAAAAACTAACTTTAAAACCCTCAACCACCCAGCCCCAATCAGCCTTCTCCCTGAAATCTGTTTCCACTGTCTATATCAAATCCCTTCTGCTAAAACTGAAACCTTGCTGACCCTCTTTTGACAACCCACCCTCACAATTTCCTAAACTTGCTGCCAACTCTATAGCATATCCCATCTCAATTCTTATTAATCATTCTATCAAAGAATCCTCAGTCCCTGAGATCTGGAAATCCTTCTGTATTATTCCACTTCACAAAGGAGGTAACTCCACTGAACCTATCAATTACCGACCAATAGCCATCCTTTCCCCTCTCTCAAAAATTCTCAAGAAATGCATTCATAGGCAACTTATGTCCTATTTACTTCAAGAAAGCCTCCTTACCCCCTCTCAGCATGAATTTAGACCTCACCATAGCACATCCACAGTCCTGCTGTCTTTTACCCTGACTGTAACAGAAGCAAGGGACAGCAATAAACTTGTATCATGTGAGTTCCTCGACCTCTCTAAAGCTTTCAACATTGTCTCCCACCCTAAACTCCTCTCTAAACTATCTGAACTTAACCACTCCACCTCCACTATCATCTGGTTCTCCAGCTATCTCAATAACTGACATCAATCTGTTAAATGGCAGACTTCCTACTCACCCTTCTTACCTATCCAAACTGGTGTCCCCCAAGGATCCATCCTTGGCCCCCTCCTCTTTAAAATTTTCACTAACAATCTTTCCTCTATCTGTACCTCATCTTCACTAATCCAATACGCTGGTGACTCTACCCGTATCACCCTCTCTGACAACCCCACTGTCCTATACTCTCTCACACAGACTTCCTTTAATATCACTGAACACTGGCTAACTGACAACAAACTAATCTGTAACCCAAAGAAAACCAAACTTCTCCGTTTCCTCCTAAAATCTATATCCCATCATAAAACATCTTTCAATCTCTCTTCTCTTGACAACACCGATATCTATGCAGACTCCACTACAAAAAAATAAATAAATAAATGTCTAGGAATCAGTATTGACAACCAACTGAAATTTGACCATCACATCATACAGTCCATCAAAAAGACCAATCAAAATAGATTTGCTGTATAGACACAAAAAATTCTTAATTAACACCGCTAGGACCTCACTTGCACAAGCCTGTCTTCTCCCCTGCCTACTCATTGCTTTCCCTATATTCACACACACATCCAAGCAAATCTCCTAACCAAACTACAACAAACTTACAACCAGATATCCAGATTTGGCTGTAATCTCCTCTACAAATCCCATTACTGCCTTGCACTAAAAAAACTTCAGTGGCTTGAGTTCCCACAACTACTCCAACTTTCACGGCTACAAATTGCACATTCTCTTTTCTACAAATCTGAAAACTGTCCATCCCTGTCCACTCTCTTATCCCTCTACAAACCTGCATGAGCTCTCTGTAGCACTGACCAAGTACAACTCAACACCCACAAGTTCAACAAAACTATTGGCAGGTTACATTATAAATGCTCCATATCTCAAATCTGAAACAAATTCCCATCTAAAATAAGACATGTCCAATCTTCACTCCTGTTCAAAAAATAACTGAAAAAATAATTACCTAACTCTCCCTCCTGCAACTGCCACCACCCCACCTAATATGCCACTACCACACCAGAACTATTCCCTATATATAGTTATAATCCTGTGAATCCATAGCTATACCACTGAGCACTCTTAAAAACTAAACTTTTCTCCCAACTTTGTCCCCCTATTTTACTTCTTATTTCCCTGGCCACCCCAACTCTTTCCTCTTTATTTCCTTCTCCCCACCCTAACTTTACCACCTCTCCTTCCACTACGCCCACTATAATTGACCTAACTGAAACTCTTTGCTCTTCTCTCTCTTCAATTATTCTTCACTCTTCTTTACACTCTGCTCACTATTCTATTTTGTTCCACCAACTCGACCTCTATCATTTTGTTGTTGTACATGCACAAAATGCTTATTTTTAATGATTTCTACAAGGCATTAATGTTGTTACTCATGTCTCTTTATCTTGTCCTTTTTAATGTTCTTAAACTTGCAATGTAACTTGGTATGGTTATGATACGTGTATTATTTTTTGGCATCATCTTTTTTATCATGTGTTTGTGGAGCTTTGTCGATACTTAATAATTATCTACAAGACATTAATGTTGTTACTTACATGTCTTTTTATCTTGTCCTTTTTATGTTTTTAAACTTGCACTGTAACTGGGTTTTGCTATGATATATGTGTATTATTTTTTGGCATCAACTTTTTTATCTTGTGTTTGTGGAGCTTTTCTCCTCAGGTTTGCACTGAAAATGGGCCCCAATTCCAGTGGACTAACCCAGTTAATAAAGGACAAATAAATAAATCTTTTGCAATGTTAAGTTTATACTCTGCTTTACATTTTCTAGCAGTGCTCTAAGTTCCTTGCTGTCATGTTTCAGTGTGGTCTTGAGGGAGGTGGGTTGGGAATTTCTTGCAAAGTTTCATTATTTCTCTTCTTTTGTTACACAATTTATTTATACTGAAGTTCTTCCGGAGGGGAGTGTCTATTTCTGAATATACCATTTTAGTTACAATGGATGGCTACAAACCTATCTTTAAGTGGGGATATATTACACAGTATTTTGGCCATTGAAGTACATTTGATTCTCAAGGTCCAATACAATGAGCCTAAGAGGCATGAATTTGCATGTTAATTGGTGACATGGTGAATGAGTGATGCTATTGGAGATTTATATGGTTTTACGTGATATTGCTGTTAACATAAATTGGAAGATGGGAATTGTTTTTGCATGGTTATAGATTCCAACAGTGTCTAACTCCTTCAGTATTTTTACCCGACAAAGCAGGGTGAATAAAATGGTCTATCTGCTTTGACACTCAGTTTGTTGTTTTCATAATTTACACAGTTTACTTATGTCTATAGGTCTGTCCATCTAGCATGTGTGTGCACTCCAACCCGGTGACTCTATGGGAAGTCAATTCACAGTGACCATTTGTATATTATAGATGCGTCACAAATTTGTGAATCATATGAACTGCCCAGGTGGCACACTGGTACATTATTAATGATGCCCTCAGTATTGCAGGTCATCTGGCAGTACAGAGTTAAATACTTTCCTGTTGTTGTATAGTAAAACCTGTGGACTAAAAGGGCATTGAGAGCAGAATATGCTCAGTTTATGGCCTTCATGATGTATGATTTCAGGACAATGGACTAAATAATAAAGGCCTCATGTGGTGTTTCTCTCATCTGCAGTCCTGGAGAACTAGATAGTGTCCACCACGTTATAATATTGTGTTGGAAAGCTGCTTTAGGTTTCACAAGGCTGATGCCTGCAGTATCCTTAAGGTATCCCCTGTAGGTCATTGGAAGGTCTGTGTAGCTAAGGTGGTTAAGGCTGTACAGACTTTTATATTAACATTACACACAGCCTCTGCAGATTTGCTTATGGATGACACAGTATGAGTCTGCCTTACATTAATCTCATGCACTTGGAAATGGCCAACAACTGTTGGTCTGTAAGTTTCTGTTATTTCAGGCACCATCTTTACTTACTCCATGGCTGTAACATGTGGCATTGTAGCAATGGCTCTAATAGCAGCTGCTGACACTTGCTTCTGTGCTCCAGTTGCTGCTATTCTAGCAACAGTCCCATTGTACACTGTAAATCATGGCATTCAAAATGGATAGGGACCATCCCACCATCCCACCATTTTATACATTTTTAAATTTCTCCACTATTTTGGACTCCTTCACTTGTATAAGCTCTGTTTGTTTGCATTGTGCTTCTCAGTTCAGTATTAGCATGCACACTCATCAGGTTGTCCTGCATACAGTGATATTTTGACAATTATGTGGTCACAGTATCTGCGTCCTAGAGTTGTTCATACCCTATGCATGGCCAGTACCATGCTAAAATGCATTGTGTAGTGCATGTCTATAAATAATTGCAAGATTCTTACCAATGCTTCAGCAGACTGCAGTTTTGAAACAGTTTTTTTTTTTAAGAAAGAGCTTATCAAAAGGCAAATTACATCAAATCTTTTAATCGTGTGATCACTTGTACCATTCTTTGTGCATATTCTTTTACATTTTGAAACTAGGGCCTTCCTTAGCAGAAATGGCACTACAGGTGAAAGGCTCCGTAGCATCCCACCCATTGCCCACCTCTCAAGCCCCAACACACACATTTGCACACACATACCAGTGCCCCTCATCACACCTCCCACATCATCCAGGTTATTTTTTTTTCTTCTTCATTTCTCAAATATTGTCTTTCTCTTTCAGCTTTTTCTTGCATCCTTTCAACACACCCTAACTGGACCAGACTGTGCAATAATAACTGTGAAGGATATAACTGAATTAAGCTGTGAGATTGTGGTCCACTAGGCCCCAGAAAGCATGGCGGTGGTCTAGATGTTCTGAGGTCCCTGTTTAGAATTTGCTTTTCAACATTTTTGATTCAGTATTGGCCTCATCAACAATCATGAGCAAGGGAAAGAAATTCAGTCTTACTCTTCAGCTTTGCATTTTCCTTCATCTTCATCCTTTCAACACACCAAATTGACTAAGACTAAACATTAATAACTATGCAACGCACACATTGCCACTGTCAATGGAAGCCATGCCTATCACAAACTACACTGATTTGTTCCACCCAAGAACACACATACTGACACTGTTCCTGACAAGCCAGAGATATGTATCACAACACACAAAAAAACACACAAAATACAGAAATGAGGAATGCAGGTTCACCTATGTCACATCTTTGTGGTGTTGGAGGAAACCAGAACAAATGAATAAACTCATAGAGATACAAGACAGAAGACGCCATAGCCAAAAACTCAGGTTTGCAGATGTTCCAATGTGAAATTTAGAGCTTTTATCCTTCTATATTCTGATTACACAGTGAACCAAACAAAAGCTATGACTATGTAAAGATCTACACCTTCTCGGCTTTACCCTTTTCCTGCATCCTTTCAATGTACCATGAACTGGAAAAAACACAGTATAATAATTGTGAAAGAAATAATTGAACTGAACCT
This sequence comes from Protopterus annectens, assembly GCF_019279795.1. Classification (NCBI taxonomy): domain Eukaryota; kingdom Metazoa; phylum Chordata; order Ceratodontiformes; family Protopteridae; genus Protopterus; species Protopterus annectens. The sequence goes on along the minus strand of NC_056743.1, from coordinate 1,820,434,707 downwards.
GGGGTCTTAGGACCATTAGTTCTAAATGCTCTGAGATGAATTTTAGAGCTTTTACTTATCTATTTAACATTTGTTTACCAGCATTTATTATAACTGTAATTGCCTTAATATTGCTACAACTCAAGTGCTCTAGGTTGCACTGCATCTGAATTGCTTATGTGTTTTAGCTGCTTTTCTGTATATATAGACTTCTCTGTATATGTAGACTAGCTATTTATTCTGCTGTATTACTGCCTCTTAAATCGTTTTTCAGTTGTGCACTTGCCTTGCTTCATTTAAAAAGTTTTAAATTGCTAATTTTGTAGAGCTTTAATTGCATTTACTGTTTAGGACTACACACTCCAGTGTGTTAGCCTTTTCTGTGTTTATTTACTGTATTATTGCATTGTTTAGCCTGTTTTAACAACGAAAAAAAAAATACTATCTTGTTTGCTTGTTTTCCACTTTTCCTAGCCAGTCCATATCCCAGGCTTTGCTTGTCTCAGGACTTTATTTTTTGTGTTCAGAGCTATCCAGACCTTGCTGTGGTAGAGGGAAGTCCTACTGCTTACCAGTGGGAGTGGTGAGCATTGTACTGCCTATCTAAATCTAGAGGAGTGGTTTCCAGGTCTGAAATTGTAATGCTACTAGCCTTTTTGGGCTGATTTCTATCCCTTTCAACTTTCTGGCTTAAAAACGGGTGTGTTTGCACATTTTTCGCATTGTGCAGCACTTCGAGGCTACAGTTAAACTATTCCAGGTGCCAGAAAGTCTGCTCTTCAAATTTTCCCTCAGAACTAGCTGGTTTCTCAGTAGTAGCACTAAAATCTGAACCCCTGTGACTAGCACTTGCTCTAGAACCTGCTGGAAAGCACTAGGAAGCCTGAAACTGATACAAGCACTCAACTCTCCTTGACAATAAGGAGAAATTAATCGTAGGCACTAAACAGCCTATAATTGCAGAGTACCTTGCAAAGGTAAGGAAAAACAGCTCTTATACTTTATAAAAAAGCACCTAAACAGGCATGTCCAAGAGTCAGCTTCCGGTGATTTTTCCTGTCCACCTGGTGAATCTGGGCATAGTGGGGCAATGCAGCAACTGCCTCATGTAGACAGACAATCTTCTCCTCCTACCACCCAACACTAGAACCTGCGAGAGATGCACTTATATAGCCAAACGTGATGCAAAGCTCTCTCCAGCCAAGATTGTGCTATGCAGTCAAGAGGAGAAGGTTAACACCTGCACTACACCTCAAGAAACTCATAGCCCTTCAAAACCCACACCATCAACACCCACACATAGCAACACTAATCCCACATATGCAGATGCCCTTAACATTAACCTGCCCAAGCAACAAGGACCTCCAAACCTGAAATGCAAACAAACACCAGTCACAACCAAAGTGACGCATAGCTCACAACACCAGTGTGCCACCCAACAACAGCCCCTAAGGCAAAACAATGTACCCAACACTTTAGTCATAGGTGACTCTATAGTCAGGCACACTGATGTCCCACTCACCAGGCTGAACAAGGAGAAAATTACAGTCAGCTGCCTGTCGGGTGCCAGGATCTGCCACATAATGCATGCAATCAAGTCACTCTACAACAAGTACAAATACGACTCTGTCGTTGTCCATGCTGGAGTGAATGACTTGAGATGTACCTCCCTGGACTACATGAAGAGAGACATGGAAGAGCTCTTGGATCATGTGGCCCAGGCAGGTATGACCCTAGCCCTGAGTAGCATCCTGCCTTCACCCAGAATGATACCACAGTATAAAGACAAAATGATTGACTTCACCAATTGGCTAAGCTTCTGGTGTCATTCAAAGGGGATCCAGTATCTGTCTGCCTGGGATGACATGATCGACAAACCATGATGCTTTGCCAGAGATTATCTGCACCTGTCACCCCTGGGATTCAGGTTACTAGTTAAAGCTCTGGCCACCCCTATAGTGCCTTTTTTAGGCAAGGTTCAAATGATAAAACCACTACCATAACAGATACAAGCATGCAAAATCTGAAGGTAATGCTACTCATTGCTAGAAGTCTAAACCTCAAAATGCACTCTCTCGAGGCACTCCTAAAAATGGAGAACATTGATATCTGTGCAGTAACTGAGACCTGGTTCAAGGCTCCAGAGAGCACCCCTGCAATACCAGGTTACAACTCTTGCCACACTTTTCAGCCACAAAGCCAAGACCAAAACACTAAAGGTGGAGGAGTGTCCATATTCACCAAAGATATTCACATCTCCAGGCTAGTTGCCCAACACAATGCATATGAAATTCTCCAGGTGCCACTAACACTAGGTAAGACTGCAATCCAAATTGTAGCTTGCTACAGATCCCCCACCATGCCCCAAGATTCTCACTACACCTTTCTAAACATGCTGGAAAATATTAAGATACAACCAAACACCCTAATACTGGGTAATTTCAACTACCCTGCCATTAACTGGGAAAACTACTCGGGTACCAACTCCTTTTCCCAATGGTTCTTGGAATTCATAAATTCCAATGCCCTGGATCAACTAATTCATTGTCCCACCAGGGGCACCAATATCCTAGACCTGGTCATTACCAACATGGGAGATAGATGCTCCACACCAGTGGTCACCCTCTCGTTAGTCAGGTCTGACCATAAGCAAGTCACCCTTGACATCCACATCCCCCCCCAGTAAGGAAACCTCCTTAAAAAACTTCTCCAAAGCCAATTTCATGCTACTGAAGTCAGAAGTGAGAAAATTCATGACACCCATGCAGATGGGATCTGAAAGTTCGACTGCAGAATCCTACACGAAGGCACTGTATGAGCACATCCACTCATGCATGAATCGTGCCATCCCAAATTGAACCAAGATGCTCTCCTCCAAAAAAAGGAAGCCAATCTGGTGGTCCCCTGCTATAAACAAACTATACAACAGAAGGAAGAAACTGTTGCAAAAAAGAAGAAAATCCCAGGATGCAAAAACTCCCTCACCAACCTCAGTAAGAAGCTGAGATCCCTCCTAAAATCCTCCAAAGCTAGTTATGAAAATAAAATTGCCAAAGATTCCAAAGACAATTACAAGGCATTCTATAGCTATGTCAAAAATCTAAATGGCAATGCTCAGATCTGCTCTGAGCTGCAACAGAATGGCATTAAATATACTGATCCCAAGGATATTGCCAATATCCTGGCAGATCGATTTAGTGCCAACTTCACCCCCCTCTCACCCCCTAAAGGGCCCATCTCAATACCAAAAAATTGCCAAATTCCGGTAATCATTGCCACACAGGTAGAAACCGCACTCTCCAAAGCTAAGAATACAGCATCCATGGGACCAGATGACATCCCAGGCTGTGTACTTCATGAACTACAAAATGAACTGGCACCTCTCCTAAGTGTCACGTTTAATCATAGCCTCACCTCAGGCTTCGTGCCCACTGAGTGGCACACAGCTACAGTTATCCCACTCCACAAGGGGGGAATCCACCTTGGATCCCAGGAGCTACAATCCCATCAGTCTGACAAGCCTGATCTGCAAGAGCATGGAATGCATTATCATGGAACTTATAAATAAAGACACTGGCAACCTTCAAACACTGGACCCCACCCAGTTTGGGTTTGTGAAGGGCCGATCTTGTCTCCTGAATCTGATTGACTTCGTTGAATCAGTCTCCAGAGATGTGGACGAGGGTAAGTTGGTCCACACAGCCAATCTGGACCTCGCCAAGGCCTTTGACACCCTCCCCCACTCTGGAATCATAGATAAACTTACTAAGCTGGGCATAAATCCCTACGTCACTCGATGGGTTGCCAACTGGCTTACTAACAGAACCAAGACTGTAAAAGTAGCCGACTCCAAATCCAGCTTCAGACAAATGACAAGTGGAGTACCTCAGGGTTCAGTCCTGGGAGCACTCTTGTTTTGCATCTACTTCTCTGAAGTACAGGCCAACACTAAGGGACTCTGGCTAACAAAGTCCACAGATGACTGCAAACTGGGAGCCATTATTGAATCCCCAAATTATGTGGATATTCTACAAAAGGGCCTTACATAAACAGATGCCTGGTGCCAGAGCCATGAGCTTAAGCTTAATCAAGAAATGTATAGTTATCCACTTTGGAAAAAAAACGTACCCATGAATTACCACATAGGTGGCAGTACACTAAACATCAAAAGTGTGATGAGAGACTTAGGGACACAGGTGGACAGTTGTCACACTTTCGATAACCACATTTCCACAACAGTCAGGAAATCCTATGTGGCACACCTCATCACTAAGGGCTTTTCATCCAGAAAAAAGGAGGTCATTGTCCCACTTGTACTCATCCCTCATTAGACCCATTATAGAGTATAATGCCCCGTTTGGTATGTACCTCACAAGACATCTGCAACAGCTGGAAAGGCCACAGAAATACCTCACTAAAAAAATCACAGGCCTAAAGCATATGCCATATGCTGACCATCTAAAAAATCTCCAGCTATACTCCGTGGCATATCGTCTACTCAGAGGCGATCACTGCTTAACATACAAGGCCACGTCAAACCCTGAGCTGTTGAACATGCTCCACTTAAAGAAATCCCAATCCCTGAGAGCCACACGCTCCAGGGAGCTAAACCTTGTCATCACAATGAACAAAACATGCTGGAGGGATAGGTTCCTGACCCAGAGACCCCCCATACTCTGGAATAGACTGCCCATACATGTCAAGCAGAGCGCCTCCTTGGCCCTCTTCAAAAGGAACTTTGATGATTTGATGGGAGACAGGAAATTCACCCCAGGGATCATGTCAGTTGTCCTGCTAGACAGGGGTCCAGGGAAGTAAATATTGTGGGAAGAAATATCCAGGGAATTGTTATGGATAGGCTTGTATGGACCCTAGGGCCGGTAGCCTAGTACCAACCTATGAACCTATGAAAGTCCAACTTGGAACAAAGCCAATTTTCAGCAGAGGCCCAGGGAGAAATTCTCCAGATGTATGTCTTTGTGACATGGGAGGAAACCAGAGCACCTAGAGGAAACTAACATGAACACAGGGAGGACCTGCAGACTCCACACAGAAGGCGTCACAGCCAAGAATTGAACTGGGTAAACTCTTGCTGTGAGGTGACAATGCTACTGCTGCACCTGTTCACCATCCATCACCCTTTTCCTCCAAAAAACTTATGACCAAATGAAGTCCTGAACAAAATCATGACCAAGGAAAGAAATTCAGTCATATTTATTAATTTATTTCCTCCCCCCCCAAAAAAATTACGTCCAAAGCTTAATATTGAATTCTGAGAAAACACTACTATCCAATAAACCAAGAAGACAAATATTTGTGAAAATACATAAATCGCACCTGGGAATAGTTTCTGCCTGTCCCCCTGTTAGTTTAGGATGAATGTGAAAGAAGAAATGGCTACAGTCATATAAATCATGCTGCTGTTGCCATACATGTATAAAGCATGCCTCCTCACCCTCCTCTCCCCAAAAGGCAGTGTCCCCTTCTGTGTATACCTGTGATTTAAAATTGGGATTAAACAAATGAACAAATGTTTTCATAGGTTCATAGGTTCATAGGTTCATACTAGGCTATCTGCCTAGGGCATTTATAAGCCTAGCCAGAATGTGTTTGGCTTTTGCCACCCATTTTAAATTAATTTTGCTATGCCCTTTTTTGAGGTTAGTATACTGTGCCTCTGTCTAACAGTGACACAGAAGTGATACCCGGGGTAAACCTACGATCTCCCATCCACTCATCAAGATTCCTCTTGAAGAGATTCAATGAGGGACTCTACCTAACCTGGACTGGGATTTTATTCTAGAGTGAAGGGAGCCTCTGGGTTATGAATCTGTCCCTCCAGCATGTCCTATTTATTTCAGTGCTGAGGTTCAAGTCTCTCGAGTGCGTAGCTCGATGGGATTTGGATTTTCTGAGGTGCAGCATGTCCATTAATTCTGGGTTGGACATGGCTTTATATGTCAGGCATAGATCGCCTCTGAACAAGCGGTATGCCACTGAGTAGAGATGGAGTTTCTTTAACCGGGCAGCATATGGCATCTGTTTGAGCCCTTTGATCCTCTTGGTGAGGTACTTTTGGGGTCTTTCCAGTTGCTGCAGGTGTCTGGTAAGATACATCCCAAAAGGGGCATTGTACTCAATTATGGGCCTGATGAGGGATGAGTAAAGAGGCACGATGACCTCCCCTGATCTAGATGTGAATCCCTTCATGATTAGGTGGGCTATATAAAATGTTTTTCTAATCACTTTGGCCACGTGGTTGTCAAATGAGAGATTGCTATCAACTTGGGTCCCCAGGTCCCTAATTACTTCTTCTGTACTTAATGGATTACCACCTATGTGGTAATTTGTGGGCACTTTGTTTTTGCCAAAGGGGATGACTATACACTTTTTGGCATTTAGCTTGAGTCCATGGCTCTGGCACCAGTTGTCTGTTTCTATGAGGCCCTTTTGGAGGATGCTTGTGTCGACTGGAGAGTCGATTATGGTGCCCAGTTTGCAGTCATCTGCGAATTTGGTCAGTCAAAGTCCTTCCATGTTGGCCTGTACTTCCCGAGAAATATATACCGAACAAGAGAGGTCCCAGGACTGAGCCTTGTGGGACACCACTTGTAACTGGTTTGGAGTCTGACATGGCTCCAGCAATTCTAACCATGTGGGTTCTGTCCTTGAGCCAGTTTGCAATCCATCTAGTGACATAGGGGTTTATATTTAAGCTGGTGAGCTTATCTATAATGCCAGAGTGGGGTATTGTATCGAAGGCTTTTGCGAGGTCCAGGTAGGCTGTGTGGACCACCTTCCCCTCGTCAATGGCCTTGGTGACTGTTTCAAAGAAATCAACCAGGTTTAAGAGGCAGGATCTGCCCTTAACAAAGCCGAACTGGGTAGGATCCAGTGTCAGTAGGTCCCCAATATCTTTATTTATGAGGTCCATGATGATCCTTTCCATAGCTTTGCAGACCAAGCTAGTCAGGCTTATGGGGTGATAGTTTCCAGGATCCGTTGAGGCACCACCTTTATGGAGAGGGACCACTGTTGCTGTATGCCACTCTTTGGGCACATATCCTGTAATAAGGCTGAGATTGAACAGTAGTTTTATGTTTGGGTTTAGCTCTTCTTGGAGTTCATGTAGGACGCAGCCCGGGACACCGTCTGGTCCCATTGATGCTGTGTTTTTTTGCTTTGGAGAGGGCGGCTCTTACCTGAGCATCTGAGATCTCAGGGGGGCAGCACTCTGCTGGGATAGATATTTGCCCTTTTGGTGGGGGGAGTTTGCGCTGAACCTGTCAGCTAGGATGTTGGCAATGTCTGTGGGTTCAGTGTATTTTTTGTCATTTTGGACTAATTTTGAGCATATCTGGGAATTACCACCCAGGTTCCTAACATAACTAAAGAAAGCCTTGTGATTATCCTTAGTGTCCTGTGCAATTTTTCTCTCGAAGCTGGCCTTAGACAATTTTATGAGTGCCTGTAGTTTTTGCTAATACTGATCAGTGATGCCTTCCCTTTTTGGGATTTTGCTCTATCATTTAGCAGCTTCCTCCTTCTGTTGTATAGTTTGTTTATGGCTGGGGTCCACCAGACAGGACGTCTGCCTTTGGATGATTGGGTCTTGGTTTTATTTGGGATCGCATGATCCATGCATTCCTGAAGGTGTTCATATAGGTTCATAGGTTCATAGGTTAGTACTAAGCTAACTGCCCTTGTGAGCCATTTTAAGCCTAGCCAATTATCCCTTGTGAGACTCAAACCCTGCACCTTGTGTTTGTAAGGCAAACACCTTAACCATTAGGCCACCCTCCCAACCCTATCCTATATAATGCGTTTATAAAGGATTCTGCGGTCTGGGCCGTATTTTCCACAGGCCTGGGGGCTTTGAAGGATTCCACCTCGGTTTTGAGGAGTGTGAAATTTGCTTTAGAGATGTTTTTCACTGTGGTTTTCTGGGCAGGGAGTGGGGTCGGGATGTGGATATCCAGTGAGATTAGTTTATGGTCTGATCTTACCAGTGAGGGATACACTTCTGGTCTGGAGCATAGAGTCCCCATGTTGGTGATGATCAGGTCCAGTATGTTTTCCCCTCTTGTTGGAATGGTAACAAGTTGTTCCATAGCATTTGCGTTTATAAATTCTAGGAACCTTTGGGCGAGGGTGTTGGAGCTAGAGTAATGCTCCCAGTCTATGTTTGGGTAGTTGAAGTCGCCCAATATAATGGTGTTTGAAGAGACCTTCATATTTTCTAATGTTCTCAGGAAGGCCGAGTGGGGTTCCTGGGTTTGGGAGAGTGGTCTGTAGCAGGCTATAAACTGGAAGGCAGTTTTACCCACTGTTAGTTGCACATGGATAGTCTCTGATGCTTCGTGCTTTGCCACCAACCTGGAGGTGTGGGTATCTTTGATGAATATCGATACTCCCCCTCCTTTTATGGTTCGGTCCAAGTTTTGGGGCCGAAAAGCATGGTATGAGGTATAACCTGGTAGTGCTGGGGTGCTCTCAGGAGCCCTGAACCAGGTTTCTGTTACTGCACAGATATTGATGTTCTCCATGCTAAGGAGAGTTTTGAGTGCGTGCATCTTGAGGTTTAGACTTCTGGCGTTGAGTAGCATTACTCTTAGTTTCTAATCCCTTGTGATACCTATGAAGGTGGGTTTGTCTTTTGAGCCTTGCCTAAAAAAGGCACTATGGGGGTAGCAAGAGCCTTTGCCAATATCCGAAAGCCCAGGGGTTACAGGTGCAAGCCGTCCCTAGCGAAGCATCGTGGCTTGTCGAGCATATCATCCCAAGCTGACAGGCATTGGATCCCCTTTGAATGACACCAGTACTTAAGCCAATTGTTGAAATTGATCATCTTGTCTTCATATTGTGGCATCATTCTTGGTGAGGGTAAGATGCTACTCAAGGTCAGGGTCATACCGGCCTGGGCTACATGCTCAGAGAGCTCCTCTATGTCTCTTTTCATGTAGTCCAGGGAGGTACATCTCAGGTTATTCACACCAGCATGGACAATGACTGAGTCATATTTGTACTTGCCTTGGAGTGACCTGAGTGCTTGTGTTATGGGGCGGATCCTAGCACCCAACAGGCTGCTCACCATGACCCTCTCCTTGTTCAGCCTGGTGAGCGGGACGTCAGTGTGCCTGATGATAGAGTCACCTATTACAAGTGTATCAGGTGTGTTGTTTAGTCTTAAGTGCTGTGACTGTTCGGCACACTGGCTTTGTGAGATATGTGTTGCACGTGTTTTGTTTTGGGGTAGCGGTTGCTTGGGTGTCTGCTTTGGAGGTCTCTGCTGCTTAGGCAGATCTTTATTTTGAGCCTTCAAGTATGTTTTTGTGTGATTATGTGTTTGGTTTGCTGTCGTGGTAGGTCTATGTGAGACTGGAATTGTAGTGAGTGTAGTTTCCTTCTCCTCCTGACTGGTTATGCCAGTACTGAGTTGAGAGAGCTTAGCCTCCAGTTTGGCTATATGGTTGCATCTCTCACATGTGTTGGAATTTGTTGGGAGGAGGAGAGGGTTGTCTGTGTACATGAGGCAATTGTAACATTGCCTCAAGATTCCCAGATTCACCAGCTGGACCGGAGAGGAGATTGACAACTGACCTTTGGACATGCTATAATAATATTGGGAATTCCTTTATAATTGAAAACAAGGGCCAGTGGGGAGTGAGGGTGTAGTGCTTTTAATTTTTAGTGCTGACTTATATAATTGCTTTAGTGAGCAAGTGCCAGGTAACTTAAGTGCAATGTGTTACAGGTAATGTAAATGCAAAAACAACAAACAGTAACTTTCTTTCAAGTGAAACAAGGAAATAAGTACAGTAAGCAATGCAGATATCACTAGTGATCCACAGAAGCTGAGAAGCCGTATTAGGTGGAATTAGCGTTCCAGGGAAATAACAAGCAAACAAACAACAAGCATATAAACAAAGCTAGATTCAGCAGGCCTGGATCTAGTCTATGCTACAGCAAACAAGGTGTACCAATTTCAGTAAGATACAGTTCAAATATTCAGGTACTATAAACCTTTAACCAGAAATTCCCAGCTCAGAAGGGCAGAGTCCAGCCTCTTCTCCCACAAGAGTGCAGACCACGAACCTTCTTAATGTAAAATAATTGGCCTGAAGCCCAAGTGCCTAAACCAGAACTAATACACTTTAAGAATAACAGACACTGGGCTCTCAATCAACAGTTCCCAACTTAGAAGTTTTAACATATTTCTGAGGTATGCTATTAGATATATAAATATATATATATATATATATATATCTATATATATATATATATATATATATGTGTATATATATATATATATAGAGAGAGAGAGAGAGATACAGTTTTATATATATATATATATATATATATATATATATATATATATATATATATATATATATGTATATACACACACACACACACACACACACACACACACACACACATATAAACAAAATACCTCTTTACCCCGACCCCGAAAGATAACCACCAGTATACATGTATGATACATTTTAATTATGAAGAAAGTAGAAATAATAATTATCGCAGTCATGTATTCCAATCTGTTACTCACGGAAAATGCAACTATAGCAACCTTCTGTGATAACCTCCTGAGTCTTAACTGAGAGGAAAGTTTATTTACCCACATTGTTCTCAACCCCCACACAAGTCACATTAACTTTCTGTACAAACACACACCTGAGATTTCATTGTAAACAATAAAAAATAATAATAATAATAATGCTCCTACTGTCAATGGGCCCCACACAAGCTGCAGTGACCTTCCATATATTTCTGAGCATGACCAGATTTACAGCCGATGGTGTCCAGGTCAGAGTTTCAGGAAGAGGCTTCTCTGCTAAGCTACAGTGACCTTTCATATATTTCTGAGCATGGTCAGATTTACAGGATTTGGGGTCCAGGTCAGAGGTACCGCATGAGGCTTCTCTACTAAGCCTGTGTCAAAATTCCCATACACTGTTATGGATCTGGAAGATACTAGACATCCCCCCCAAACTCTTAGGGTCCAGATATTCAGTGATGCAACTTATGTCTTACTTTTGGAATGAATTTCTTGATAACTTTTTTTCTTTTATTAATACCCAGAAGATTATATGCACCCTCCAATGTTGTGTGTCCATAGATGTAATTAGTAATGATTCTTTTTTCACACATACATGTCAGCGTCACACTTGATAAGCCAGGTATGTCACAAGATATGCTTATGATTTCTTTTTCACATAAGCATGCACTGCCTCTGACAAGTTGGGTCTATCACAAGACGTGTGCACACACAAGCACACACTAACACTGCATCAATCCATCCATCCGTTTAGTGCTCCTGAGTTCCATCCTTCTGCTGTAGTGAACCCTGCAACAGCTAATGCCAACAAAAAAATATACTAGGCAAGTAGGAAAAAGAAGTAGATCATGAGGCTGTGGGATGTTGCAGAAAACCTGAGTACACAGAGAAAGTGTACAAAAAAGCATTAAGGACATGCAGAGTCTGCAGCAAAGGCACCCTGCCAAGAAATGAACCAGAGGACGTCTTGTGGTGCAAGGTATTACTCACTGTGCCATAACTCCACTCTACAGTTACCCACAGTTAACTACATGCAAGCTGGAGAAATGACTCACCTACAGCAGATTTTTAGGATGTTAGAAGAAAGCCATGTGGCTGCATAAAACCCACTCAAAAACAGGGAGGACATACAGAGTGCACACAAATGGATTCACAACGAGGACTTCAACAAGAGAACCCAATGCTGTGACAAAGCAATGCTATTTACTTGTGGTACACACTCTCCTGTGTCAGTGACTAGTTAGTTTCACACACATTGTGCCTAAACTTCTCCAACAGGCCCCTTGAAAGAATAACCAGTTATTCTGCATGTCAGACATTTGACTGTGATAGAAAAATAAAGAAATTTAGACCAACCTGCTCCTCTTATGTATGCAGTATGTAGCACCCCCCACATGCACACACACAAACACGCACACATATGAATAAGTCACAGCAATGATCACTTTTCACAGGTTTCAGCATGATACAATACACCATGTGGCACTTCTAACTAGCCAGCATAGTGACCATTTACCTGTGGCCAAATAACATCAGAGTAAGAGAGATACTGTTCCAAAGCCTATCCCCATAACCAGCAACTGTAGCCACTTTTATGACTATGCATAGGTCACATGTCTGAAACCAGTGATGAGAGAGAAAAAAAAATATTAGTGGCCTCAGTACGCAAACACATAGTATTCAGAGAAAGTGAAAATCTTTTCAAGCTCTCAGCAGAAAAATCAGTGACATAGCCAAAAATAATAAAGAGAAAAAGATGCAAAATCAGGGACAGACTTTGCATATCGCTCTTTTATGCTTAATAGCAAGTTTTGCATTATCATGTTTTCTGAAAGATATGAAGTCTGAATCACAAATATAACTCATTCAGAATCATATTTATTGGCCACACATACAAGGAATTTAGCAATGGTTTCAGTGACTCTCGAAGTATGAATTACATAAATGACATACAAGACAAACGACACACATGCAACTATTAAGAACAAGACAAAAAAGTAAATATACATGTACATACAAGGTGCAAAGTGCAGCTCAGTGCAAGAAATACTGAAATAAACTCTGAAAGACATAAGTATTAACAATATGTAAACAATACTGCACAATCCTCAGAGGCTTGGGAGTAAGAATACCCCAACCTAATAATGAAAGCCATGCATTTTATGAGGAGCAAACCGAAAACAAGAGATAAAATCAGTGACATTCTTTATCCTGCAACATTTCCACAAACTGTATTTTCTGACCTAGATATCAACTATTTTTGGCAACATCACCTTCAGGAGTGAATGCTACATAAAACAGAGTGATGGGATTTCCTGATCACTGAAAACTGTTTTCACATGACCATTTTTGAATATTGCAGCACATGAATAAGTGGTGTCCAAGTCTATTCTAATGACAATAACAATGACAATGTCTCTATCCTCCATTTTCGTCATCATCTGCACAGAATACATCGCCAAGAAACTTTTAGTCCACAGTTCAAAACTTCTACACTTTTGGCTCAGCCCCACACCTGAGCTATATTATGAAGCCTGATTCATTGTGTAGATTGTGGGTGGGAATGAGTAGGAAGGGCAGAGGTTGCAGTGCTTCCTTTATAGTATGCCCCTGACATGATGGCAGCGTTGATGTTCTTCGTGTTTCACTGTTGCAGTCATTACGTTTGGATTATCTGCTTGCAGTAGCCCTGAGCCTGCCTGATTAACAAAGTCTTGGGTCCTGCGTTGGTTGCTGTCCTTTCTTTCATGATGTCAGGTCGTCAGGGGTATAAAACATTCAGCCAATGCCATTACATCAGTCTTTCTTGCCGTGCAGTGCCCCTAGCAGAAGCAGTTTGCAAGTGCTCGTCGGCTGACTCCTGAAATTTTCGTTTTCGAGTTTCAGAACTGAAGTCTTCAACTAAAGCTAAGTACCCCATTGGGGAAACTTTTTCTTGCTCCTTACCGATGTCAGTAAAAGTTAATAATTACATTACTTGTAGAAAGCAAATACCTCACAAAGATTTTCATTCGTACTGTATTCCTTGCCTAGGCCCTGACCACGACGTACCTTACTGTCGGTTTTGTGCTTTATTTAATCAGCACACTATCCATCGGTAGTATATTTTCGCCTCTAAATATTTCGGTTCTCGGTTTAATTATCCAGAAATTTAATTGGTTAGCCATCTGACTACCGGTAATCAGAAAAAATGCAAAGATAAAGACAGAGACAGGCCACCCAGGTCCAAAGCTGCCGACACTTCTCCTAAGCCAATCGCCAATTCACCGGTACTCAGTGAGGTGCTTTCGCAGCCCCTGAGACCCGCTAATTCTGACTCGCAGGCCTCTACTGAGACCCATTCGGAGTCCGGTATGCCGCAAGATGCTTCAACTGTGGAACCCACGGATGTCTCTACCTTGGATGGGTCCAGAGCTGCTGTGCAGGCTCCGGCTTCTGAGGGTGTATTCAGGCCTATGGACTTGCATATTAAACCGATGCCTCCTTCTTCATTTAGGCCAAAATCTCTAACCATGCCTAAGAAACCGATGCCCAGGCCGCATGCTCAGGCCTCTATGCCTAAAAAAACAAATGATAAGAATGGCTGAAGATCTTATAACTCTAATCAGGGGAAGCCAACCTCCCCTTTCTAAGAGACCTAGGACTGAAGTTGTTTATGAATCTTCTGGCCAGGATTTAGATTTTTCTGATTCTTCTGATGATCTGGGTTTGCCCTTATCTACTTATGAGGATTCTGATGCAGAGGACTCTATTCCCTTTGCTTCCCCTCCAGAGGATTTTTCTTTTGGTGAGACCTTACATACTCTAAGGGAGCATTTCTACTGAGAAAGCCAGGATTTTTCTGATTCAAAAAAGAGGGTTAGGGATTTCTTACTCCTGCCTCAGCATAGGTCTTCAGCTATACCTCCTGTACTAGACATTGTTGATGATGCCTTTTCAGAATCTGGTTTGGCCCCTGATTCTTTGCCTCCTGCTCCCAGAAAACCTGACAGATATTACAGGATTCCCAATTCACACAAGTTCCTTTTTAAAAATCCTATTGCGGATCAAGAGACTATTTCACAGGGACCCGAGGGCATTAAGGCTTCTACTGCTAAAAATCCTACCCCCTCTGATAGAGAGTCCATGGTGCTGGAAAGATGGGGTAATAAGGTTCACACTTCTGTAACCTTGGCCATTAGGGCTTTAAACTGCCTGTTGGATATGTTAAAGTATCAACAACATGATATTGGATTGCTTAAACAGAAAATGATGTTGATTCCTGACTGTGCTGATAATAAAGAATAACAGGATTTAATGCATTCTTCTGAACAGGGTGGAAAACATACTTTGCAATGTGGATTTAATTCATTAGAGGCCTCTTGCAGGGTTGCTGTTAGTGGGTCTGTGCTCAGAAGGCATGCTTGGCTTAAGGAGCAATCTTTGCCTGATCATGTTAAAGCTAAATTGTTGGATGCTCCCTTAAATCAGGACCGCCTGTTTGGCAACAAGGCAGAGGAAGTTCTTAAAAAGATTGAAGATAAAGCTAAATCTATGCAAACTGTTAACGATTTCTTACAAGTTCAGCCTTCTAGATTTAGTAGGCACTAGCCCTCTAAAAATTGGCCCTTTCCAGCCCCTTCCAGGTCTTCTCAAGCCAAACCCAGACACAGCAGAAGCCCCAGGTTTCAGTCCCAAGAGACACACAAAACTAAGCAATGGGGGGTTTCTGCACCCAAATATGGGTGTAGTAAGAACCCTCCCCCCATGGAAAACTGTCTCAATGACTTGTTTTAAAAACTTCCAAGCACTTCCCAACTGAATGCTCCTTTAGGCGGAAAGATTGGCCTGCAGGCCAATAATTGGGAACCCATTACCCAGGACAAATGGGTTTTAAATATATTGTCCCAAGGATACAAATTTCACTTCCACATGTTACCAACACTAAGCAGGTGGCCAGCTCTACCCGCAAATCAGTGGGCAGAGGCCCAAAATCAAGTACTCTCTCTCTTAAACATGGGGGCTATTCATTTGATACCAGAAGAGGAAAGGGACAAGGTTTCTATTCAAGACTTTTCCTGGTACCCGGAAAAGGTAATACATGGCGTCCTATCCTGGACCTTTCTACTTCAAACACCTTTCTGATGATTCCAAAATTCAAAATGCTGACTCTTCACCAGCTGCTTCCTATGCTAGGCAAAAATGCATGGTTGGCAACACTAGACTTAAAAGAAGCATACCTGCACATCCCTATCAGGGAGTCTTGCAGAAGATAGCTATGCTTCAAAGCAGGCTACATGCACTATCAATTATCTGCACTGCCCTTTGGCATATCTACTACGCCCAGAGTATTCACAAAGTGTCATTGCATTTTGCAGGCAAAGAAATATTCAAATATACCCATACCTGGATGATTATCTAATTCAGGCAGAAAGCCGGGACATTCTTTTGAATCATCTGGTCTGTGTTCAAAGGGTACTGACTTGTCTGGGGTTCACCATAAATGAAAATAAATCACACGTGGTACCCTGGTTACCCTCCCTCCAGCCCCCTTTCTTCTCTTGGCTATACCTCTACTCTCACTTACTATGCTCAAAAAGCTTTTTGGTGTATTTGCTTTTTTGTTGGAAGTATATCCTTGTGTTTATAGATTTAATTGCTTCCCATTATTGGGGCACCTGACATCTGGGGCAGGAAAAACTGATGTAATGGCGTCAGCTGCATGTTTTATACCCCTGATAACCTGACATCAAGGAAGAAGGGACAGCAACAGATGCAGGACACAAGACTTTGTTAATCAGGCTAACTGAGGGCTACTGCAAGCAGATAATCCAAATGTAATGGCTGCAACAGTGAATACACTCAAACATCTACATTTATGGTAAGTGTACACAACTATACTTTTCCCCTCCCCCTCTCAAAAAATAAATAAACTGTTGCTGTTATATATGTGGAGTAACATAAGTGATGTTAGTATCTATCATATCTAATTATGTAACATTTGTGTTTGGTCTATGTTGTGTCTGTTTATCTGTGCAGTTGTAACACAAGCAGTTTCCTGTGGGATCAATAAAGTATTTCTTATTCTGATTCTGATTCAGATTCTAATAAACAAAATGACATAAACAGGCCCCTTGTTACGTGGCACCCTAGGTTGCTGCCTAGTTGGTCTATGTATAACAAAGTAAAACTAGCAATTAACTGTACAGTGGCACAAAACTGCAAGAAGTCCAAATAAATTACAGACCTTGTAATACTAACATTTCATTTAACTCAAACTAACTGTTATCACATGCTTTTGGACATAATACAAGTCATTCTACAGGCATATTAACAAATTACACAACTGTTAAGCACAGACTCAAACACACAGACACACAGAGACACACGGACAGATGCAGATACAGACAGACACACAGACACATACACTGTTTGTATACTATTCACTTCACAAAATCAAAAGGGCACAAATTAACCTTTGTTAGGATTTTCCCTTATCCCTTCAGAAACGATAAGCATTTCCATAAGTACTGTCCTCAACAAAACAATGGTGTTGTCATGTTTTATCTTAACTGCTCCAAACCTGATGCTCAGCTGCATTCATACCTCACTGGGAATATAGACTATGGAACAAATAAGGACCAATAAATCTGCAAAACAACACCACAACTGTGGCAAAAGGCTCTGCATAAATTACTATAATACCATAAAACAAGCGTGTTTGTCCGGTTACCTACATGACTTCACCAGATAAAAATACAAGTTTAAAAAAATCAGGTAATTAAATAGCCCTCCAAAAGTCACATGTTCACCTAAACGTAGTGATTTAAAGAGATATAATCTTAATACATAATTTAACTTAAGAAAAGATAAAACACTAGTAAACTCATTGAGTAAAATTATAAATATTCTCAAAAGTCATATAAAAATATATAACAAAATACATGAATATCAAAAATTGTGTGTATAAATATATTCTATCCTATTCATTACTATTTACTAAATGCAGTTAAAATGTTTAACAATATATATACCGTATTTTCCCGAAAATAAGACCGGGTCTTATATTCTTTCTCCCAGGGAAATGCGCATTACAATCTATCTTTATTCATTTTTTCATGTACAGAAATTGACATTTATTAATGAACACAAATCGACATTTTCTAAAACGTAAAAAGCACAGTCCACTGGTCGGCACAATAAAGGAATATCCTCCACAAACCACGCTTCAACAGTATGTAAAACTGAATATTAGTTTAATGTAGATGAACACCAACAGCAACTAGTACAGCAAACATAGATTAAGCACGCTTTCGTCTCTACATAAGAGACTTCATCAGAATCAATATAAAATGTTAATTGGTGCATTTATATACTTTTTGTTGGATATTAAATCCTTAGCAACAAATTGAAAACAATTAATGTTTTAATCAACTGACTGAAACTACACTTGGGTGCCTCCTTTAACCATTTCAAAGCTGTTTTAGAAATACATACATATAATTCATTCATAACCAACTGGTATTCAATAAAAATAGGTATTGTCACCATTCCAATGTAATAGTGCTGGATAAAAAATGTATATAAATATTTAATGTATAATATATAATAATGTATAAAAATATATCATTGTAAATATATATGTATTTTTATAAATATTAAATAAATGTTAAAAATATACTGTGAATGTTAAAATGTTAATATTAATATTAAAATGTTACAATAATGAAATCTGTGTATATATATATATATATATATATATATATATATATATATATATATGTGTGTATATTTTATATATGTAGGGTACCAGAATTTCAACCTGTAAAATTCATATAGGAATAAAAAATACTTGTTTATAAATGGAAAATCAAGGAAACTACAAAACTCTATGAGTTAAAACCAAGTACCTATCCAATAACCAGGTGGAAATTTATTATGAATTTATTGAATACTTGAGTGATACTACTACATTTCTTCAGTTTACCTTTCAACATACTAAGGATGAAGTTAATTACTTGGATGTTAAGATAAGTAAGGACAAAAACAATGGAAGTTATAAGTCTAGGATTTTTAGGAAAAGTTGTTTTTCGAATTCATATGTCCATTTTCAGAGTGACCATCCATTATTTTTGAAGAAGAATGTAGTGACGGGTCAAATGATTAGGGTTTCAAGAATGACAAGTAATTTTGAGGAATTTAAGGAAGAGATGGAAGTAGTTCAAGAATTATTCAAAGAGAGAGGATATCCTAGTAAACTAGTTAAGAACATCAAGAAGGAAGTAGTAAAGAAACGAGAACTTAAATACTGTCCACTTTTAACATTTAATGGTGAGATGAGCACCTTAACCATTGGTAGTGAGACAGCAGTTACAACGGATTTACTGGGGGGGGGGGGATAGGGGACACGGGAATTGGTCTGGAATTGCCCCGTTTGACCTTAACCCACTACACCGGTATAAGTTGGTTGCAGAAGGGCATTAATGAGGTTTGGAATATTTTTGGGAGAATGTCTAGTAAACCGTCTATCTTTCAACAACCCCTTAGGTTTGGATATAGAAAGAACAACAATCTCAAAAAGATTTTTGAAAGAAAGACGGTTTCCAACTGTAGGGGGGGAGCATCAACTAAGACAGGTACTTATAAGTGCGGTAGATGCACACAATGTCCATTTCTATCAGGTGAAAAGGACCTTTGGATACAAAGTATTGGGTATAGATTAAAGAGCAACAGGTATTACAGTTGTTACACCAAGGGGGTAGTATACCTCGCATATTGTACGACATGTGGGGCGTACTATGTGGGGAAAACTGAAAGACACCTGAGGACACGGATATATGAACACATGAGAGACATCAATAAAAAGAATGAGAATAATGCCCTGTTTAGACATACCTTAAAATGTAAGGAAGCTAATACAAAATTTTGGGTTTTGGAAGAAGTGAAACCAGGGGAGAGGGGTGGTGACTGGGAAACATTCTTGGAATATAGGGAATTAATTTGCCAAATTAGATTGGACGCATGCTCTCATTTGGGCATGAATGACCATATTTCCATCAAAACAGCACTAAAATTATTGGCATTAAATCCCAAATAAATTTCCACCTGGTTATTGGTAAGGTACTTGGTTTTAACTCATAGAGTTTTGTAGTTTCCTTGATTTTCCATTTATAAACAAGTATTTTTTATTCCTATATGAATTTTACAGGTTGAAATTCTGGTACCCTACATATATAAAATATACACACACACACACATATATATATATATATATATATATATATATATATATATATATATATACACAGATTTCATTATTGTAACATTTTAATATTAATATTAACATTTTAACATTCACAGTATATTTTTAACATTTATTTAATATTTATAAAAATACATATATATTTACAATGATATATTTTTATACATTATTATATATTATACATTAAATATTTATATACATTTTTTATCCAGCACTATTACATTGGAATGGTGACAATACCTATTTTTATTGAATACCAGTTGGTTATGAATGAATTATATGTATGTATTTCTAAAACAGCTTTGAAATGGTTAAAGGAGACACCCAAGTGTAGTTTCAGTCAGTTGATTGAAACATTAATTGTTTTCAATTTGTTGCTAAGGATTTAATATCCAACAAAAAGTATATAAATGCACCAATTAACATTTTATATTGATTCTGATGAAGTCTCTTATGTAGAGACAAAAGCACGCTCAATCTATGTTTGCTGTACTGGTTGTTGTTGGTGTTCATCTACATTAAACTAATATTCAGTTTTACATACTGTCGAAGCGTGGTTTGTGGAGGATATTCCTTTATTGTGCCGACCAGTGGACTGTGCTTTTTACGTTTTAGAAGGTGTGTAGAGGTACGTGGTGGTTGTGGTTACAAATCGACATTTCTTCATGTACAAAAATCGACATTTATTCATGTACACAAATTGACATTTATTTCGCACTTTTCTATTATTGGACAACAGTTCTAATAACAGGTTGACAGTTGTGTGAGAATTCTACATAAGCAGCGCAACAAACATTTCAACTCCAGAATATCTGCACCTTGGCTTTCACAGTTATTCAAATACAGTCTTGTCATCTTCTTCTGGAACATTGTCATAAGTGTCCAACCAGCGAATTTCGGCCTGAATTTCTTGCGACTCTATTTTCTGTAGCACCATGGGCCCCAGTCTGTCATGCCTAGCAATAGAGCTCTCCATAAATGAGCATTGCTTGTCCAAGTAGCCTGCTCGTAGTGTATTGGCAACACAGCTGTCAGTGATTTTATCCCATGATTTTTATCACCCAAGTCACAACCTCATGCAGGCTAGGCTTCACAAAGTTTCCTTGCTGATTTTTCTCCATTCTATTTTCAATGTAGCCATTGAGTTTCAACCGCAAATTGTCCTTAAATGGCTTGTTTATTGCAATATCAAGAGTCTGGAGATAGGCAGTCATTCCTGCAGGAATCATTATTTGATCTATTCTCCTCCGTGCTAGGAATTTCTTTGTTTCTTTAGCCCGGTGAGTGCTGGCTGAATCCCAGACTAGCAGACCTCTTTTGCCACCTTGCAAAACATGCGGCAGCATTACATCGACCCACTTCCTTATAACTGCTTGTGTGCACCAGGCTTTTTCAGTTTCAAGAATGTAAATGCCTGAAACACGTTCAATGTTACCATTCTTGCCCTTACTAATGATTAGAGGTGGGTTTTTCTTTCCATCTAGATGAATTGCCAAAATACAGGTAACACTTGCACTCTCGTAACCAGTGGAAGGAATGTAGATTGACGAGGCATCCCTCTGGTCAATTGTTGTTTGAGATCCTTGGCCCATAAACACTGAAGTTTCATCCATAGCAATCTTGTTGGAGAGTTGGTATTTAGAAAACTCAATGCCATCAACAAAGGACTTGAACGCAAGTGCACATTTAATAACTTCAGTATCTTCCAGCTTAAACAGTGTTGTTGATCTTCTTAGAGACAGTTCATACCACTGAAGGAAGCCATGTAGTGATGCTTTGAATTCTTCTGGGGATATTTCTAACTGTGGTGCTATTGCAAGGGCAAATGCTTGAATATCAGCCCTGCCTACAACAAAAGCCTTTGCTCTCCTGTTAGCAATCCACTCATAGATGATGTCTTCAAGCTCAGAAAATAATGGTTGCTGACCTGATCCACACTTACACTTCTTAACATTTCCCTCGTCGGCCAGTTGACTGAGGTTAACGTACACTGCTCGCAATTTTCGTACCATTTGGAGATCTAACTTCTTCTCTTTACAGAAAGCCATCAGGTTCTTTCCTCGAGAGTCCTCCATGATTCCTTTCTTGTACTGGATGGAATAGCTCTTTCTTTTTGCACTCATCTTGTCTGGGGGGGATTAATGGAAGACTTATGCGACGGGAGTGGGAATACAAAATGGCACCGGTTATGAAGAGAAGACATTCCCACAGCTGCTCATTACCATGAGCATGAGCTTCCTGCAC
Source organism: Protopterus annectens (assembly GCF_019279795.1). Lineage (NCBI taxonomy): Eukaryota > Metazoa > Chordata > Ceratodontiformes > Protopteridae > Protopterus > Protopterus annectens. The sequence continues at coordinate 1,820,412,667 of NC_056743.1, read as the reverse complement.
GTTGTCTGTACTTTGACCAATCAAAGTACACCTGCGTTGGTTTATGGGCCAAGGATCTCAACCATCAAGTGTGAGTGATGAATAGGGTTACAGTAAGAATTTTGGACGACTCCCAGTGAAAGAGTCTTATGACTTTCTGCAAAGAGAAAAAGGCAGGTGTCAGAATGGTCTGAAAAAAGCGAACAGAGTACGATAACCTCAGTCAATGGGTGGCAATAATATTCTTTTATAATTCAAAATGTCCCTTGCATGTTGTTGACAATATTAACTGGGACTTTTTTTTGGGATATGGCTTATATCGTGAACACCCAGGAAAAATCATGCTAGGCCTTACTCTCTAGTTATGTCTTATTTAGAAAGAAATACAGTATGTAAAAAGGGAAGATCTCTTGCACCCTGTAGAAGTGGAAGCCATGAGGGGGTCCCTCCTGATTGAAGTCCTTAAGACGTTGTCTCCGAAATATCACAAAGTCCCAGGAAGTGGTCTGGAGGGATGAGCAGGGGCACACGGAAGTATGGATGAGAGTCTGGCTGAGGCCTCATGGCCCAGCAGAGTTCCACAAGGCTGGAAGGATCAGTGGGAAGTTCCCCTGTGGGGCTCCAAGGGCAGAGTTGACACATTATGATTTGGCAGCCTCCAGGAGTTATGTAACCTGGAAAAAGAGCTCTCCCGCCTGTGTAGAACTGGAAGCCACGAGGGGCTCCCTCCTGAATGAAGTCATTAAGGGAGAAAGAGACAGATAACGGCCAGGCTGAGAGAGCTGCTGGCTGTGTGAGCATGTCCAGACCAGTGTTCCTGAAATGTTGTAAAGTCAACAGAATGGCTCTGGATGGGAAAGGAGGGGGATGTGGAAGTCCCGATGGGAGCTTGGCTGCCCCTCATAGGCTGAAGGGAGTTCTGTGAGGTCAGCCAGGATCAGAGGGAGGTCCCCTGAGAGGCTCAGAGGGAATGGGTACATGGCACGGTTAGGCAGCCTCCAGGAGATATGCAACCTGGGATAAGAGCGGTCCTACCTGGGTAGAGGTGGAAGCCCGGAGGGGGAGTCTGCTCCTGTGGAAGTCCGAAGGGGGAGAGCAGTGGACGTCATTCGGGCACTGAGCTCTCATGCCGGGGAGGTGTGAGGGTTCCATCCTTGTCCTATACGGGATGGTGCCCGCGAAATGTAGCAAAATCCCCCGCATGTATCTGGACTGGAAAAGAGGGGGATGTGGAAGTCCCTTTGAGAGTGCAGCTGCTGCTCGGTGGCTGAGGGGAGTTCTGCAAGGTCAGTCAATATTAGAAGAGGTCCCGCTAAGAGGCCACGAGAGCTCGGAAACATGGCATGGTTAGGCAACCTGCAGGGGATATGCGGGTGAGGGGGACCATTGTGTTCTGGATGAGAAAGGAGGTGGAGAGCAGCGGAAGGTGCCCGAACATGGCGTGCTTCCTCCTGGATGTGCCTACCATGGTAACCGTGGGTAACGGGGAATCACGGTTCAATTCCAGAGAGGGAGCCTGAGAAATGGCTACTACATACAAGGAAGGCAGCAGACGTGCAAATTACCAACTCCTGACTCAGAAAGGTAGTGATGAAAAATAACAATACAGGACTCTTTCGAGGCCCTGTAATTGGAATGAGTACACTTTATATCCTTTAACAAGGATCTACTGGAGGGCAGGTCAGGTGGCAGCAGCCGCGGTAATTCCAGCTCCAGTAGCTTATTTTAAACTTATTCACTCCGGAGCAGCTCTTTTGAGTGTGCACCTTTAACCCCTAGTGGGCGTGGCTTAAGCCTTTAAAAACTAAGTTATCACCTTACAGTCTAGAAAACTCTCATTGAAAGAGGTCAAATATCAATAGAGTTGTATTTGCCATCACATATGGTTCAAGACAAAATATCCTGGTACCTTGTAAGTAACATGGTTTTGGAATTATTAATGCAAATATGAACAATCCATATTTGACGCCTAGAGGAGCAGTAGGGGTTAACTGCAGAAGACGCCTGGAGGAGCACTCAGCTGTAATGCTACAGTTAAAAAGCTCATAGTTGGATCTTGGGATCTGGATGGTAGTCTGCCGTGAGGTGAGCTACAGCCTGTCCTAGACCCTGCCTCTCAGTGCTCCCTCGATGCGCTTAACTGAGTGTTCAGTGGGTCCAAAGCATTTACTTTGAAAAAATTAGAGTGTTCAATGCAGGCCAGTTGCCTGAATACTTTAGCTAGGAATAATGGAATAGGACTCTGGTTCTATTTTGTTGGTTTTCAGAACTGGGGCCATGATTAAGAGGGACGGCTGGGGGCATTCATTTTGTGCTGCTAGAGGTAAAATTCTTGGAACAGCGCAAGACAAACAAAAGCAAAAGCATTTGCCAAGAATTTTTTCATTAATCAAGAACGAAAATCGGAAGTTCAAAGGTGATCAGATACTGTCGTAGTTCCAACCATAAACGATGCTAACTAGCGATCCGGCAGCATTATTCCCATGACCTGCTAGGGAGCTTCTGGGAAACCAAAGTCTTTGGGTTCTGGGGGGAAGTATGGTTGCATAGCTGAAACTTAAAGGAATTGACAGAAGGGCACCACCAGGAGTGGAGCTTGCGACTTAACTGGACTCAACATGGGAAACCTCACCCAGCAAGAACATGGAAAGGATTGACAGATTTATAGCTCTTTCTTGATTCTGTGTGTGGTGTTGCATGGACGTTCTTAGTTGGTGGAGTGATTTGTCTGGTTAATTCTGATAAAGAACGAGACTCCACTATGTTAAATAGTTATGCGGCCCAGTGCGGTAGTCTCCAACTTCATAGAGGGAAAAGTGGCTTTCAGCCACACGAGAGTGAACAATAACAGGTCTGTGATGCCCTTAGATGTCTGGGGCTGAACACGTGCTACACTGAATGGATCAGTGTGTCTACCCTTGGCCAACAGGTCAGGCTAATCCATGGAACCCCATTTGTGATAGGGACCGGAGATTGCAATTATTCTCCACGAATGAGGAATACCCAGTAAGTGCGGATCATAAGCTCATTTTGATTATATCCCTGCCCTTTGTACACACCGCCCATCACTACTAGTGATTGGATTGTTTAGTGAGGTCCTCGGATCGGCCAGATGGAGTCAGTCATGGCCCCGGCGGTGCGTCAAGAAGACAATCAAACTTGACTATCTAGAGGAAGTAAAAGTCGTAACAAGGTTTCTGTAGGTGAATCTGCAGAAGGATCATTAACACCGTGGGTCCTGGGATGTTGCTGTCCCCAGGTACCATGGCTTCTCCTCGCACCACAGCCCTGACCCTCTGTGTCTTTCTCTGTGTCTGACTCTGACTCCTATCTCTCTGTGCACCCTTGTGGATGCCAGCAGTACTGAGCCTGTGTCTCCAGGGGGGGAGGGAGAGTGGAGGGAGTGAGAGGAGGGGTGGTGTCTGTCCTCCTTGGCCTCCCAGCAGTGGGAGAGAGGGGGTATGTCTGTGTGGTGGGAGATGTTGGTTCTTCTCTGCGGCCATGAGGGGATGGTGGTGGAGGGTGTGCCTGGCCCAACAGTGTGGTCCACCATGTGCCTCGGAGGTGGCTGGCTCCCCATGCGATAGTGGGAGTGAGAAAGTGCTGTCCAGGCAGGGGGGGGGGTCTCCCCTCTTGCTTTGCAAGGCCATCCCCGGGGGTGGAACACTTGACTCCTCTCCCCTCAATTTCAGTCACGGTTACATGTGGAGGATACCCCGCTCCATACAAGGTGTTGGTTCAAAGACCCATAAGGTTGCAGGTGTGGCCATGTGCCGGCTGCTGTGGGAATCCCTGTTGCCCTGCAGCACAGGGCCAGTAACCCCGGTCTGGGCACCTATGACAATGCCCATGAAACCACGTGTGCTTGTCTTGAGGTGCGATGTTGGGAGGGCAGCAATGCCCCTGGTGAATGAGAACTGTATGGCTCTGAGTGGTGGGTCACTCAGCTCATGCATCGATGAAGAATGCAGCTAGCTGCAAGAAATAATGTGAATTGCAGGACACATTGATCATCAACACTTTGAACACACTTTGTGGCTCCGGGTTATTCCCTGTGCTATGCCTGTCTGAGGGTCATCATGGCTTCCATCACCCATAGGGGTGTCTGGCCCCTGACAAAGGCAGGCTGGGGAGTTGAGCGAGCCTTCTGTGGGCCACCCTGTCCCCCCAGGGAGAGATGTGCATGGAGGAGTTCCCTGCTTCCTAGAGCCAGGAAGCCTGTCTGAGGATGGGATGGAGCAGGTGCATGTCCGGCCTGCTCATTGAGGCTGTCAGTGGTACCACCACCGGGCTGCCTTCCTGGTGTGGAGCCTGACACCTGCCTGCTCAGTTCCTGTGTGCCGAGGCTGTGTTGGCTGTCCTCCTCCTCCGCGTGGAGTTTGGTGGTGGGGAGTGGGTGCATGGGGGTCAAGAAGAACGGGTAATCTGTCCACCCCTGAGGCCCCTGCTGTCCCCTTGTAACCATGCTCTGAACGTAACCTCAGATCAGATGTGATGACCCACCGAATTTAAGCATATTACTAAGCAGAGGAAAAGAAACTAGCCAGGATTCCCTCAGTAATGACGAGTGAAGAGGGAATAGCCCAGCACCAAATACCTGCCCGGGAGATGGGTGCAGGGAAATGTGGCATATGGAAGTCAGTCTCCCTGGCACCGCCCAGGGGGCCCAAGTCCTTGTGACTGAGGCTCAGCCCATGGAGGGTGTAAGGCCAGTTGTGGCCTTCGATACATCGGGATCAGGACTTTCCCGGAGTTGGGTTGTTTGTGAATGCAGCCCAAAGTGGGTGGTAAACTCCACCTAAGGCTAAACACCAGCATGAGACCAATAGCGGCCAAGTACCGTAAGGGAAAGTTGAAAAGAACTTTGCAGAGAGAGTTCAAGAGGGTGTGAAACCATTCAGAGGTAAATGGGTGGGGTATGCGTGTCTGCCTGGAGGATTCAACATGGCACCTGCGCTGGCCGCATGGGCGAGGTGGATCCCCTCCCCCTCCAGGGGGTGCAGGACCATCCCTGGGCATGCTAGCCATCATTGGGCACATTTCCTCTGTGGTGGTGCACCGCAACCAGCTCCGGGTTGGCCGGGAAAGCTGTGTGGAAGGTGGCTCCCCTCCCTGTAGGGGAGTGTTACAGCCCACAGCATTAGCTCTCGCTGTGCCCCGGGGTCGTGGGAGATGACTGCTGCCACCCCCACCCCCGCCCCTTGCAGTGGAGGCCAGGGGCCTATGGCTCTCAGTGGGACAGTCGACTGGGCCAGACTGCCCTCAGTGCAGCCTGACCACATCCTGCCACCATGCTGGCAGGCTCACCTTGGGTGCCTGGTCTGTGGTGATGTCAGTGACCCACCCGTCCCATCTTGAAACACGGACCAAGGAATCTAACAGGTGCATGAGTCCGAGGGTGGGCAGGAGACCCCACAGTGCAATGAAAGTGAGGGCTGATGAGCACTATCTGAGGCAGGATCCCCCCACCCTGCACGGGGGGAGCACCGCTGGCCCATCTCACCTGCACCATCAGGGAGGTGGAGCTTGAGCACACCTGGTGGGACCCGAAAGATGGTGAACTATGCCTGGGCAGAGTGAAGCCAGAGGAAACTCTGGTGGAGGTCCGTAGCAGTCCTGACATGCAAATCAGTCATCCAACCTGGGTATATGGGCAAAAGACTAAACGAACCATCTAGTAGCTGGTTCCCTCTGAAGTTTCCCTCAGGATAGCTGGCACTCGGTGGACACAGTTTTATCTGGTAAAGCAAATGATTAGCGGTCTTGGGGCCAAAAAGATCTCAACCTGTTCTCATACTTTAAATGGATAAGAAGCCTGACTCGCTGGCTTAGAGCTGGGTGTGGAATGCGAGCACGCAGTAGGCCACTTTTGGTAAGCAAAACTGGTGCTGTGATATGAGCCGAATGCTGGGTTAAGGCGCCCAATGCCGATGCTCATCAGACCCAAGAAAAGGTGTTGGTTGATATAGACAGCAGGACGGTGTCCATGGAAGTTGGAATCCACTAAGGAGTGTGTAACAACTCACATGCTGAATCAACTAGCCCTGAAAATGGATAGCGCTTGAGCTTCGGGCCTATACCCATCCATTGCCAGTGCTGGGAGCAGTGGGGGCTACACTGCAATGAGTAGGAAGGCCGCCGTGGTGGCAGTGAAGCCCAGGCCGAGGGCCTGGGTGGAGCCACCATGGGTGTAGATCTTGGTAGTAGTAGCAAATATTCAAATGAGAGCATTGAAGGCCGAAGTACAGAAGGGTTCCATGTGAACAGCAGTTGAATATGGGTCAGTCGGTCCTGAGAGATAGGTGAGGTCCATTCCGAAGGGATAGGCGATGGCCTCCGTCGCTCTCAACCGATCAAAAGTGAGTCGGGTTCAGATCCCCGAATCCAGTGTGGCAGAGACGGGCACCTTAGGTGTCCATTGCAGTGATGCAAATGATCCCAGAGAAGCTGGTGGGGGCCCCTGGGAGAGTTCTCTTTTCTTTGTAAAGGGCAAGGGCACCCTGGAATGGGTTCACCCCAAAATAGGGGCCTGCACCCTGGAAAGCATCATGGTTCTGTCGGCATCAGATGAGCTCTTGCCGGCCCTTGAAAATCTGGGGGAGTGGGTGTAAGTCTCACGCTGGGCCGTACCCATATCTGCAGCAGGTCTCCAAGATGAACAGCATCTAGCATGTTAGAAGAATGTAGGTAAGGGAAGTCGGCAAGCCAGATCCGTAACTTCGGGATAAAGATCGTCTCTAAGTGCTGGCTCGGTCGGCTTGGGTGTGAACAAGGGCTGGGTGAGCACCACTGCTGGATGAGGTGTTGCCCCCTTGCCATGCTCCCCCTCATGAAGGGGGCCAGGGGGGTGGCGGTGGTAACTCTGAATGTGCGCTGGACCCTTCCTGTGCATCCCCCTGGCTGTGCCGGGTGCTGGTCCCGACTGGCATCCCGCATCGTCTGGCAGCTAGCAGCTGACTTAGAACTGGTGCGGACCAGGGCAATCTGACTGTTTAACTAAAATAAGCATCATGAAGGCCCAAGATGGGTGTTGACGTGATGTGATTTCTGCCCTTTGCTCTGAATGCCAAAGTGAAGAAATTCAATGAAGCGCGGGTAAACGGCGGGAGTAACTATGACTCTCTTAAGATAGCCAAATGCCTCGTCATCTAATTAGTGATGTGCAAGAACGGATGAACGAGATTCCCACTGTCCCTACCTACTATCTAGCGAAACCACAGTCAAAGGAATGGGCTTGGCAGAATCAGCGGGGAAAGAAGACCCTGTTGAGCTTGACTCTAGTCTGGCACTGTGAAGAGACATGAGAGGTATAGAATAAGTGGGAGGCCTTGGCTGCCGGTGAAATACTACTACTCATCATTTTTTCACTTACCCTGTGAGGTGGGAGCATGAGCCCCTCCGGGGCTCTCGTTTTTGTCTCTAAGTGCCTGGGTGTCCATGCGCGACCCGCTCCAGGGACAGTGTCAGGTGGGGAGAGTGACTAGGGCAGTACACCTGTCAAAGAATAATGCAGGTGTCCTAAGTTGAGCTCAGAGAGGACAGAAACTTCCTATGGAGCAGAAGGGCAAAAGCTCACTTGATCTTGATTTTCAGTATGAAAACAGACCGTGAAATCGGGGCCTCATGATCCTTCTGGCTTTTTGAGTTTTAAGCAGGAGGTGTCAGAAAAGTTACCACAGGGAAAACTGGCTTGTGGTGGCCAAGCATTTATAGTGATGTCGCTTTTTGATCCTTCGATGTCAGCTCTTCCTATCATTGTGAATCAGAATTCACCAAGCGTTGGATTGTTCACCCACTGTTAAGGAACGTGAGCTAGGTTTAGACCATCGTGAGACAGGTTAGTTTTACACTACTGATGATGTGTTGTTGTGATAGTAATCCTGTTCAGTACGAGAGGAACCGCAGGTTAAGACATTTGGTGTATCTGCTTGGCTGAGGGGCCAATGGTGCGAAGCTACCATCTGTGGGATTATGACTGAATGCCTCTAAGTCAGAATCTCACCGAAACATAACGATACTTTACCACTGCGGAACTCTGGTTGGCCAGGGATAGCCGTCCCCAAGGTTGGTGAGGAGTGCCACTCATCACTGGGTTGGAGCGCAGATGGAGGGGGCCATGTCTCTCCAGCAGTGCACCGCACATTTATGGGGAACCAGTTGCTAAATCATTCGTAGACGACCTGATTCTGGGTAAGGGTTTTGTACGTAGCAGAGCAGCAAAAAGCTGCGATCTATTGAAAGTCAGCCCTTGAGCCAAGCTTTTGTTGCAGGTGGGGGGACAGGCTCCATGCCCTCGCTTGGAGGGGGGACATGTCTCAGGCTGGCTGGCCCTGCCCTCCCTCTTTGTCCAGATCATCAGTGGGACTTTGTTCCTCAGTGGTGGGCATGGGCCTAGCCGGGGAATATAGGGAGCATGGTCTGGACACAACCCAGCAGAGGAGAGTCCCCCATGGAAGGAGGTTCCCTGGTCGCGCCCATCACTCTGCACCCTCCGAGCCTCTGTCCAGATAGCTGGAACCCCTGCTGGCCTGGATGGAGCTGAGGATTGCATAATCAGGCTTAAGGGTTGTCCCCAGAGGGGCAACATGGTGACGGGTGCATGTCTCCCGGGAGAGAACAGAGGTTTATCCAAGCAAACCAGATCCGGCCGGGGATAGAGAATGCATGGTCTGAGCGCAACCCGCCAGAAGAGTGTCCCCCATGGGAGGAGATCCCTGGTTGCTCCCCTCGCTCTGCACTTTCCGAACTTCTGTCCAGAAAGCTGGAACCCCTGCTAGAGCAGATGGGGCTGAGGACTGCATACTCGGGCTTTAGGGTCTTCTCCAGAGGGGTGACCCAGCGGCAGGTTCATGTCTCCTATGAGAGAGCAGAGGTCTATCCAGGGAGCCCAGATTTGGGATCCCGTCCCTCCAGCCCCAGGGGTGTGGAGATATTGCCACCGTGTCATCTCGCAACCTGCGCTGTCCACAGGTGCCAGGTCAGCCTGCAGTCCTACACCCGGCACTGCGGGGATGCTGCACTGCAAATGGCACCACTCAGGAGGCAAGGGGGAAGGAGACAGAAGTCTCTAAGTGAAGCACATTTGTCTGCACCTGGCACTGCAGAGGAGTGAGTCAGAGGTGTGAGATGAAATGGGCCGAGATGCGGGGACCAGGAGCCATGTCCTGTGCCAGTTTGAAAGCCCTAGGTGGAGGGTAAAGGGGAGAACCGGCATCACAGAAGTCTGGATGAGGGTCTGGCTGAGGCCTCGTGGCCCAGCAGAGTTCCACAAGACTGGAAGGATTGGTGGGAAGCTCTCTTGAGGGGCTCCGAGGGCAGGGTTGACACATTATGATTTGGCAGCCTCCAGGAGTTATGAGCTCTCCTGCCTGGGTAGAAGTGGAAGCCATGAGGGGGTCCCTCCCCATGGAAGTCCTTAAGGGAGAGAGAGGCGGAAAACAGCCAGGCTGTGAGAGCTGCCGCCTGCGTGAAGGGGTCTGGACCATGACCCCCTCTGGGATGGAAGTCTGGAAGGCGTCTGGGCATGGAGCATTCCCTCCTGGGTGTGAGGGTCCAGGTCGTGCACCCAAGGGAGTGCCTGTTGCAAGGTTGTGGGGCCAGAAGTGCTCCTGCCCATGTGAGCAGGATCAGGCAGAGCCCCCCCATGGATGTCCTCAAGAAAACATCTGGCGGAAGGCTGCGGGTCCAGGAGCACTCCTGCCAGGCAGGTGGGAGGGGTCCGTCCTTGGCCAGTATGGGACGGCATCAGCAAAATGTGGCAAAGTCCCCAGAATGCTCTGGATGGCAAAGAAGGGAATGCAGAAGTCCCGATGGGAGCATGGTTACCCCTTGGTGGCCGAGGAGAGTTCCTTGAGGCCAGCTGGGATTGGAGGGAGGTTCTCCTGAGAGGCTCAGTGGGCATGGAGACATGGCATGGTTAGGCAGCCTCCAGGAGATATGCAACCCGGGAAAAGAGCTCTCCCTCCCAGGTAGAAGTGGAAGCCCAGAAGGGGTGCCCACACCTGTGGATGTCTAGAAGGTGGAGAGTGGCCTAAGGTGTAAGGCATGTAGCACTCCCTCCTGGGTGCGGGCGTCCAGGTTGTGCCCCGAAGGGAGGGTCTGGTGCAAGGTTGTGGGGCCAGGAGTGCTCCTGCCCAGGTGAGCGGGGTCAGGCAGAGCCCCCAATGGAAGTCCCCAAGGGATCATCCTGTGGAAGGCTGCAGGACAAGGAGCTCTCCTTCCCAGGTGAGCTGGGAGGGTGAGTCCACCCCTGTGGAAGTCCAAAGGGAAGATTTGTGGAAGGCATCCGAGCAAGGAGCGTTCACTCCTGGGTGTGAGGGCGACGAGAGCATGCTCCCCTGGTGGGTCGGAATTTTCAGGGGATCATCCTGCAGAAGGCCACTGGACCGGAAAGGAGAGGGATGTGAAAGTCCTGATGAAAGCCGGTCTACCCCTCAGCAGCTGTGGGGAGTTCCATGAAGGTGCCTAGGATTGGAGTGAGGTGTTCTGGACGGTGAAGGAGGGGGGGCTCAAAAGTCCCAATGAGAGCAGGCCTGCCCCACGGCAGCCAAGGGGAGTTCCACGAAGGCTGCCGGGATAGGAGTGAGATCCCGCTGAAAGGCCACCAGGGCACAGAGACATGGCATGGTTAGGCAGCCTGCAGGGTATATGCAGGAAGACAGGGACCATGGTGTTCTGGACGGTGAAGGAGGGGGGCTCTGAAGTCCTGATGAGAGTGGGCCTGCCCTTCGATGGCTGAGGGGAGTTCTGAGAAGGTGGCCAGGATCAGAGTGAGGTCCAGCTGAGAGGCCGCCAGGGCACGGAGACAGAGAACAGTTAGGCAGCCTGCAGGGGATATGCGGGAGACAGGGACTGTGGTGCTCTTGACTGGAAAGGAGTGTGGCTCGGAAGTCCTGATGAGAGCGGGCCTGCCCCTCTGCGGCTGAGGGGAGTTCCATGAAAGCGGCCGGGACTGGAGTGAAGTCAAACTGAGAGGCCGCCAGGGCATGGAGATACAGCACTTTTAGGCAGCCTGCAAGGGATATGCGGGAAGACGGGGACTGTGGTGTTCTGGACGGTGAAGGAGGGGGATGTGGAAATCCCAAAGAAAGTGAGCCTGCCCCTTGGCAGCCGAGGGGAGTTTTGCAAGGGTGTCCAGGATCAGAGGGAGGTCCCCCTGAGAGGCTCCGAGGGCTCGGGGACATGGCATGGTTAGGCAGCCTCCAGAGTTAAAGGACAATGGGGTCTCCCATCAGAGTCCGGGTACCAGCCCCGGGTGACGTCCTGCTGCTTGTACCTTATTTCCCTGAAAATAAGGCTGGGTCTTATATTCTTTCTCCAGGCAAAATGCACTTTAGGGCTTATTATCAGGGGATGTCTTATTTACCTTCACCATACAACAATCTACCTTTATTAATTTATTCATGTACAAACATTGACATTTATTAATGAACACAAATCAACATTTTTTCATGTACAAAAATCGACATTTATTCATGTACACAAGTTGACATTTATTTCGTACTTTTCTATTATTGGACAACAATTCTAATAGCGGGTTGACAGTTGTGTGAGAATTGTACATAAACAGTGCAACAAACATTTCAACTCCAGAATATCTGCACCTTGGCTTTCACAGTTATTCAAATACAGTCATGTCATCTTCTTCTGGAACATTGTCATAAGTGTCCAACCCCCGAATTTCGGCCTGAATTTCTTGCAACTCCATTTCCTGTAGCACTATTGGCCTGAGTCTGTCATGCCTAGCAATAGAGCTCTCCTTAAATAAGCACTGCTTGTCCAAGCAGCCTGCCCGTACTGCTTTGGCAACACAGCTGTCAGTGATTTTATCCCATGAATTTTTCACCCAAGTCACGACCTCTTCCAGGCTAGGCTTCACAAACTTTCCATGCTGATTTCTCCCCATTCTATTTTCAATGTAGTCATTGAGTTCCATGTGCAAATGGTCCTTAAATGGCTTGTTTATTGCAATATCAAGAGTCTGGAGATAGGCATTCATTACTGCGGGAATCATTATTTGATCTATTCTCCTCCGTGCTAGGAATTTCTTTGTTTCTTTAGCACAGTGAGTGCTGGCTGAATACCAGACTATCAGACCTCTTTCGACACCTTCCAAAACAAGTGGCAGCATTACATCAACCCACTTCCTTATAACTGCTTGTGTGCACCAGGCTTTTTGGGTTTCAAGAATGTAAATGCCTGAAACATGTTCAGTCTTATCTTTTTTATCCTTACTAATGATTAGAGGTGGGTTTTTCTTTCCATCTAGATGAATTGCCAAAATACAGGTAACACGTGCACTCTTGTAACAGTGGAATGTATATTGATGAGGCACCCCTCTGAACAATTGTTATTTGAGATCTTTGGCCCATAAACACTGCAGTTTCATCCATAGCCATCATGTTGGAGAGTTGGTATTTAGACAATTCAATGCCATCAACAAAGGACTTGAAAGCAAGTGCACATTTAATAACTTCAGTATTTTACAGCTTGAGCAGTGTTTCTGATCTTCTTAGAGACAGTTCATATCGCTGAAGGAAGCCATCCAGCCAATGTTGTGATGCTTTGGAATTCTTCTGGGGATATTTCTAACTGTGGCGCTATTGCAAGGGCAAATGCTTGAATATCAGCCCTGCACACAAAAAAATCCTTTGCTCTCCTGTTAGCAATCCACTCACAGATGATGTCTTCAAGCTCAAGAAATAATGGTGTCTGTTCTGATCCACACTTACACTTCTTAGTGTTTCCCTCGTTGGCCTGTTGACTGAGGTTAACGTACGCTGTTTGCCAATTTCGGATCATTCGGAGATCTAACTTCTTCTCTTTACAGAAAGCCATCAGGTTCTTTCCCTGGGAATCCTCCATGATTCCTTTCTTGGACTCGACGGAATAGCGCTTTCTTTTAGCACTTATCTTGTCTGGGGGGTGGATTAATTGAAGACTTACGTGACTGGAGTGGGAACACAAAATGGCGCCGGTTATGAAGAGAAGACACTACCACAGCTGCTCATTATCATGAGCGTGCATTTTCCATGCGTTGTCGGTACTTTGACCAATCAAAGTACTCCTGCGTGGGTTTATGGGCTAAGAATCTCAACCGTCAAGTGTAAGTGATGATTAGGGTTACAGTATGAATCGTGGAGGATTCCCAGTGAAAGAGTCTTATGACTTTCTGCATAGAGAAAAAGTTGGGTGTCTGAATGGTCCGAATAAGGCAAACAGAGTATGATAACCTCAGTCAACGGGTGTCAATAATATTATTTTACAATTCAACACGTCCATTGTGTGTTGTTGACAATATTAACTGTGGCTTATTTTTGGGGTAAGGCTTATATCATGAACACCCTGGAAAAACCATGCTAAGCCTTACTCTCTGGTCAGGTTCTATTTAGAAAGAAATACAGTATAATATATGTGTGTGTGTGTGTGTGTATATATATATATATATATATATATATATATATATATATATATATATATATATATATATATAATTTATTTATTTATTTATTTAAATTTGTTGACCGGGAGTGTCTGACTGGACGTGGGTCCATTTTCAGCGGAGGCCCGGGGAGAAAAGCTCCACAGTAAAATAAACAGACAGTAGTTACATTGGATTACATAGCGATTAACAATTTAACTTAGAAATTACTTACAACATATAACAATATATATATAATATATATATATATATATATATATATATATATATATATATATATATATATATATATATATATATATCAATAATGAAAATAAAACTAATCAGAATAGCAGCCACCAATGATTGGTACTGAAATGTATAAAATATCCAAAGAAACAAAGTACCAAATCCACCACAGTATTAATCATACACTATATGATTTATCCCAAATGAGGCAATCATTTTGTTTGTGTCTTTCAGCTTTTCCCAGTTAGGGGTCGCCACAGCGGAACTCCAGTCCGCTAATGACTGACAGTAGATTTTTACGTGCTGGCTTGCCGGGCCTAATGCACAACCTTCAACAAAGGAACGCCCATTCACGCATGTCGCCACACAGAAGATGCTCTAACTGAGAATCGAACGGGCAACTTCTAACTGTGAGGCGACAACGCTGCCGCAGCACCACCACCACCGCAGTACAAGACCTTAAAATGCACCAAAACACTGGCACTTGCTCAGAAATTACATCAGCATTGCTAAATATTCCAAGAGTATTCAACCTACAACTAAGAATTAGTCAGACACTGCTCAGTATGGTTTAATAACGTTATCAGAAGGCATGGCAGTAAATTAAAGTAAGTGCTCATCTGGACCCTTTAAGATGTAATTGTATTTTGAACATATTGTAATGCATTTCTCCATTCATTTCAGGTGGTACATTATTTTTTTGAAAACCATTTTTGTTTTGTTGAAGAATTGTTAGTTTTCCATAGTCCATTCAACAAAATATTTTAAAAATGTAACTGTGAGTTTTCTAATTTTCATATTTCATTCATGGATAGCACACCATTCTTTCTAAAACTTTAAAAGTGTCCTTTTATTTAAATTAGAAAATACAGAATGCTGTCCAGAGTAAAGCTGTTTTACTGAAATGTTTTTACATTTTTCTTTAATTGCAGTGGACTATTTCTAGTGATACTTTTTCAGCTTGATTTAAAGCACAAGATTAGCAGGGAGGGACACTGGAGAAGGGGACAGCTGCTGTTTTCTATTCAGTGTGCAAATGTTGTCATTTGTCAAACCACTTAATGACCACTATCCTCTTATATTATGCACTCTGAACTACATGCACACCCATAAATCACACAGCAATGGGTCAGACCTCCTCTGCCCAGACTCATCTCTCTCAAGACTTAAATTATTGGTAGCACCTGTGCACAGACAGTAAGCACCTGCTAACAAAATTCTCAGTGTCAGGGCTGTAGCTAGCAAACAGCTTATCAAGCGAGAGGGATGGAACGGAATGTACCAGCACATGGAGCTGCATCCCAAATTAGTTCTTTCAGCCTTAAAGAAGAAATGCTCTGAATCTGAAATCAATTTCATCTGTTAAACTAATTCTAAATACTGCCTTCAAAGATTCTTTTTCTACAGATCTTTTTCTTCTTAATTATCCCGTGTTACTTCTGGTACATCCATAGCTTGTAATTAGTGCATTTAAATGAGGATATATCCAACAGGTTCTAATGAGTTTATAACTCTGTAATTTGTTGCAATCTGACTGGACTCATCATTTTTTTGCACACGGTATACAGGTTCTCCCTCTGCTTATTCTGTAAAGGATAAGACAGAAATCTTCGGTGAATGAGAATAGTCACAGTTTCATTATATTGTGATCAAACAATAACATGAGAAACACAAGAAACACTATCCATTACAGATTTATGGAATGTTTTTTTTTTTCTTTTTTACAAGGAAGCAGATACATATTGGCAGATGATAGCTACTTAGGGCCACAATTCTGCCTTTTCCTTGCACTATATAGATGCTGCAAATTCTTTCTATGGAATATTTATGCCTGTCCCTTGTCATCTCTAATCATTTATCTTTTAATGAATGCATTATAATTTGAGGGAGGACTCTATCCCTGCACAACTCCTCCAGTGAAGAAATTCTTTTGCATATTGCTCTTGACTTGTCATCATCCATTGGTAAATTGTGCATCTTTGCTTGAACATAGTGTTTTTTCCTGCAGAAAATGTCTACTACAATGGTATTGATTTTCCAAGATATATGGCTATCACTGTAATGTGTTTCCTGTTCTTTATATCTGTTTCATAAAGTAAGCACATGATAAATTTTACCATCTCCCCATGAGGATTCATGTGCTATTCTATCACCTTGATGATCCTTCTCAAAACTGCCTTTGTCTTTTGGAAAAAGGTCCTCTTAAACTGCATGCTCGTCTACAGATATAATCTTTCCAATTAGTTTTATAGAAGAATTTAAGCATTACAGTTTCTGCAGGTAGCAGTCGTCCTTATTCAGTCCCTGACCACCCTCACAGCCTTTCCTTTTACCTTCAAATAACTTCCTATGTAATCTATGCCAGTGTCTCTCAGTGTTAGTTCATTAATGGCTGTTCCAAATGTGCATAATGTCTCAGAAGTCCGTATAAATAGCTATATTGCTCTTTATGTTCTTATTACCATGCATTAGACCATTTTTTTTCAATTTTTTCATGTCATATTTTCCTGGAAGCCCCACTTTCTGTGGGCCCTCATTAGCCAGTTTTATTGGACTCCACAAAGAGATATACCTTTTCCTGCAGATATTCAGCTGTGTCATTGACAAAGATATTAAAAAACATTCATCCCAGTGCTGAACAATGGCGATAATAGTAGTAAATCTACTTTGCCAGGAATAAACACATTCATCTGCAACCTCCAAGTGATACAAAACTTTATCCCGGGTGAAACACTATTGGTATACTGAAGATTGCCCCCTTTCGGTATTAATCCTTTTGCAACATGAGCTCCATTGCCTTGCTGGATGATTCCCTACATTATGACTAAGGCATTCATTGTTGACTGCCACTGCAGACAGCAAAGGTGGTCGAAAACAAGTACTGGTGGCAGTGTTGTTCATTAGCAGAATGAAACGTCCACTGTGCATAACTTAAAGTTGCAAATATGCTGTAGAGGGTTTGCAGCGTGAAACTGAAGTGCGTCGTTAATGCACATGGCAGCTCACTGGTGTAATAGTAAAAGGAATAATACATAAGAGAACAAGGCAGGAGTCTGAATGTGACAGAAGCTTTTTTTTAATCTGTCACCCATTCAACAAAATGATCATCATATGTTCCCCAGCATTTTTTTGCCTAAATCCAGTGTCCAACATGAGCAAAAGGCAGACTCTGCAGAGCATTTGTATTACAACAGTAATTGTAAAATAAGAGTCCTTCTACTTATGGGTCCTATGAGTGTTGTTGTTTGCATTCTGTGCTGAAGTTACAAGCATTTTTATACATATACATAATGTAAAAATTGCGTACATATATATACTGATATGATATTGTTTTCCTTTGTAGTTTCATTCCTCAATGTTACAATTCTGCCAATGGACTACCTGGTTGACAGCATACATTATCAACCACTTCTGCTCACTACTTTGTGGGTCGACAATGAATGCCTTGATCATAATGTAGGTAACATTCCCCATTGTTGTGCAATCTCAGAGTTGGTATATATAATTAAATGGAATGTCAAGAAAGCAGTGTGTGTGTGTGTGTGTGTGTGTATGCGTGTGTGTGTGTGTGTGTGTGTGCGTGCGTGCGTGCGTGCGTGTGTGTGTGTGTGTGTGTGTGTGTGTGTGTGTGTGTGTGTGTGTGTGTGTGTAAGGGTGCTGAGAGGAAAGCTCTCTGAAAAAAAATGTTTGTTTTTATGTTCTTTTTTTTTCATTTTAGAGGATAGGTTCCATCAATGTGGTTTCTCAATGGAATATTGATTGATCCTGCCTGTGCAAAATTAATTTACAGTGGATTCCTGGAGGAGGGGGGGCAGGATTTCATGAAACAAATAACAAAATATGACAATGATCTACATTGCAGTAAGAAAAATAATAATAATAAAAAGAAAAATCCACATAGATAAAAAATACAAAGTACCTGAATCACACGGTTAGACCCTTAGTCATAAGTAAGTATGTATGTCAAAAAGGGTTTAGACTCTAAGTCACGAGTGAGAAAAATAATGCACAAAGCAAGATATACGACATAACAGCAATGGAGGGAGCAGCTGTAGAGAAGCCTGGCTCTTCCTTTTTCTTTTAATTAACTATGGTCAGGATTCATAAATGCACTCTGCATTATACTAAGTGTATTTGCAAGGTGAGCAGGGACGAGCAGGATGTATGCATTTCAAACAGCACAGGTACTCTTCCCTTATCAGACCTATCCCTGAATAGACTACTCCCTATGATAGGTACAAATCCAAGTGTATCCCTCACCTGAAAAGGCTTCAGATATTTCTAATGAAGAAAATGAAAGGTGTTAAACCTTTCAACTGCCCCCATAGATTAGCATGATTCTCCTTATATTCAGTAGCTGACAGGATGGTGCAAGATGACCTGTGTCTTGCTTTTTGAGCCATGAAAGACCCAGTCCTATTTGACCTCCTATTTCTTTGCAAAATCAGTAGTTCTACAAACATCTGCACTAAGGACCAAAATTTACACTTACAAATAAACAATACTCACTGGAGAGATAAGTTTGTAACTTAACACATTCCTAGAATATGGAATAAGTTACCACTACAGGTCAAACAGAGTACTACTCTGACTACCTTTAATGCTAGTCTTGATGCCTGGATGGGTAGACACAAATTTACACCAGGGTTATCATGTACAGCCCTGCTCAATTTGGGAGGTGGGTACTGCTAAGTGTTTGAAAAGGGTCTGGTTATAGGAATATATGACTATACATCTTATGGTCTCTGTGACAGCTTATCTAGTATGTTCTTATCTTGCAGGATGAGGCCAGCTGGAAAACAATGCCCAGCCAAGATATAAGCTAAAGACCACATAATGAGATGTGTGGAGCAACTTAAAAAAACATACCCAACCAGGTCATGTACACATTAGCAATGAACACAGGAGTGCATGTCATTCCATGGAAATTGTGTAAGTGCTGAGGTGCGACAAAATGAAGGACATACTTATGGTTAGTGTTTAGATGTTTGGTGTGTGTTGGGAAGGTTACTAGTTTGAAAGACCTGCCTCACTTTATGTGGGGAACAAGCTATGGGCAATGATGGTGTGTGTGTGTGTGTGTGTGTGTGTGTGTGTGTGTGTGTGTGTGTGTGTGTGTGTGTGTGTGTGTGTGTGTGTGTGTGTGTGTGTGTGTGTGTGTGTGTGTGTGTGTGTGTGTGTGTGTGTGTGTGTGTGTGTGTGTCTGCAGGGGCACAGCCTCAGCATATGGGTCAGCATTACACAATGTCATATTGTGAAGGCCCAAGGCATGCATGGCAGAGGGTTTAACTTCCTGTGTATGTTACATAAGAAGTGGCTCTGTCATGAGTTGCACTGGCTGTTCCACATGTGCTACCTAAACATGACTGATATGCACTGGTGGAATCAGCATGACCACAACCGTGACTATAGTGATGGCCTGTCATGGGTGAAGATGTATCAGTCATCAATGTAGCAGTGAATGTGCTGCCACTGTTGGAGCAGGACTTTTTCTGTCCATGGTCAAGTTTTTTAAAATAGGTTCATAGGTTCATAGGAGGTTACTAGGCTAATGGCCACAGGGTCTTTACTAGCCTAGCTATGTTATACCCATGTTTGCTAATTGACCTTGGTTAGATGGTCATTATCTGCAGAGCAAGTCTATGATCAACACCAACTACTCCTGTCCATGATAGACATAGGTTCCACCCCCTGGGTGAATTTACGGTTTCCCATACAATTGTCTAGTTTGCACTTGAATAGGGTCATTGAGTAGTTCTGAGCCACATGAATTGTGAGTTTATTCCAGAGAAGCAGCAATCTCTGGGAGATAGAGCTGTCTCTCCAGCATGTTCTGTTAATGCCACAAGCTAGGTTCTGATCCCTGAAGTGAGTGACAATTGTCCCATATGATTGCGGATGTGCAGCATTTTCATTAGGAAAGGGTCAAAGACTGCTATGTATGCCAGGCACAAGTTGCCTCTCAGCAGCTTGTAGGATACAGAATACAGTGACAGAACTTTCAGTCTTTCCATGTAAGTCTTGTTTTGGAAGCCCTGAATGTTCTTGGTGAGAAACCTTTGTGGTCTCTCCAGCTGCTGAGGGGTCTAGTGAGGTACATGCAAAAGGGATCGTTGTACCCTATTAGTGGTCTGATGAAGGTTGTGTACAGAGGAGTTATAACATCCTTAGTCTTGGATGTGATGCTCTCACTTGTGAGATGCACATTGTAAAAGGCTTTCCTTCCCACTCACAAGTGAGGGCATCACATCCAAGACATATGATGATTGAAGTTTAGATTGCTATCAACCTGTGCTCACAAACCTTGAACCACTGGCTTTGAGCTTAGAGGGGTGCTGTTGATATTGTAATTTGTACAGACTTCCTCTTTACTGAAGGGGAATATAATGCAATTGTATCTGTTAAAATCATTTGATTGCACTCAGTTTGCAATCATCAGTGAACCTGATAACACATGCTGTCTACTTTCACCTGGACTTCCAAGAAATAGATTCCAAACAATAAAGGGACCAGCACAGATCCGTATGGTATGCTACTGGTAACTGGCCTATTGGTAGAGGTGGAATCCCCAACTTTGACAGTATGCTACCCATCTAGTGGGTAACACCTGTGGATGTTACTGATAACTGACCTCAAGAATGGCTTCTCACCCAGACAGATGATCCAGAACAGACACACCATGGTCCAGTGTGTCATTCATCCTGTTTAAGGAGTCTTAGAAATTGCTCATGCAGTCCTGTAAATCAACATGCATGATGACCCTGAGCATTTTTGAGTGCCAGCTACTGACACACAAACCTCAAGTGGAGGGAGGTAACCATACTGACCCTCCCCCCAGTGTGGGAACTTCCCATCTACAATGTCTAGGGGCAGGTACTGAAATTTCTGTACCTGGGATCCCCAAACTTTCCTGATCTATAGTGTCCCAACCACTTGTCCCCTCTCAGATTACAATCTGTCATGGGTATGCACTAGCAGATAGGCTGTACCCATAGTTTGAGGAGGGGATGTGAGGGTCACACTACCTGGGTCCAGCATATACTCTACAGCTCCAGACTGTTCCTGCTCATGTCTGTCTTTATCATCATCAGAGGCTGAGGATTCTCCAACATCAGATGTGGATATTTCCACAGTGCTGATGCCAGGAAAAAATGTCATCTGTGAACACACCAAAACATATGCAGTGTAAGTATGGCTAAGCAACACAACTACACATGCAAAAGATGACATTAAAACTGTAAAGAAAGACAACTAAATACAATTATGCCCATAGCTTGTGCAGGTGGTTGGTGCACTTCGATGACAGATATACCTATACAGAATAGGTGAGAGTTGTATTACAAACAATAATGTGTCTAACAAAGAAAAGGTAGGACTACATACTTGGGGCATCACCTGTTGAAATCATCTGCAGCCGGTCCATTTCCACCCCAACATCCGACACAACACTGTGGAACTCTGTGGAGGTTTTACTGTCTTTCAGCAAAGACAGGAGCTCCTCTGTCCCTGTCAGTGGTGGTCAGTAGACAGTACACAACCTGTAGCTCTCTGCTTCCATAGCTTAGCCTCCACTCTGTTGGTGACATAGCAAATCCCGTTACTGGCTCTGTGCCAGACAATAGATTTTTTGTGGGCCTGGCCATCCACAGTACTCATGTTTTAAACAACCTGTTAACTGGTACAATCATGGAAGTCCTTGTTGGCAGTTTGCAAAGTGATGAGCCGTCCACCATGTAGACAAAGGCCAGGTAGTGCTGAGGCTTATAGCGAGATCTACCAGTAACTTACTGTGTCTCAGATAAATCCACGTTGATATGGAAAACACTAAAAGTAACAGCCTTGGTCATACAAGAGTAGTATTCATTGCAACACAATGCAATTCCTAGTAAGAGGTATGTAAGTCACAGGTTTCCTAACACCTGACACCAAAATAGGTAAACATACAAAAAAAAACAACTCCAAAAATTATATCAATTTACATTGCTAATAACCCCTGAACACCCTACAACAGAATAACAGGTTAATGACTGTCAAATTATCAGACACATAATTTCCAAAGCAAAATATTAACAATATATACACTCAAGGAAAAAACCATGATACTAATTATCCTATATACCCATGTTTGAAGGTAACCAACATTACAATGGCACATAGTAATCTAAGTTCATAATAAGCAACTTTACTATGCCGGCATGTTACAATATGGCCATTACACATGGGGGACAATACTCATGAAGTCAGCTTATAAAAATTCATCTAACCTGAAGAAAAACTGTAACAGTCATTTATATCTCCTACAAGAATATGGTACATCTAAATATTAACAATGGTCATAGAAGCAAGTGTAACAAGAAACATATACCTGAAAGCTAAGAGACTCCTGTTGTGAAGTTACAATTATTATGCAATACTTTTCTCTTAAAAAGTAAATTCTCCTTCCGTAGTGTGATAATGATCATGACCCCTGCTCCATGTCCTGGTTTTATTATGTAGGCTCCCCCACCCTGGCTATGATTTATATACTAATTAGTTCTCACCTCATTCATGGTTTCTGAATTGCACCATTTATGTGATGAGAAAACCAGTCAAATAATATGCTTAGTCCTTCATTAGGCTGTGCCCCTGCCTGAGCAGCTGGTGAGAAGAAATTGTGAGCTAGTCAGGCCTACCCCATTAGTACTACTGTTACACAAATGAGTTTTTAAAGAGCCATGCTCCTACAACGTACATATTGAAAGGGTCTGCCACATATTGCAGGTGGGTGGGCATTCCACAGTCTCTACATCAGAGGTTGTTAGCAATGGTCACACGTGTCATAATCATAGAAAATTGCAGCCAGTATTGAGCATATGTTCTCAGTAGGAAAAACAGGGTTTGAGGTTTTCCATGTATCACACCTTAAAGTGTTATTGGAAGCAAGAAGCATAACACTACATGAGTGCAATGTTATTTTATTATGTCATCCCACCTTCAGTTCAACCATTTGCTTCCATTACCTTTTCATATCTATTCTATCCTTCCATTTCCAATTTATAATCTGGTGACGAAATACACAAACCAAACACATACATGGTCATACATGGACACAAATCGCTTATAACCCAATTATTTCTTTATTCTTCTTTTTTAATTATCCTTTGCATGAGCACGAGCCTGGCTGCGCTATTCTGGAGGGTCTATATCATTTGAACGAAAGTTCAAAACGTCGATCGCTGTAAACAGCAAAAACGCCGATAATCTAATCCTTTATTGTTCGGTGCTGTGCTCCCCACACCAGCCGCTAATTATATATACCAACTCCAAGATCACACTACAGTTAGGAAAGGGCAAATTTCCCAATCTTCACTGTACCGCGATCTCACAAAACAGACATCAATTATTGGCATTTTCGCTGTTTACAACGATCGACATTTTGAACATTC
The DNA here is from genome assembly GCF_019279795.1 of Protopterus annectens. NCBI lineage: Eukaryota > Metazoa > Chordata > Ceratodontiformes > Protopteridae > Protopterus > Protopterus annectens. The sequence goes on along the minus strand of NC_056743.1, from coordinate 1,820,389,594 downwards.
ATTCAAATGATATAGACCTTATTCTGGCATGGACACCACTGAATAATGCTAATTACCTCATTTGCTGGTGAAAACCATGCAAATGAGGTAAATTAAAGATTCAGTAAGCAGGCAGGCATCCGTGCCAGAATATTATTACAAGCCGAATACATTTCTGCAAAAATGAAAATGGGGGAATGACAGCTCAAAGTAAAGCATGTATTATAATCATTATGCATATGGTCATTGACATGGAATATAACTTCAAAATTATGAAAATAAAAGTATTTTTTGGCCAATTTGGGCATTTTAAGTGTAGTGGTGGGCAAATGAGATCATGCAGAAAATAAAACAAAAATGTGAAAAGATAATTATAAGTGAAATCTGTATTTTACCATTATAGTGGGTAGCATGCAGAACCAAATAATAACAGGGAACAGTGGCTGCTAAGGAGAAAGGCTTTGGTGTAGTGGTGTAACAAGGGACTAAGGCAGTGGGGTATGCACATTAGCAAAATTTACTGAATCACAAAGTGAGAGACTGTATCCAAATGTACCTAACAATGTAGGAGCTATAATTCTGCAGTGTAAGGAGAAGCAGCTGACTTGAAAAAGGGGTGTGTCATGCTTGGTGTAAACACATTGGAGCTCCACGGCTACCATTTGAGCTTAGCTAAGGACAGCTAAGCCAGGGGGTGTGTCTGTGGCCGTATTTAATTCTTCTATGAAATGAGGAGCATGTTCCTGTCCAGGGGAGGGGCATTACTGCTCAAAAGTGTTTACTTTAGCTAAATGGGTTTGTGCGGCACGCTCTGAGTCTTAAACATAACAAAAAAAACCCTGGAAATAGCAGAACTGTTTACATTTCGGCACCAGGTTTGGCATTAAGCTTGAGCCCATAGCTCTGGCACCAAGCATCTGTTTCTGTAAGGCCCTTTTATAGAATACCTACATCATTTGTGGATTCAATAATGACTCCCAGTTTGCAGTCATCTGTGAACTTTGTTAGCCAGAGTCCCTTAGTGTTGGCCTGTACTTTAGAGAAGTAGATGCCAAACAAGAGCGGTCCCAGGACTGAACCCTGAGGTACTCCACTTGTCACTTGTCTGGAGCTGGATGTGGAGTCAGCTGCTTTTATAGTCTGGGTTCTGTCAGTAAGCCAGTTGGCAACCCATCGAGTGATGTAGGGATTTATGCCCAGCTTAGTAAGTTTATCTATGATTCCAGAGTAGCGGATGGTTTCAAAGGTCTTGGCAAGGTCCAGATAGGCTGTGTGGACTGCCTTACCCTCGTCCACAGCTCTGCAGACTGATTCAAAGAAGTCAATCAGGTCCAGGAGACAAGATCGGCCTTCACACACCCAAACTGGGTGGGGTCCAGTGTTTGAAGGTCGCCAATATATTTGTTTATAATTCCCATGATAATGTGTTCCATGCCCTTGCAGATCATGCTCGTCAGACTGATGGGACGGTAGTTCCCCGGATCCAAGGTGGATCCCCCCTTGTGGAGTGGGATAACTGTAGCTGTGCACCACTCAGTGGGCACGAAGCATGAGGTGAGGTTATGATTAAGTATGACACTTAGGTGAGGTGCCAGTTCATTTTGTAGTTCATGTAGTACACAGCCCGGGATGTCATCTGGTCCCATGTATACTGTATTCTTAGCTTTGGAGAGTGCGGTTTCTACCTGTGTGGCCCTGATTACCGGAATTTGGCAATCATTTGGTATTGAGATGGGCTCTTTAGGGGCTGAATGGGGGTGAAGTTGGCATTAAATCGATCAGCCAGGATATTGGCAATATCCGTGGGATCAGTATATTTAATGCCATTCTGTTGTAGCTCAGAACAGATCTGAGCATTGCCATTTAGATTCTTGACATAACTATAGAATGCCTTGTGGTTGTCTTTGGAATTTTTGGCAATTTTATTTTTGTAACTAGTTTTGGAGGATTTTATGAGGGATCTAAGCTTCTTTCTGAGGCTGGTAAGAGAGTTTTTTGCATCCTGGGATTCTCCTCTTTTCTGCAACAGTTTCTTCATTCTGTTGTATAATTTGTTTATGGCAGGGGACCACCAGATTGGCTTCCTTTTTTTGGAGGAGAGTGTCTTGGTTCTATTTGGGATGGCGTGATTCATGCATGAGTGGATGTGCCCGTACAGTGTCTTAGTGTAGGATTCAGCAGTCAAACTTTCAGCTTCCATCTGTATGGGTGTCATGAAGTTTGTCACTTTTGACTTGAATAGCATGAAGTTGGCTTTGGAGAAGTTTTTTACGGAAGTTTCCTTACTGGGAGGTGGAGGTGGGATGTGGATGTCAAGGGTGATTTGCTTATGGTCAGACCTGACCAATGAGGGGGTGACCACTCGTGTGGAGCATCTATCTCCCATGTTGGTAATGACCAGGTCTAGGATATTGGAGCCCTTGGTGGGACAATGGATTACTTGATCCAGGGCATTGGAATTTATGAATTCCAAGAACCTTTGGGAAAAGGTGTTGGTACCTGAGTAGTTTTCCCAATTAATGGCAGGGTAGTTGAAATCACCCAGTATTAGGGTGTTTGGTTATATCTTAATATTTTCCAGTATGTTTAGAAAGGTGTAGTGAGAATCTTGGGGCATGGTGGGGGATCTGTAGCAAGCTACAATTTGGATTGCAGTCTTACCTAGTGTTGGTTGCACCTGGAGAATTTCAGATGCATTGTGTTGGGCAACTAGCCTGGCAGTAAGAATATCCTTAGTGAATATGGACACTCCTCCAACTTTAATGTTTTGGTCTTGGTTTGTTGGTCGAAAAGTGTGGTAAGAGCTGTAGCCTGGTATTGCAGGGGTGATCTCTGGAGCCTTGAACCAGGTCTCAGTTACTGCACAGATATAGATGTTCTCCATTTTTAGAAGTGCCTCGAGATAGTGCATTTTGAGGTTTAGACTTCTAGCATTGAGTAACATTACCTTCAGATTTTGCATGCTTGTATCTGTTATGGTGATGGTTTTGTCCTTTGAACTTTGCCTAAGAAAGGCACTATAGGGGTGGCAAGAGCTTTAGCCAGTAACCTGAATCCCAGGGGTGACAGGTGCAGACCATCTCTGGCAAAGCATCCTGGTTTGTCGATCATTTCGTCCCAGGCAGACAGATGCTGGATCCTCTTTGAATGACACCAGAAGCTCAGCCAATTGTTGAAGTCAATTATTTTGTCCTTATACTGTGATATTATTCTGGGCGAAGGTAGGATGCTACTCAGGGCTAGGGTCATACCTGCCTGGGCCACATGATCTGAGAGCTCTTCCATGTCTCTTTTCATGTAGTCCAGGGAGGTATGCCTCAAGTCATTCACGCCAACATGGACAATGGCAGAGTCATATTTATACCTGCGGAGTGACTTGAGTGCATGCATTATGTGGCAGATCCTGGCACCCGACAGGCAGCTGACTGTAATTTTCTCCTTGTTCAGCCTGGTGAGTGGGATATCAGTCTGCCTGACTATAGAGTCACCTATGACTAAAGTGTTGGGTATGTTGTCTTGCCTTAGGGGCTGTTGTTGGGTGGCACACTGGTGTTGTGAGCTATGTGTCACTTTGGTTGTGACTGGTGTTTGTTTGTGTTTCAGCTTCGGAGGTCCTTGTTTCTTGGGCAGGTTAATGTTAAGGGCCTCCACATATGTGGGTTTAGTGTTGTTATGTGTGGGTATTGATGGTGTGGGTTTTGAAGGGCTATGTGTTGCTTGAGGTGTAGTGCAGGTGCTAACCTTCTTCGGTTGACTGTCTAGCACAGTCTTGGCTGGAGAGAGCTTTGCTTCCAGTTTGGCTTTGTAAGTGCATCTCTCTCAGGATGTAGTGTTGGGTGGTAGGAGGAGAGGGTTGTCTGTGTACATGAGACAGTTGCTGCATTGCCCCAGTATGCCCAGAGTCACCAGATGGATAGGAGAAATCGCCAGAAGCTGACCCTTGGACATGCCTATTTAGGTGCTTTTTTTGTAAAGTACAAGAGCTGTTCTCCCTTACCTCTGCAAGGTACTTTGCAATTATAGGTGGGCAACTGCAAGGCCAGCAGGTATAAAGACAAGATGCCAATAGGGAGGGAGATTGGGAAACTATTTTAGGCAGAAAACACTACAGAAATGTTTAACACAGCAGAAATCCAACAGTGAGCCAATAGCTATGAAATACAGTACAAGTATGCAGTATACAATGATTGCTATAAATATCTAGAATAAGTAATAACTACCACAAATAAGCAAAAAAAAAAACAAACAGGCTACGTATTGTTATATATCACAGATCAGGTGTTCCTCCTCAGACAGCTCTGTGTGTAATGGCTGAAACACTCAAGTTAACTTCTTAAGTAACAGAAAGTTGAAACCTGAAACAACTTTAAAAAAGCTCAAAGGAACCAATAAGGTGCTTTTTCCAAGCCGTAGACCTGGCAACCCAATGAGACAATGACCATAAACACTAAACCCTCACTGAAGTGGAGGATGGTCTTTGCTAACTAAGATGGCCTGAAAAATGAGCTTAGAAAACAGCCTCTAACAAACAACTAGGCCCACAACACAATCAGGAATATGGAGAATATTATAGCTACTACCTAAACTATTTTAGGCAGAAAACACTACAAAACTGTTTAACACAGCAGAAAATCAGCAGTGAGCCAATAGCTATGAAATGCAGTACAAGTATGCAGTATACAATACGTCATCATCATCATCTTCTTTCAGCTGTTCCCTTTAGGGGTCGCCACAGCAGATCACCTGTTTCCATTTCTTCCTGTCCTCTGCATCTTGCTCTGTCATACCAACCACCTGCATGTCCTCTCTCACCACATCCATAAACCTTATCTTAGGCCTTCCTCTTTTTCCGTTACCTGCTAGCTTCATCCTTAGCATCTTTTTCCCAATATACTCAGCATCCTTCCTCTGCACATGTCCAAACCAATGTAATCGTGCCTCTCTGGCTTTGTCTCCAAACCTTCCAACCTGGGCTGACCCTCTAATATACTTATTCCTAATCCTGTCCACCCTTGTTACACCTAGTGCAAATCTTAACATCTTTAATTCTGCCACATCCAGCTCAAACTCCTGCCTTTTTGTCAGTGCCACTGTCTCCAACCCATATAACATAGCTGGTCTCACTACCCTCTTGTAGACCTTCCCTTTCACTCTTACAGGTACTCGTCTATCACAAATCACTCCTGACACTCTTCTCCACCCACTCCATCCTGCCTGTACTCTCTTCTTCACCTCTCTTCCACACTCACCGTTACTCTGAACTATTGACCCCAAGTATTTAAACTCATCCACCTTCGCCACCTCTACTCCTTGCATCCTCACCATTCCTCTATCCAACATTTCATGCAGTCACCAAGATGCAGTATACAATACAATTGCTATAAATATCTAGAATAAGCAATAACTGCTACAAATAAGCAAAAAAAAACAGGCTACTTATTGCTATATATCACAGATCAGGTGCTCCTCCTCAGACAGCTCTGTGTGTAATGGCTGAAACACTCAAGTTAACTTCTTAAGTAACAGAAAGTAGAAACCTTAAACAACTTTAAAAAAAAAGCTCAAAGGAACCAATGAAGTGCTTTCTCTAAGCCGTAGACCTGGCAACCCAACTAGACAATGGCCATAAACACTAAACTCTCACTGAAGTGGAGGATGGTCTTTGCTAACTAAGATGGCCTGGACGATGAGCTCAGAAAATAGCATCTAACAAACAACTAGGCCCACAACACAATCAGGAATATGGATAATATTACAGCTACTACTTAAACTATTTTAGGCAGAAAACACTAGAGAAATGTTTAACACAGCAGAAAACCAGCAGTGAGCCAATTGCTATGAAATACAGTACAAGTATGTAGTATACAATAAAATTGCTATAAATATCTAGAATAAGCAAAAACTACTAAAAAATAAGCAAAGAAACAGGCTACTTATTGCTATATATGACATATCAGGTGCTCCTCCTCAGAGGAACCTCCTGAGCCAGCTCCTGTAGGCAGATGGAGGCATGCCCAGTATGGCCTGGCCTTGGCAAAGAGGCAACGCATAGCACACACACTGACACTGTAGGCACCAAGGGACTGACACCTCTCTCTGACTCACACACACACAGTAAAATGAATGACACAAACATCACATTTCCTGTAACTTAACATGTATAGGCAGTGTACTGCATGCATCTGACATAGACAGCCCTCAAGCACCATCCACACAACTGCCGCATTGCCAAGGTAAGTCAGTCTTCTTAACAATAAATTAATATATTAGTATGTTCTGGTAGCATATCTATGGTATTGCTGCATGCATGCATGCAAGGGAATAGGGTGGCCTACTGGGATTAGCAGCCAACAACTGACAGCTATGTGGGACAACAGGAAATTTGTGCCCAATACTAGCCTCCCCCACACTATGCAGTAGTATCCAAGGTGACAAATTTCACTGCAGTATATGTGGGAGGCCAACTAACTGGGGGGGGGGGTCATAGCTCACAGGCATACTCACTCCTCAGTCTCACCCAGCAATTCAGCAGTAGAAAACCATAAAGAAATGTTTGGCAAATGCCCACAAATGGTGACAATGATGAAATACCGCCCCCCTACCGACTTGCACAGTAATAGCACAGCAGGTCTTGCAGTTCCAGTAAGGCTCTGAAGGGTAGGAAGTCTGAAACTCAAATATATGCCATTATAATCTGACCTGTGGTTGTTAGTGATATGCCTCTCATCCCCACGGCAGGGCACAATTGCTAAATGGAACCAAAATGTAAAGCAAATATCAGTACAGTCTGTGCAAATGTATACAGTTGACAGGTGTGCTCCTCCATTTTCCCATAGAAAAGCAGTAATGTATGTTTGCAGTGAAATCGCAGCAAAGCACAGATTGCCATGGCTGTCCCAATATACATGATAACTTGTTGCATGTCCACATTAAGCAGGGGTCAATGAGCTATGTATATGTGTGGTTAATACTGTCAGGAATGGGCCAGCACTTACACCCAGCTATTGTGTTGCAGTGGCCTAGGTACAGTGCTGTCTTCATAGGGCCATGTTCAGAGAACTGCAGTGCCAACTATTATGCATGTCAGTCACACCTATGGTAGGAGATATACACACTGTCCAGATGTCAATATCTGTTAATTCAGGAAAGCTGTACAGGTCATAGATAGGGGGGCACACATATGGACAGTACACAGCTTGGAGTAACCTACAAAGTGTCTACCATACCTCTTAACTGTACAGACCTATTGAACAATGTCCAGAGGTTTGCATCATAATTGTGGCCTGTATAACATCAAATAGTGGTTACCTGGAAATTCATTGGCAAAACACACAAGAATAAGGTCAGAAAATAATGACAGATTGTTGTGGCAGACTGCATACCCATAGAAACACGCATGCTAATGCAAAACCTGTTATTGAATCACCTTTCTAGGTTTGTAAGGGCAATACTTAAAAATGATCCCTACATTTAGGTCTCCATCCCCCAATCACTTATGGTATTGTCCAGATGTCTGGCTCTCAGAAGTTGAGGTACCTGAAGGTCAGTGTACCGCCAGTGTATAAAAGGCTGCCACCTTTCTGTGTCAGCACTGACAACATGTCAGTGACCAACAGCCATACCCCTGGAATGACGCAGGTTGTCACAGAAGAATCACAAGTATGCCTTGTATATCTGTTCTGCTTGTCCTAACATTGCATTTGCCTGCCAACTATTTGCCAAACAAGAAAGAGTCATGTCAAAACAACAATGTCAGTCAGTGGGGAAGTGGACATCAAACCCATAAGAGTAAACAAGCAATTACCAAACCAGTTTCCCAACTGTCTATGTTTGGCAGAAAATGATTAACACCTTGTCCCCATGTATGGGCCTTTGTCTGACCATCATATTTTGGCCTGTTCAGATGTCAGTCTGTGATGGTATGACAGCTAGGCCCACAAGCAGCCTCATAATAACATATAGCAACACAAACTGTCTAAAGGCCACAGCAAATGGAGTGGTGCAATGATGGACAACCTGCTAAACAGGTACACTCAGAGGTGTGAATCCACAACCCTGTGTGCGATGTTACGGCATGTACCCTGCCCACGTCAAAAGTACAAATACATATCAGCCACTGTGGCGAAAGCCTGTGACTGGACTAAAAAGAACAAAGAGACACACGTAAGGGGGAAGGGGGACCACTGGCCAGACAAATGGAGAATGTGCACACCAGAACAGATTGTGCACTAACATAGGTGGCATGCAGTGTAAGGGGGTCAGTAAACATCATCTGCAAATACACAACACACACCCATGTAAGTGAAGGTCTGCAACAAAACAAAACACAAACAATGGACACCTCAGAGGCAAAATCACACCTGAACCCCACAAACCTACACACCACAGACCATGTAGACTCCACACACAAGGGTCTTGAAAACACTGAAGCCTTACCCCAATCCCCAAACACCTGCCCTAAACAGATAGGCTAACAGCACTGTCCCTCTACTCTGTTCCATACAGACTATGCTTAGGTGACCCCTGTCTGGCATACAAAGCAATCCAGACTATGTCTTGATGGGACTGTAGCCCATCTGGAACTCAAAGCCCACTCCATCAACCTGTAGGCACAGCATCGACCTGGGCTGTGATATCAGTACGGCTTGTTGGTGTGACAGACACATCTACTACACACTCCCCCATATGTGGAATAGACTCCCTGTAAACAGCAAACCAAGTGCCTCAATACCCCTAGTGATGTGCTCCCTGTATAAGTGCATAAGAAACACAGAAGACAGTCCTGTGATTCCCCCCTGTGTCCCTGCTGGACAGGGGCTCCATGTGTTGGCATGCCTTAACATGGGCTACACTCTCATCCGTGTGGGTTATAAGGGCTTCAAGGTCAATACCCTACTAATGTCATAGCAACCTATACACAGTTATCTGTCAGTGGTTCACCACATTACTCTGTGCTGCTCTGCCACTGACATACCTGGAAGTCACACAGTGCTATGTGGAATATACTACACATATAATGGACATGTCTGCACAGTAGAAACCACTCTGTATCCACACCCATACCTCCTAACCTCTGACAGCAAGACATCTGCGCAAGGTCATAAATAAAAGTGGGACAAAGGCACAGTGATAGGTATGTGTTGTAAATATTGCCCTTACATACTGAGAACATTGGTAGGATGAGGGGTGTTGCATTAGCAGGAATTGTCTGAAGGTTATGTTGTCTGAAACAGTAATGTCTGTCATTATTTTGTAATGCCAGTCTTCAATTCTATGCTTATTACCTTGCCATAAAACACAGGTTTATGTAGACTGAACGAAACATCTATGTAAACACCTGGACAATCTGCCAAAAATGTATAGTTGAGAGGTATGGCCACACCAGGATATGACTTCTCAGGTAAGAATGATACCACAGAAGCAGGAGATCCCCAGCCAGTATATCACCAAGTTGCTGGACTGTTTACACAGTGTCATCAGTCAACCAGCTGTAGCCACACCTCCCAATTGGCCTTGTTGGGCAAGAATGTATATAGCTGGGCTCATAATATTGGTCTGTGCATCACATATCTTGTATTCCTCTGGTAAAGCACTGTGATGATCTGAGGATGTCTGTCACTAGGTAATAACACAATACATTGCACTGTCAGACTACAGGTATGTCAGAAAATGCCTGCTAAACAAACCCAGTACCCCTAGGAAAGTCCTGTTTACTTCTGAGTAGTATGACTGTAGCACACAAAGCCCCGAACTGGAGTACACACATCTCTGGAATGGAGTCCCACTCTCACTATAGATGGTCACACTGGGCATGCTCCTACACTTAGAGAATAACAGGCCATGTTGGAACCCACATCGGACTATATGACTCTATGGTATATATGTGTCTTTGCATACAGACACCTAAGTGCACCTTAACTGTTCCTACTCATCAGACAAGATTACCCACAGCTAGCTGCAGGTGGCCCATAGGTGATATATCTGCATTTGTTGCGCGTGATACACAGACATATATATGGGCAACAGATAACAATATGTCAAGCATACACACACACATAGATGAGGGGAAGTGAGAGAAAGACAGTGATAGAGAGAGACACAGGGGAACATACACAGAGTGAGTCACACATATGGATACCCTGAGTGGCATAGATTGATGTCTTGCTGTGGACATTATCATACCGGTCGTAACCAGTTGCACGTGCTAGCATGAAGGTGAGCTCCACTGTGTAATAGTATTGAGGTGGAGGTTATAATATCACATCATCTGTGTGTGTGTGTGTGTGTGTGTGTGTGTGTGTGTGTGTGTGTGTGTGTGTGTGTGTGTGTGTGTGTGTGTGTGTGTGTGTGTGTGTGTGTGTGTGTGTGTGTGTGTGTGTGTGTGTGTGTGTGTGTGTGTGTGGGTCTAGGTATTAGGAGGCTGTTCCTACTCAGTATACTTCCCATTGCCCTACTTCACAAGATCTGATACTGTCATTCACCTTAGAAGTACCGTCGGGCACCTATCAGCCCTATAAGCTCTGTAGCACATGCAATAACTGTAGAACACTATAGTACAAATAACTAGATAGGTAGTGGTTCTAATCTCAGCTCTGGCAAATGTAAGTGTGTGTGTGTGTGTGTGTGTGTGTGTGTGTGTGTGTGTGTGTGTGTGTGTGTACAAGTGTGTATGTTTATAGGATGACATATCTTGAGGACCTTCCCACCCACAACACTTCCCAGTTCCCTACATTAGCAGTCCTGCTGATGTCAATCCCCTTAGAAGTACCTTTACACAACCCCAACCCTATAAGCTCCATAGCACATGCAATAACTATGTAATGGTATAGTACAAATAACTAGATAGGCAGGGGTTCTATTCCCAGTTGTGGCAAATGTGTGTGTGTATGTTTGTAGGCTGAAGTATTTTGAGGACTTTGACACCCAGTACACATCCCAGTGCCCAACTTTAGCAGTCCTGCTGATGTCATTCACATTAGAAGTCCCTTTGGGCACTTGCCAGCCCTATAAGCCCTGGAGCATGTGTGATAACTGTGTAACACTATATTGCAAGTAACTAGATAGGCAGGGGTTCTACTCTCAGCTCTGGCAAATGCATGTGTATATGTGTATGTGCAAGAGTGTGTATGTTTGTAGGATGAAGTATTTTGAGGATTTTCCCACCCAGTGCCTTACTTTAGCAGTCCTGCTGATGTCATTCACCTTATAAGTAACTTTGGGCACTTGTCAGCCCTGTAGCACTATATTACAAATAACTAGATAGGCAAGGATTTTACTCTCAGGTCTGGCAAGTGTGTGTGTGTGTGTGTGTGTGTGTGTGTGTGTGTGTGTGTGTGTGTGTGTGTGTGTGTGTGTGTGTGTGTGTGTGTGTGTGTGTGTAAGTATATGAGCAAGAGTTTGTAAGTGTGCATATTTGTAGGATGAAGTATTTTGATGACTTTCCCACCAGGTGTTCTACTTTAGCAGTTCTGCTGATGTCATTCAGCTTCGAAGTACCTTTGGGTACTTGTTAGCTCTGTAAGCTCTGTAGTGCATGTGATAACTGTGTAACACTATACTTCAAATTACTAGATAGGCAATGGATCTATTCTCAGGTCTGGCAAATGTGTATGTATAAGTGTAGGTACAAGAGTTTGTAGGATGAAGTATTTTGAGGACTTTCCCACCCACAACACTTCCCAGTACCATACTTAAGTTGTGCTGATGTCATTTCTCTTAGAAGTACCTTTGGACAACACTCACCCCTATTAGCTCCATGGGGCATGTAATAACTAAGTAACAGTGTAGTAGAAATAACTAGATAGGCAGGGATTCCATTCCCAGTTCTGACAAATGTGTGTGTGTGTATGTTTGTAGGCTGAAGTATTTTGAGGGCTTTCATACCCAGTACACATTCCAGTGCCCAACTTTAGCTGTCCTGCTGATGTCATTCACCAGCAGTCCTGCTGCTGTCATTCACCTTAGAAGTAACTTTGGGCACTTGCCAGCCCTATAAGCTCTGTAGCACGTGCAATAACTATGTAACACTATACTGCAAGTAACTAGATAGGCAAGGGCTCTACTCTCAGCTCCGGCAAATGTATGTGTGTATATGTGTATGTGCAAGAGCATGTATGTTTGTAGGATGAAGTATTTTGAGAACTTTCCCACCCAGTACCCTACTTTAGCAGTCTTGCTATGTCATTCACCTTAGAAGTACCTTTGGCCACTTGTCAGCCCTATAAGCTTTACAGCATGTGCGATAACTGTGTAACACTATATTACAAATAACTAGATAGGCAGTGATTCTACTCTCAGGTCTGGCAAGTGTTCGTGTGTGTGTGTGTGTGTGTGTGTGTGTGTGTGTGTGTGTGTGTGTGTGTGTGTGTGTGTGTGTGTGTGTGTGTGTGTGTGTGTGTGTGTGTGTATGTGTGTAGGTCTAGGTATTAGGAGGCTGTTCCCACTCAGTACACTTCCCATTGCCCAACTTCACAAGATCTGCTACTGTAATTCACCTTAGAAGTACCATTGGATACCTATCTGCCCTATAAGCTCTGTAGCACATGCGATACTTGTAGATCACTATAGTACAAATAACTAGATAGGTAGTGGTTGTAATCTCAGCTCTGGCAAATGTAAGTGTGTGTGTGTGTGTGTGTGTGTGTGTGTGTGTGTGTGTGTGTGTGTGTGTGTGTGTGTGTGTGTGTGTGTGTGTGTGTGTGTGTGTGTGTGCGTGTGTGTGTGTGTGTGTGTGTGTGTGTGTGTGTGTGTGTGTTTGTGTGTGTGTATGACAGTGAGTGTGTGTTTGTAGGTGAAACAGTTTTAGGCCATTCCCATCCACAACACTTCCTAGTGCTGTACTTTAGCAGTCCTGCTGATGACATTCCCATTAGAAGTACCTCTGCACAACCCCAGCCCTATAAGCTCCAAGGTGTTTCAATAACTATGTAAGAATATAATGCAAATAGCTAGATAGGCAGAGATTCCATTCACCATTCTGGCAAGTGTGTGTGTGTGTGTGTGTGTGTGTGTGTGTGTGTGTGTGTGTGTGTGTGTGTGTGTGTGTGTGTGTGTGTGTGTGTGTGTGTGTGTGTGTGTGTGTGTGTGTGTGTGTGTGTGTGTGTGTGTGTGTGTAAGTGTGTATGTTTATAGGATGACATATTTTGAAGACATTCCCACCCACAACACTTCCCAGTGCCCTACATTAGCAGTCCTGCTATCATTCCTCTTAGAAGTACCTTTAAACAACCCTAGCCCTATAAGCTCCATGGCACATGCAATAACTATGTAACAGTATAGTACAAATAACAAGATAGGCAGGGGTTCTATTCCCAGTTCTTTCAAAAGTGTGTGTGTGTGTGTTTGTAGGCTGAAGTATTTTGAGGTCTTTCACACTCAGTACACATCACAATGCCCAACTTTAACAGTCCTGCTGATGTCATTCACCAGCAGTCCTGCTGATATCAGTCACCTTAGAAGTACCTTTGGGCACTTGCCAGCCCTATAAGCTCTGTAGCACATACGATAACTGCATCACGCTATATTGCAAGTAACTAGATATGCAGGGGTTCTACTCTCAGCTCTGGCAAATGTATATGTATGTGCAAAACTGTGTATGTTTGTAGGATGAAGTATTTTGTGGACTTTCCCACCCAGTGACCTACTTTAGCAGTCTTGCTGATGTCATTCAACTTAGAAGTACCTTTTGCCACTTGTCAGCCCTGTAAGCTTTACAGCATGTGCGATAACTGTGTAACACTATATTACAAATAACTAGATAGGCAGTGATTCTACTCTCAGGTCTGGCAAGTGTTTGTTTGTGAGTATGTGTGTGTGTGTGTGTGTGTGTGTGTGTGTGTGTGTGTGTGTGTGTGTGTGTGTGTGTGTGTGTGTGTAGGTCTAGGTATTAAGGGGCTGTTCCCACTCAGTACACTTCCCATTGCCCAACTTCACAAGATCTGCTACTGTCATTCACCTTAGAAGTACCATTGGATACCTATCTGCCCTATAACTATGTAGCACATGTGATAATTGTAGAACACTATAGTACAAATAACTAGATAGGTAGTGGTTCTAATCTCAGCTCTGGTAAAGGTAAGTGTGTGTGTGTGTGTGTGTGTGTGTGTGTGTGTGTGTGTGTGTGTGTGTGTGTGTGTGTGTGTGTGTGTGTGTGTGTATGACAGTGAGTGTGTGTTTGTTTGTAGGTGAAACAGTTTTAGGCCATTCCCATCCATAACACTTCCTAGTGCTGTACTTTAGCAGTCCTGCTGATGTCATTCACCTTAGAAGTGCCTCTGCACAACCCCAGCCCTTTAAGCTCCAAGGTGTTTCAATAACTATGTAAGAATATAATGCAAATAGCTAGATAGACAGAGATTCCATTCTCCATTCTGACAAGTGTGTGTGTATGTGTGTGTGTGTGTGTGTGTGTGTGTGTGTGTGTGTGTGTGTGTGTGTGTGTGTGTGTGTGTGTGTGTGTGTGGCTGTGTGTGTGTGTTTGTGTGTGTTTGTGTGTAAGTGTGTATGTTTATAGGATGACATATAGGTTCATAGGTTCATAGGTTCATACTAGGCTATCTGCCCAAGGGCATTTATAAGCCTAGCCCATAGTTATGTGGCTTTCACCACCCCTTTAGTTTGAATAAAATCTATGCCTATCATTTTTCTGTGCCTCTGTCAAGCAGTGACACTGAAGTAATCCCTGGGGTATATCTGCGATCTCCCATCCATTGATCAAGATTCCTCTTGAACAAGGCCAGCGAGGTGCTCTGCCTCACATGTACCGGGATTTTGTTCCACAGCATAGGGAGTATCTGGGTGATGAATCTGTCCCTCCAGCATGTTCTATTTATAACCGTGTCAAGGTTTAAGTCTCCCGCCCTTGTGATTCTGAGGGATCTAGATTTTTTGAGGTGAAGCATATTCATCAAATCTGGGTTTGACATGGCCTTATATGTCAGGCACAGGTCACCTCTGAGCAAGCGGTATGAGACTGAATAAAGCTGGAGTTCTTTCAGTCGGGCAGCATAAGACATATTTTTGAGACCCTTTATCCTTTTGGTGAGGAACTTTTGGGGCCTTTCAAGCTGCATCAGGTGTCTGGTCAGATACATTCGAACGGGCATTGTACTCAATCATAGGTCTAATGAGTGATGAGTACAGGGGGACGATGACCTCCCTTGATCTAGATGTGAATCCCTTCATGATCAGGTGGGCGATATAGAAGGTTTTCCTAACTACTTTAGCAACATGAGTGTCAAACGAAAGACTACTGTCAACTTGGGTCCCCAGATCCCTGATGACTTTTTCTGTGCTCAGTGGATTGTCACCTATATGGTAGCTAGGGGTATTTTGAAGACATTCCCACCCACAATACTTCCCAGTGCCCTACATTAGCAGTCCTGCTATCATTCCTCTTAGAAGTACCTTTAAACAACCCCAGTCCTATATGCTACATGGCACATAACTATGTAACAGTATAGTACAAATAACAAGATAGGCAGGGGTTCTATTCACAGTTTTTTCAAAAGTGTGTGTGTGTGTGTTTGTAGGCTGAAGTATTTTGAGGTCTTTCACACCCAGTACACATCCCAATGCCCAACTTTAGCAGTTTTGCTGATGTCATTCACCAGCAGTCCTGCTGATGTACTTCACCTTAGAAGTACCTTTGGGCACTTGCCAGCCCTATAAGCTCTGTAGCACATATGATAACTGCATAACGCTATATTGCAAGTAACTAGATATGCAGGGGTTCTACTCTCAGCTCCGGCAAATGTATGTGTATGTGCAAGACTGTGTATGTTTGTAGGATGAAGTATTTTGAGGACTTTCCCACCCAGTGCCCTACTTTAGCAGTCCTGCTGATGTCATTCACCTTAGAAGTACTTTTGGGTAATTGTTATCTCTGTAAGCTCTATAGTGCATTCGATAACTGTGTAATACTATAGTACAAAATACTAGATAGGCAGTAGTTCTATTCTCAGGTCTGGCAAATGTGTGTGTATAATTGTAGGTACAAGAGTTTGTATGATGAAGTATTTTGAGGACTTTCCCACCCACACTTCCCAGTGCTCTACTTTAGCAGTCCTGCTGATGTCATTGCCCTTAGAAGTACCTTTGGGGGTGTGTGGCTAGGATGTAGACTGGTTGGCAGCATCTTTTTTCAGCTCTGCACTCAAAATATATTTCTGACAGGAATTTTTAAAAACTAGATATTGTAGACAAACCTATTTTGTTGACTTACTTCTAGTAATATCACTAGAAGTCTACAGTGCAAACAAATTGGCTTTAAACATGATTTTTCCTGTCAAAACAAGAAGGACGGTATCTGAATCTACTGAAAATGAGCTTTTCTAATCATACCACATAGGACCAGATGATGAAAAAGGAGATACAGTCTTTATTAAATGCTATACAAGACTTGTCAGTGAAATTTGACAAAATGAATACCAAACTGGACACTTTTGAGGAGAGATCTACAAAACAAATACAGCAACTACAAGAAATAATGACACAACAGAAGTCTCAAATAGCTGACATAGAGAGATCCTTAAATGATACTGAGGGCAGACTCTCAGAACAGGATCTTCAGCTACATTTTTTATCACAACAAAATGCTTCATTACAAAATAAAATAGAGGCTCTAGAGAACAGGTCCAGATGAAATAACCTTTGCATCTATGGGCTACCAGAGAAAACAGAGGGAGATAACATGGTGACTTTCCTTACTATCTGGTTACCAGAAGTTTTAAAATTGCCTGAAGCTCTTTCTTATGGAATTGAAAGAGCCCAAGGATCCTTAAGAGCTGCTTCATCAACCATCAAATCAAAAATATCACCCGAGATCAATAATAGTAAAGTTTTTTTCATCACAGGACAAGGAACTTATTTTAAAAACAGCATGGTCAACTTATCCAGTTAAATACAAAGACAACATAATCAGATTTGATAATGATTATTCTTCTGGAGTTATAACTGCAAGAAAAGAATGTCTCCATCTGATAAAGGAATTGAAAAAAAGACAACTTAAAGTCCACTTGCTGTTCCAAGCAAGAATAAAAATATTTTTTACTGAAGGTCCTAAACCTTTTGACACTCTGCAAGCAACAGTTTCTTATCTTTCAGCTAATAAAACCTTGGATAATGTGGAAGAAATGGATTTCTCCCAATTTGGGGTTAAGTGTCACTTAGAAAAAAATGAATGGAGCACTGCTGACAAGAAGAAGAAGAAACGATAAAAGACATATGACAAACACAAACATTATTGTCTTCTATTTGCTCTGTAAGCCAAACAAGTTCTTTGAAGGCATTCATGCTTTACACGTGTCAGTCTTTGAAACAATATAAATACAAGATAAGCAAGACATTTTATAACTAAAGGAAACAACCCTAAAGAAAGCAAGGTCACATATCTTTCTCTATTACAGTGTAAATACTTACAGTCGTGATTTTTCTAACTCTAAATGATGTTTAGATAGTTCATTTATAAATTACCTGCCTTTTACTGCTAGTATAGTATATGATGTATTTACACTGACATATTAATGTGGTGTGTTTAAATGAGCATTATTCCTTTTTATATTATTTACAATAAGCTGCATGAAATATCTAAACTGATGTATTTAAT
>NC_056743.1:1820337010-1820369510 GCF_019279795.1 Protopterus annectens | reverse complement strand
ATTATTGCTACACAAAAGATATATTAAAATAAAAGATTTCCCTTTACAATTTAAACAAAACCAAATAGTTAAGTATTAAATCTATGTATAGTTGTGTTGCCTTAGTGTTTTATAAAATATTAAAAATAGATAAAGACTGTATTTAAATAATCTGTAAAGACAGATTCATGTATACTTAAAAGATATATAAGATACTTTTCATTATAAAACTACCATATGGCAGGGCCGGGGGAGGATGCTGAAATGCAGACTTAGAGAGATCGCTTGAATGATTAGATCATTCAAGGATGAGATGTTTTTTCTCATGGAAGGGTTTGGTGGTTGTTTATCTTATATTGTTCTCAGTTATGATCTTGTAATTTACTTTTATTGGGTGTCTATAATCTATTGTAATACTGTTGGAAGAAGAAAGAACAAGTCATTTTCTTCATGTACACACATCTACACATTGTTACGAGTATATGAATATGGATAAAAGCAAAGCTAATACAAATCCAATTGCAAAATGTATATCTCTTAATGTAAATGGTTTAAATAATAGCTGCAAAAGGGGAAGTCTTTATAGATATTTAGAGCTATGTGAAGCATAACTAGTATTTTTACAGGAAACACACCTTACACAGGAAGACATAAATAAAATAAACAATAAAAATTATACAATACTAGTAAGTTCCACCTATAATCAGAAGCGAAGGGGAGTAGCAATTTTGTGGAAAAACACTACTTTAATGCCTAAAATCATAAACACATTCCATGACAACTCAGGAATGTTTTGTCTAGTGACAATATCTATCAATGAAATGATATATACATTTGTGAATATTTATTGGATATCAGGACTAGGTGTTAGAGTGGCCAAACAACACTTAGAAGACATTGTACAATATACCAAAGGCAATTTAATCATAGCTGGAGATTTCAATTGCATTATAAAAGAAACTGACACAAATACTAAAACTATACGTAAGAGATCACCTTTAACAAAGTTGTTATCTGAGTTTGTTGAAACTTTTAATATAGTTGACATAAATGAGTATGCTATCCCAGATTCACTATTCTTTACACATTTTTCCCATAGACATAATACATACTCTAGAATAGATAGAGTGTACATAACAAAGGATTTAACCTCTAAATTAAATAAAGTCAAGACAATTTCATGTCCATTTTTGGACCATAACACCATAACGTTTGAGATAGACTTATGTTTCAAGAGAAGGATATTAGTAACAAGAATACCATCTTACATAACAAATCTCAAAGATTTTAAGGAATTTTATATTAAAGAGACACAGACATTCCTAGATATCAATCTTACAAAAGATGTATCTGAAATATATATATATGGGATGCATTGAAAGCATACCTATATGGAAGAGCGGTGGGATGGTATAAAATAAACAAAAACAGTGGAATAAGGAATTAATGGAATTACAGTCAAAAGTAGATAATTTAAAGCTTGATATTCAAAATGGAAACACCAACTTAATAAAAGAACTAGAAGATACTAAAAAAAATACTCAGAGACGCTACACCACAAAACAATGATCAACTTAGAAAAAATTAAACTATGTTACTATTCAATGAACCCTACAAACCAACGAAGAATAGCAAATAGGACTAAAAAGATTATTAAAACAAATCAAATCAAGGAAATACATAATATAGAAACCAAAAAGAAAGTATCTGATTTAGAAGGAATATTAGAAGCTTTTAGGCTATTTTTCATAAACTTAATAATAAAAATGAGAAAACAGAAACACATTCAGTATTGAAAGCTTTTCTCAAAAACAATGTTAAAGTTAGGTTATTAGAGGAGCAGGTACAACTAATAGATAAACAAATAACAATGACAGAACTTAAAGCTGAAGTAAATAAGCTAAAATTAAACAAAGCTCCAGGTATAGATAATATCACCCCAGAATTGTTTAAATTACTATCAAATGAGGCTTTGCTGTTGTTATTGAATGTCTTTACATCAGTTAAAAATGGTAAAGACATTCCTCCTTCTTGGAAGTACACATTAATATCACCAATTCTGAAACAAAATAAAGATCCCAGTGAATGTTCATCATACAGACCCATTTCACTTCTTAATATAGATTATAAAATTTTTATGGCAATACATGCTGCTCGAATAAAACAATTACTACCACTTTTGATAGAGGAGGATCAAACAGGTTTTATAAAAGATAGGAACACTTATGACAACATTAAAATAATTCTTTCCTTAACTGATTATATAAATGTCACAAAAAACAAAATGAATGTTATTAGCTTAGACATAAATAGCGCATTTGATTCAGTGAACTGGGATTATCTGTGGTTAGTTTTAGAAGAATATGGCTTCTCAAACAACTTCACTTTGTTAATAAAATCATTATATGAAAAATCATTAGCTTATATAAAACTGGGATCTTGTCTGTCTAAATCTATTAAAATAACTAAGGGCACAAAACAAGGCTGCCGTCTTTCTCCATTATTGTTTGTGCTAGTCATTGAACCCTTAGCAAATAATATACGTATGGATAAAAATATTGAAGGAATACAACTAGACAACAGCCTAGAGCTTAAAATTCAACTTTTTGCTGATGATATTTTAATTACCTTAAAAAATAATAATAGCAGTTTAAAAGCATTATGGGACTCAATTCAAAACTTTCAAAACTTTTCAAGTCTTAAATTTAATGAGAACAAAACAAATGTATTGCTTATAAATACTAATAAAAAAGATCTAAATAAAAATACCATAAATATATCTCTACCGATAATATAATTAAATACTTGGGAATTATAATAACTAACAACCTAGATACTACAATTGAAACAAATTATAAAGAGACCTTAAATAATATTAAAAATCTAATACAAAGATGGAATACAGTCTTCTTTTTAATGGAAGAAAGGCTTTATATAATTAAAATGATCATATTTCCAAAAATTCTTTATGTCATACAAGCTTGTTCTTTGCCACCAGCTAAATCGCACCTAAAACAATTAAATGATTTAATGGTAAGATTCCTATGGTATCCAAAAAAACCAAGGATAGCTATGAAGTATCATCTAGATGATTGGGATATAGGTGGCATAGGTTTACCAGACATAGAAATATATTTGCATTCATCCATTATTAGAACAATATCATTATGGCTAAATACAAAATATACATCAAAATGGACGCTAGTTCATGAGAGAATCTGGTTAAAATCAGGATTTGTAGTAGCAAATAAGTATACAGATTTCATACCAAACAATTTTCTATGGCTGATGAAGGAATATATGATGATACATAAGAATAAAAAATATAAGCTCCAAATACATTACTTATACATTAAAAATGTTTCAAAATCTTATTAATAGCAATCCTGATATTAAAGTATGGCCATTTCTTTTATATCCAGTAGCGCACACACAAGGTAATATAATAACATTTAATATGGAAGTAGTCAACATGCTTAAAGAAAAGGGATTAATATATTGGCATCAATTGCTAAACTCTGGAAAACCTCTAACAATAGACCAGATTAAACAGAAATTAAATATGGAAGATAGTTTGTGGTTACATGTACAAGAATTAAGACAGTATATATTAAGCAAACAAGAAACAATGCAACCATCAATAAGGCAAAATTTTCCTAACCTTATAGAACATATAATATTACTAACGAATCAACCCATTACTGGAAAGGGATACTTATCATCTATTTATAAAACAAACAAAAAAATAAAAATGCATAATAATGACAAAATATGGAATGATTATAGATCAGTTAATGGACATGTGCCAAATGACAGAGATAAAAAAACGAATTCTTCTCTCTCCAAAGCAGACATCACTTGCATTACATTGGAGACTTTTTACATGGCAATTCATACACAGATCTTATGTAACCACTCATAAAATGGAACTTATGTTTAAGAAAAATATTGGCTGCTGGAGATGTGATTTATCAATAAAAGCAGACTGGCAGCATATGTTCTACGATTGCCATTTGATTAAACCATATTGGGATAAAATAAATTATTTTCTGCAAATGGTATTCAATGATAAATTCCAGATTTCCAAATCTATTATTTTATTTAATGCACCTGTACCCGACTGTGTGCCAAGAACAAAATATGTAATCTTATGGACTCTCCTAGCTATTGCAAGGAAGAACATTACATCAAACTGGAAATCCAAAGCTTCTCCAACTTTTAAGCAATTCATGAATATGGTGTCAGCAGTATCGCAATTGGAAATGAACACTATTAAAGGAAGAACTGAAAGAACTACATCATTATACGTAGCATGGCAAAAAGTAACTGAAATACTGGAGAATAATGACTGCAGCAGATTATAATCAGGAAGCAATTGTATAGAAAGTCAATTATATGTCAACAGTAGATACCCTTGTAAATAATTTATTTTGGTTTTAATGTTTGATATCTGTTTAGAGGTTTTAGCCTACCGTTTTAAATAATTTGTTAATGCTTCATTGTCATAAATAACCTGCATTCATGTTTTCTTGTTTTTGGAAATGAATAAAAATATTTAAAAAAAAAAGAAGTACCTTTGGACAGCACTCACCCTTATAAGCTCCATGGTGCATGTAATAACTAAGTAACAGTGTAGTACAAATAATTAGATAAGCAGGGGTTCTCTACTCAGTTGTGGCAAGTGTGTGTGTGTGTGTGTGTGTGTGTGTGTGTGTGTGTGTGTGTGTGTGTGTGTGTGTGTGTGTGTGTGTGTGTGTGTGTGTATGTGTGTGTGTGTGTGTGTGTGTGTGTGTGTGTGTGTGTGTGTGTGTGTGTGTGTGAAGGTGTTTGTAAGTGTGTTTGTAGGTTAATGTATTTTGATGCCCTTCCCACCCAATACATTTCCCATTGCCATACTTTACAAGGGTGCTTGATGTAATCACCTTAGATATACCTTGTGACAGTGTGAAATTCTATCATCTCTGTGGAGCATGTGATAACTGTGTAACGCTATAATATATATAGCTAAAGAGGTAGGGATTCTAATCTCAATATTGGCAGTTGTAATACTGTGTGTTTGGGTGAGATTCATATCTTCTGGGGGCGTGGGTTATACCATTGTGAGGCATGTACCACCCAGTACACATGCCATTGCCCTTCTTTACAAGGCCTACTGATGTCATTAACCCTAGAATTACCTGTATACACTTGTCAGCCCTCTAAGCTCTGTGGCATGTGCAATAATTGTGCATATAGTGGAGATAGTTGTATAAGTAGAGGATCTAATCTCCATACCGACAACTATAGTTGTATGTGAAGCTTATCCTCTGTGGCTGTTGTGTGCGTAGGTTATACCATTTAAGGCTTGTTGACCCCTACCCATGCCATTACTATAAAGATCCTGTTAATGGCATCTGCCTCGCATGCACCATGTAACACTATATAGCTCATACCAGTCATCTATATAGATGTACATGGATATCCAAATATCTGCAACCTATATGTGGTCAGTGTCCCCTGACAAAGAGCATTCCTGTGATATCATTGCCAAATATATCACAGTTACCATACAGACACACATGCCAACATCAGACATCATACCTGACTGACACATCATGCTGATACAAAGTCTGTCACACTATCACTTGTACAGCTTTGTAGGAGCAGTAAATGAGACCAATCAGTATGTCTGGTGGGTTATCCCACCATCCATGAAGGCATTTGCAAGATTGCCTGTTGTAAGAGGTTGTGTGTTATGTCCCAGGCATATAATGTATGTGGAGCATGGCATGTGTACACAGCACTATAGTACATACAACTGGATACATAGGGTTACTAATATGTCTATTGGCAACTGTGTATATCTTTCTGTATGAACAACCCCTGTGGCTGTCTTCAGTGTGTGTATGTGATAACTAGCTACACCATGTTGTGTGCCTCTTCCACCCTGTGAACTCCCTCATTGCCAAGCTAGTGTTGGCCCATACAGATGTCATCCACAGCACAAGCACAGTTACACAGTTTCTAACACCAAACCACTGTGGTGCAATAGTCGTATCACTGTGTATTATATATCAATAGATGCATAGGTCATCTACTCTGATAAGTGTCACATCCATGTGTATCTCAATGCATGTCCCTATGCAGCGGTGGGCATGTGTGAGATAGCTGTAACATATTAAGAGCCTCTGAACCCACCATTGCCAATCCTAACAGTGCCTGCAAATGTCACCCACTTCAATAGTAGTGGCAGACACAGCCACACTACAGTACCATTGTGCTATCTGTGTTATGTATCTAGAGCTATTGTTCATAAGACTGTGCAGGTAGGGGCTGTGCTCAGCCCTTTGTCAGCTGCCCCATGTACAGGACTATGACATTGTGTGCAGTACCAGCACAAGAGGCCAGACATGCATATCAGACAGCAGACGCACATGCTGGTGATGGCCAGGTTAGACTAACACAGGATAACCTGTGTCAGGAATACATACCCCAAACCTGTCATACACAGTACCAGGCAAACCTTCATCAACAGCATGACGGTTGAGTGGATGTGACAGAAATGACAGGGGCAACAGGTTCTGAACCTGTTGCAGTTAAAATAATGGCTAAGCTTGTGAGAGATCTAGTGCCAGTACTCAAGTAACCTCCTATGTATATGTGAGCCTGCAGTCCTACAGTACACCTAGGTGACATGTATGAAGGCTAGGTGGTTGTGTCAAGAGTATGTAAGCAAGCTCACACTGTCTGCACAATTGCCCCTTACACACTGTTACATGTAAACACACCTGGTAAACATGTACATATACAGCTGTACCTTGGCTATGAATAGGTCACTGTATTTCCACTCCACCTTACTCATCATTGCTACTGTCAGCAGTCCCACAGCCTGCAGACACTCAAACACCTGAAACACAACCAGAATACAGTATGTGACATTACAGTCAGTCAGCAGCAATAACACTAAGAGTGCATCATGGCTAACAAGGTACATACACCTCAATGTGCACCCATAACTACTGCCAGCAGCCAGCCCCTTACACAGCATGACATTGCTACACTGTACTATAATCATGCTGTGCAGCACACCCATAAGAGGATGTCTGTGCATCGATGGTATGGATTACAGGGTTGTAGCACATGTATCATCACATGCACAGGGTGTGGTGTTAAATTGCCAGAGGCCTAAGCTGGGCCATATGGCTGACATCATGTGTGTGTGTGTGTGTGTGTGTGCGTGTGTGTGTGTGTGTGTGTGTGTGTGTGTGTGTGTGTGTGTGTGTGTGTGTGTGTGTGTGTGTGTGTCTGGAGGGGTGATGTTCGACCAGGCTGTGCAGAGGAGCTGTGCATTTCTGGTGGTGACTGGCCCGCCATAGGGTTGTGTGAGTGTTTGTCTGCACACCAGCAAGCAATGTGAATTCCTGACAAAGGGCTGTGTTGGACAGCTGTAGACTGTACATGGCAGGATGTATGATTCACGGTCTCCCATCAGGGATGTATTAACTGGTTCTGCCAGGAGTATCACTGACACCACCAGGCCCAAGGACAGATGGAGTACTACTCCCTGATGGTGACTGCTGTCTACTGGACCTGTGTCCCTGATGGGACTGGCCAGGACAACGTGCTTATGGCCTGCTCTGGTGTGGTGTGGACAGCATCCACCCTTCAGTAGTGCTGTTGGTACTGCCACTATGGGACTGTGAATGTGCATGGCCATGTAGGTTCACAGCTGATCATGTCACTGACCTACGTCCAACTGTCCGATGCCCTACATCCACCACATGCTCAAGCACAGACATTGCACAGTCGAGCATTGACAATGTCTCACCCCACTGTTTATCCACAACATTGGCCAGATGACGTATGGCATCACAACTGCCGTGGAGGTCATCACACATGGTAGGGAGTGCCGCATTCATGACCCTGAGCATCTGTCTGGTGTTGTAGTCAGTATGCGCCTGTGCCTCCATGATGGACTGTAACATGCGTCTGGTGACACCTGCCGTGGCACTTGTGACAGGTGCTTGATGGGCAGCAGTCCTCTGTTGAGCACCCTTGTCCATCTTCCTGCGTGTGACCTCGCCTGCTCTCTGCCTCTGGCTGGTGTCTACACTCACACTCGCCATACTCGACACACTAGCCTGTTCCATGCCACCACCCTTAACCTGTGCATTATCCATGGCTTCTGGGGCCGGACATGTGTGAGCATACTGACTGTGTGTGTGGACATGGTGGGTGAAAGTGGGATACCAAACAATGGCATGGATCCAGACAATGACAACCCCACTTGTGCCTCACTATGACCAACATTGTCATGGGAGACTGCTAAGACACTGACATCAGGTTGTGAGGGAGAGGGACACCAACCCCTGTGTTCACCTGTGAGGGGAACACAACATATGTAAATTAATACCCTGCAATATTATGTTTGCTGATACACACACACACACACACACACACACACACACACACACACACACACACATACATGCACACACTCCTGTTACAGTCTGGTGCAGCTGTGACACCTATGGGCCCTTCAGGGCAGACCTTATGGTAGTTCTGCCTGCCACAATCCATCCCTTTCACTGCTACTGTCAGGCCCACAACAAAGGGTGACAAATCCTACTGTGTGATGGGCCTAGTAGCAGAATGGTAATTGTGGCCAAGACCAAGGTTATTGGAGTGAGCTATACAGTGTCACCAAGTGCATATGCACATACTGTAAGAGCTAACTTACTGCTATACAGACCACACACAATGACAAGGTGTAACAATATGTGATACTAACTCGTGAGGGGACAAGACTATACACTATCACTGCAGTACATACACAGTTCAGACTCGCAGGGATTCATTTCAGACATTAGTCTGCAATACATACAGGAAAAATGTAAAGTACTAGGTGCATAGCCTCATAGGATGATACCAGGCTATTGGCCCTGATGCCCTCGTAAGCCTGGCCTAGACTTTTGCCCATGCCCCTTCCAAGCCAGCACCTGTTTCCCCTATCCAGCTGGGTCACACGTGGGATCCCAGGGGGTGTCTCATCCATTTCCCATGCAGTTGTCCAGCTTCTACTTCAAGAGGGCTATACACATACTCTGCTAGACATGGGGAGGGAATGTATTTTACAGACAGTGTATTGTGTGGGACACAACACTATCCCACCAACAAGTATTATACATGTCACAGACCAGGTGAGGGCCTTGCGTGCATGATGAGTGAGTGCAATCTGTCTTATAGATATGCAGAAATGCCATCAAGACTGGTTTGGACATGGCCTTGTATGCCATACACAGGTCACTTATGATCAGTCTGTATGAGAATGAATACAGGAACAAAGCTTTCAACTTACCTGTATAGGATAGGTGTTGCAGACCCTGGAATTGCCTGCTCAGGAACCTCTGTGATCTCTGCAACTGCTGCATTTGCTTGGCAAGGCACATGCTAAATGAGCCATTGTACTTGGTAATGCGTCTGATAAGGGTGGAGTACAGGGATGTTGTGGCCTCCTGGTTCCTGGATGACATGACCGTATATGTGAGGTTGGCCATGTAGACAGCCTTCCATACAATGGTGCCCACATGGTGGGAAATTGTCAGTTTGCTACCAACCTTGGTGCACAAGTTACCTCACACCTGATTGCATGCTCAGTACATTATTACTGCCATAATTAGTGTGGATGACATCTGCCACAGCAGGGAGAATAATGCCTCTCCTGGCATTCAGTTTGCTGAAATGCTTCTTGAACTAGTCAGTAATTGGGTGAGGGCCTCTTGGGGGATCCTCACATCAGTACGGGAATGTAAGACAGTGGCCAGCTTGCAAGCATCTGTACACCTGGTCGGCCACAGACCATTGCTTTTTTCCTGTACCTCTGATACGTATATCTGAAAGAGTAGAGACCCCCAGACCGATCCTTGGGGTACACTGCTTTGGAAAACTTTGCTACTAGAGGTGTGTTCCACTACTTTGACCTAGTTGGTACTATCATTGGGCCAGTTAGCTACTCATCTGGTAACATACAGGTTCATGCCTAGCTGTGTAGGCATATATATCCTGGCTGCCTGGGGATTATTGTGAGAGAATTGGGCTAGGTGAAGATAGGCATTGTTCACCATCTTCCCCTCGTCCTTGTGTTTATTGACCACTTCAGAGAGGTTGAACAGGTTTAACAGGCCAGATCTCCCTTTGACAATACCCTGCCATGTGGGCTCAGGCATTTCGATGTTGCCAATGTCCCTGTTCATAATGTCCTTGATACTGCCTTCCATGCTCTTGCAAAGCAGGATAGTTAGGCTGATGTGCATATGATTAGCTGCGTCAGTGAATTGCTCCGACTTTATGTATAGGGATGACAGTAGCTGTCCTCTTTGCAGATGGGATGACACTGGTGCTCAGGCTGTGGTTGACTACAGTGCAGAATGGATCTGAGAGCCCATGCCTGTGTTCATGTAGGATGCATCCAGGAATGTTATCAGGCCTATAGAGACTTATGTGTGTTGCCTTTGAGAGGGCATTATGGACATGCTTTCTGATGATGAGGGGAGGGGGTGGGTGCTGTGCATGCATATGTGTACCAATGGGGACGGGGTGATGTTTACACTTGTCTGTAGCAGGTTGGCTATATCTATGCCGAATGTGTATGTGGTGTTATTGACCACCACTACAGAGCAGATTTGTGTGTTTGGTCTGGGATTGCAGACACATATGTGGAAAGCCTAGTGATTGGCCTTGGTAGATGTGTCCAATTTGCACTCAAAGATAGCCTTAGGGTAATTCACCAGTGACATTATTTGCTTGAGCAGACCAAGGTGACATTGCTTTCAATAAAGCACAGGTTC
This sequence comes from Protopterus annectens, assembly GCF_019279795.1. Lineage (NCBI taxonomy): Eukaryota > Metazoa > Chordata > Ceratodontiformes > Protopteridae > Protopterus > Protopterus annectens. Next base: position 1,820,358,705 of record NC_056743.1, on the reverse strand, counting down.
CTTCTTGGCCCTGTCCAGCAATTATTTCCACCTATTATGGTATTTGTGTATTGCTGCTGTACACCACGGATGTTTACCCTCCCTTGAGGGAGATGATGTTGTCCTGTCAGGTATTGCTGAGTCCATACAGCTATGTAGGTGCCCACATAGTATTGACATTTATTTGTGTTTCAGACCTGGAATCTATCGGGAATTATATGTTAAATCAAACCATGCTACTCTAGCAGACTTCTACACATATAACAGCCATATTTCAACGATGTCACTACTGTTTGCCATTTATCCCCCCACTTTGTCAGGTTTTTTACAGATGTCTTGCAGTAAGAAGTTGGTTTTATATACCTATATATATATATATATATATATATATATATATAAATATATATATATATATATATATATATATATATATATATATATATATATATATATATATATATATTTGTATTTATATATACACATATGTATTTATAGATACATATATATGTATATAAGAGTACTACAGATATATATTTTTCCCTTATGTGAAGTGACTGTAGTACATAATATGTTTCTAAAAACATTACACATTCCTGTAGCTCAAATGGTTGAGAGGTACATTGCTGTCATTGTAATGCACACTGTCTTGGGTTTAAGACTTGGAAGTGATGACTTTTTTCATTAATGTTTAATGACCAGAATGCATGATATGTTTGTAAAAGCAGTACAATTTCCCACAGCCCAGATTGGGTAATGGTATGTTGCTGTAATTGTAGTTCAGGGCATCCTGGGTTCAAGAGTTGGCAGTGCTGATTATTTTGCTGCTGGGCAGAAGAAGGACTGATGGAGACAGAGTGATTAAGGCATTTTTAAACTGTTGTAGGCAGGTTTGCACAGTTTTGTGTGAATCTAACTGATGCTAAGAGATGATTAAGCCCTCATAGTTTCACTTAGCACCTCTTACTCCTGCTTACACCCGCACTAATTTTAATTAAAGAAAAGAAAAAAGGGTGATAGGAAAGTGGTGAATTGGGAGCAAGTAGGGGATAACACATTAGGATACCCAGCTAGGGATGTGCAGGATGGGTGTAGGAAAGGACCATAGCTCTACATACTGACATTTGCATTCATATGGGGTTGGACAGTGGAACAGTTGTACACGGTGTATTAGTATACCCTTCATAAAGCTACTACACACATTTCTTTACCTGTAAGACCCGTGGAGGAAATATCTGTTAACACCTTCTGAATGTTTCTACAAATATTCAGGTGTATTACTCTACCCTTCATACAGCTACTATACACATTTTGTACCTGTAAGAGCTGTGGGGAAAATATCTGTTAACACTTTCAGACTGTTTCCACACATATTAAGGTGTATTAGTATACCCTTCATACAGCTACTACACACATTTCTTTACCTGTGAGATCTGTGGGGAAACTATCTGTTAACATTTTCTGTTTCTACTAATATTCAGGGCTTCAATTGTGTATATATGCACACATCTCAGTACCACTTCCTGGATTTCAACCATGTCTGGGTGTGATAGAATGAACCATTTTTCATCACACTGAGCTACTTGGAAACTGTTATTGCTTGCTTGACAATCTGGAAAGCAAAGGTTAACACAAGACTGCAATGCATACTAGCTGTTTCCCAAAACAGCCTCAGTTATTTCATGCAGTCAAAACCATATTTGCTGTAAAAAACATGTACACCTTCTATTTCTACAACAACATACCAGAGTAAACACAACAGTTTGTTGTATATTTTATTACCATGAAGTGACACTTTTATTAATGGACATCCTGTGGATAAGTATTAGTGTGGCAAACATGTTTTATTCATTAGACACAGTCCACAATATACCTACTGGCAGTAAACAATGTACTCCTTCTAGTTTATGGCACTACATACTGCAATATAGATCTGTACTCAACAGCCTGTTGGCACATCCTTGTCAATCTGTTGGCATGGGCCTCAATGTTCATAGCCTCTATTCTGCAGCTGTGGGGGGTGAGAAACAAGCATTATGCATACCTGTCTATCACATTCTCAGGCTATAATTTGGTACAGCTCTATCTGGGATACTTACAAACTGCTGGAGCATGCCAGCCCGAGCATCTTGGATCCGTTGGGTCAAGAGCTGCCCCTTTCTACACTTTAGGTTGGCATAATGATGCCATACCTGCTCATCAATTCAGGGAATTCCATTATTACTGGTGAGGTTGCATGCCAGATGGTCCCAGGCCTCCACTTTGTACTGAGCCCTGGTACTGGCCCTGCAGCAGTCTGTCATGGTGTTCTACAAGGAGTCCAGCCATGACTCTGGACTCCAGGATGCCCCAGCACTGCACTCAAAAGCACGCTCCCTCTCCAATGCCAGACATGTTCTTGCAGAAATCAGACTAAACAGGGTGTGGCTGTATTCCCACCTGCACAGTTTAAACAAGGCCATATTCCCACCCTTTGCTGTCATTGGACTGTTTTGAAAATGCTAAGCTCAGCTAATTAGTGCACAAATCTGCTAAGCTGGGTTGAACAGTGCTTAAATGGATAATTGCTGAGCATTGCTTAACTGTGTGTAAATCCATTTAACTGAGCTGACTGCTGCTTAACATTTACATTTATGCAATGCTTACACCAACTAAGCATAGCTGAGCACTGCTAAACATTGCTCAATTTTGTTTTAAAAAATATCAGGATAATGACTTCATTAATCCTTACTGACATATTAGTAAATGTATATGATTTCCTGTACATGACATCCCTCTATGTGCTTTCATTACATTACCATGGAGTGTGACTATACTGTATGGGACACTTGTGTATACATGGGTGATTTCACATGTCATATACACTCACATTTACATTTTAGACCAACTATACTACCCTGGTTGACAAATATCAATTACTACATCATTTAAAATTAAAATAATTTTCACATTGCTTTCCCATGTAAAAATAAAGTGGCTACCTTGGTACTCGAACCATTAATGCCTGTATGCAAAGTTGGGAATTTAATCATGGCACTGTCTTGGTATGAGGACTTTAGATGTATATTTTAATATGTCTCCTATGAGATGTTTCAGCAATGTTGAGCAGAGGGCCATAACAAGCACGCCCACTCAGCTATGCTTAAACATACCTTAGAATGGAAAAAAATATATACATTCATAATCCCACTTATTTACATGTATCTGTACTCCTTGTCAGTCACAATAAGGGAAATTCTAAAGGGACACATAGGGACAGATTTTAGTTATTGGTCTTACACAGTTAGGAAGTGTGGCTGTGGTTTTCTAGGAGATCATTGGCAAATCACTTGGGGTTTAAGTCAGAACATACTGACAAACATTTGGATTTCAGACTTCATACCCTTCAGGAAATCCGTGCTACTACAAATCTTTTATTCTGTCAACTTACCTGGTTTGTCAGTGCTATATTTAAAAGTGTCCCTATTTTTGTGCCTTTGTCTCCCCATTATTTATGGCTTTGTACAGCTTTCTTGCTCTAGGAGGTTGAGAAGAATGTGAGGCAGGCATCTGGACATTTTGCAGAAACATGTACAGTTGATGGCTACGGCCGTACAGCACTTTCAAATGGCAAATGTTTGTGTTTCAGTCTTCATACCCTTCAGGAAGTCCATGCTACTGCAAACCTTTTATTCTATCAGCTTTCTGGGTTTGTCAGTGCAATATTTAAAGAGTGTCCCTATTTCTGTGCCTTTGTCAACCCATTATTTGCTTTCTTGCTCTAGGAGGTTGAGAAGTATATGAGACAGGCATTTGCGCATTCTGCAGAAACCTGTACAGTTGATGGCTATGGCCATACAGCACTTTTACAATGCAGGGGGTGTGTGACAGAACCTGTCACATATCCCCTGCATTGTTTCATGCTCCCCTATCTATTTCAGTATCAGCGGACACTGAAATACTTACTTTATTTCATTTCAGTGTCCATGGACACTAAAATGCTTTCTAAAAGGGCCGTATGGCAGTTTCTGAGCACAGGGTGTCTGTTAGATGTGCGTGGACTGCTTAGACATGCTCCCTGCATACAGTGGCATTAACATCTGCATAGCCATAACAGTAGCACATCTTCATGAACATGCAGGGTGCGCTACTGCTACTGCTACGGCTGTGCTTACACAGACATAGTCCACTCTGTGTCAGAATAACACTATTCTGACATGAAGTTTAATGAATCCTGGGGGTTATCTTTCAGTTTCAGTGCAGCATGGAGACAGGATGTCTTAAACTAGGGAGCCTTCTGCACTGTCTTGTAAATGTTTTATTGTTCTATGTCTTCTAGCAGCTGCAAAGATCTGAAGGCTATGTATTTTCACAGGGAGCTGCTAAATGCTAGCAGTTTCTAGCAATGGATGTTGAGCCTGAGAAGTGAAATCAGGTGACAAAATGTGATGTCATGCTGCAAGTATCCCAGCAGTAATATTTGATATTAATTTAAGAACTCTCTAAGAGAGTGATTGTGCATTTCTGTATTTGTCTTTGACCTAACAACAACATCAGGTAGAAGATCCATTCACCACACTTGCCTTGCTGTAATAGTAAGTTTCTAGGGTATATTAATTCTTTTAGCTATAGCTAGGAATATAGTAAAGATAAGTTTAGAGGTTTTCTGTATTTATTTGAGACTGTCCTGCAATGTTGTTTTAAATATTTCCTGTGATTTTGAACTCTGACGTTACTGTGATGATTTACTGAGTATTTTCTTGTTCTTTTATTATTTATTATTAAATGTATTTAAACCTATCTCTGTGGTAATATTTGTGAGACATATTTAAACTCTGAGAGTACTTGCATATTTATTTGGTACCCCTGTGCAGGACACTCCTAATAGCTTTGCTTTTGGTCAGACTACCATTTGGATTAATAGTAACATTACACAGTAGGATTGGACACCCTTTGTTAAGGTCCTTAAAGTAGCTGATAAGGGGTTCTGATGACAGTGATAACTACCTTATAGTCTGGGCAGAAAATGGCATACCTAGTAAACCTATGCCAACCTTTCCCATGTGTGTGGGTGTGTAAAACAAATCTCTAAGAGTGTGTGTGTCAGCTACTTCGGCAGGGACATGAAGCATTGGTTGTACAGAGAGAGTATTGGAAGACATGGCTTGGAACCCTGGCTAATGACTCAACTCAATAGCTGTGCCAATGAGGAGTCATATTGAGGAACTGGAGAAAGAGGGAGAAACCATCCCCAGACAGACTGTGGTCTCTGTCTGCTCTTAAGGGAAATTGTACTTTACGGTGTGTGTGTGTACTTGTCATCCTCCCAATGTGTATGTCCCTCACTGTTGCCAGTGGTGAGGACTGAGGCTCCTTGGTTACTGGGCTAGTGCCTGGGCATCACATATTAATTGGTGGACAGTGGTGGGATATTCATATTACATATTAATTGGCTTGTAGTGGTGGGAAATCCACATATTAGGATTTAGTGGTGTGAATATTGAATTCCAGTAGCCTGTAAACAGTGGTCACTGAATGTGTTTGGACATTCAATAAGCCGCACAGTGAACATTCAAAGTTTCATATCACAATTGTTTTATTTTATTTTTTTTTAGCTTAGTTAGTCAGGGAGAGCATGCAAGGATGTCAGCAGAGGAGTATGGGAAGCTGACAAGGAGCCATCTGGCTAAGATGTGCCAGGCTAGAGGAGTGGTGCATGCCAACTTGACTAAGGCACTCATGACTGCAGCTTTAGTCACAGCTACATCACAGAATAGCAACCACAAGGACAATCAGACTGGCTGTCGAGATGTACAACTCTCAGAAAATGTACAGCTCAACCTTTCCTTAATGATCCATATGGAGTTAAAGAGACTTTAACTGGAGGCCAAGCATTTGGAAATAGAAGCAGCAGAGAGACTGAGACATCTGGAGGCTGAGGAGAATGAGAGGCAGAGACAACATGAGAAGGAGATGCTGACTCTTCACCAAGGTCATGGAAGTAATGGGGAAGGGAGTAACCAAACACTAGAAGCAACAAACGTCAGTAAATTTCTTCCACAATTTACAAAGGGGGATAATTTGGATAGTTTGATTCATATGTTTGAAAGGGTATGTAAGCAATATAATGTTGACCAAGGGCTCTGGGTACAGATCTTGACCATGGAAAAGCTGTATCTGCTATTTCCAAATTGTCTGATACTGATTGCTTAAATTATAATATGTTAAAAATTGCTGTTAGAGTGCTTTAAGTTAATACCTGAAGCTTATAGGAAACGGTTTTGTGAGCATAGATGCAAGGCAGATGAAAGTAGAGTTTGAATATATTGCTGAGTTAAAAACTTATTTTCGTGGATGTCAGGTCACCACTTTTGAAGGGCTAGCAGACCTTTCGGTGAGGGAACAAGCCTTTAGCACTTTACCTGAGGGACATGAGAATCTGGTTAGCAGATAGAGAATGTAATACTGCAGATGAGCTGGGGAAGAAGGGAGACCTATACCTAGCAAGCAGGGCATCACTGCACAGGAAAGGGATCTCCAGTGTGGCTCATGGGTCTAGGGGAATCCATGGTGGGCAGCCTAAACTGCCCCAAGAGAATTCACCAGTAGCAGGGGAAGCTACTAGTCCAGGTACACATCCAGGACCAAGGGTCAAATGCTTTAAATGCAACCAGTGGGTACATGTAGCATATAGATGTCCACAGATGCATAGTGGGGAACAAAAGGTGGGAGAACCATTAAGTGGGAATGACAGCATGCCAGCAGTAAGTTGTCTTGAGATAACAAGGGTACCAAACTACCACAAGAGGTTATTTCCTATCTTAGTAAAGGGGAAAGAGGCTACTACTAAGAGAGAGAGAGAGAGATACAGTCTCTGACCTAACCATTGTGAAGCCTGCAATGGTTAAAGGGGAGCACTACGTGCTTGAGCAGTCTACTGTATTCAGAGCTTTAGGAGGGACCCCATTACAAACACCTTTGGCTAGGGTTCACCTTAACTGGGAGGGTGGAACAGGAAGAACGCAAGTAGGTGTGTTTGAGGATATCCCTGCAGATGTCCTGATTGGGAATGATTTTGAAAATGCAGTACTTTGTGTGCATGCAGTGACATACAGTCAGGCATGAAGACAAGCATTTGGGTCTGGTAGCCTTTGGGAGACCCAGACAGATTGCAGACCTGAAGCTAGGACTAGTGTGTTGGTTACTTCAGGGAGGGATCTACCCTATAGCAGTGATACTAAAGGTGAGCCATAGCTGCTTGTGAGAACTGATGTTCCCTTAGAGTGACTGCAAGGGCAGAGGTGAGTAGTAGTACCCAGACTGACAGTGAGGCATTGCTGTTAGAAGATGCCTGACTTCCTGTGGATGGGGAGCTGCGAAGGGTTACAAAGAGAGAGTTGAGACAGGCTCAGCTCTCAGACCCTACATTACAAGGTCTGAGGGACGTAGCTAGTGAGGCACTTGATTCTCAAGGGAAGGAGGAATCCATATACTGGGAAAAAGTGTTATTGTATAGAGAGTGGATCCATGTGAGAGGGGCAGAGGGTGAGAGAATACAGCAGTTGGCAGTGCCCAGAGCCTACTCTCTGGCACATCTAGTCATAGGCCATGATATACCCTTTGCAGATCATATGGGCATAAAGTGTACCAAGAGAGATATTATGCAGAACTTTTATTTGCCTGTGATTTCCAGAGATTTAACAGGGTATTGCAGGACCTGTGATCTGTGCCAAAAGGGATGCAAGGCAGGAGACAAGGTGAAAGCTCTTTCGATTACTTTGCCTGTTATTGAGGAGACATTTCAGAGGGAAGATATGGATATTATGGGGCCTTTGAGTACCCCAGGTTCCACAGGGAAAAAGTATATCCTAGTGGTAGCAGATTATACTACTAGATACCGTGAGACAGTGAGTCCATACTCCATTGAGGCAGAAAAGATGGTAAATGTTTTGTTAGAGGTTTTCAGCAGGGTAGGTTTCCTAAAAGAAATACTGACTGGCAGAGGTGCCAGTTTTATGTCAGACCTGCTGGCTTGTCTATAGAAGCACTGTGGGGTGAAGCACATGAAGACCACCCCCTACCATCCCCAGACTATTGGTCTGCTTGAGAGGTTAAACTCTATACTAAAGACTATGCTACTGGCATTTTCAGACCAGTTTAAAAGGAAGTGGAACAAATATTTGCCCCATCTGTTGTTTGCTTACAGTGATGTGCCCCAGGAATCCACAGGTTTTTCAACCTTTGAGTTGCTGTATGGGCATAGGGCGAGGGGACCTATCGATCTGATTTGTGATGAGTGGGGGGGTGAGTATGATCCCACAAGGAATCTGTTGTAGCATATGTCTTATGCCTCAGGACAAGGCTTAGGGAACTCATGGGCTTGGCCCAGTAGAACTTGGCAGAAGCCCAAGAGGAGAAAAAGGTTTACTATGACAGGAATGCTTGTGCTAGAGAGTATGCTGTAGTGCAGCAGGTAATGGTTCTCATTCCTGTCAGACACAACAAGCTGCAGGCATCTTGGGAGGGCCCTTCCAAGGGGTATGGAAGGTCAGTGATGTTAACTACATGGTAGAACTGCTAGGCAGGAGAGAGGGTCACAAATTCTACCATGTTAACATGATGAAACCTTACCATGATAGGGAGGCCCTGGTGCTAAGTATTTGTAGTAAGAGGCAGGAGGAGTCTGAGGGGGATCTATGGCTACAGGGAGCCAGCCATCAAAATGCCAAGTTATTGAGGTGGAGCCTAGGGATGTAGGAATATGACATGACAGTGCAGGACCGCAGTGGGGTTAGCAATGCCAAAGCAGATAGGCTCTCAAGACAAAGGATGGGGCAAGGTATTCCCAGATAGGCTTAACCCTCTCAAGCAGAGTTTCCCCAAGAGTCACTTGAAAAGCTAGATTGAGTCTTTGGGGGTGGGGTGGGGATGTCACAAAAGGAAATATTGCCAGCTCAGCTCACTGGAATTTTGTAAATACTTACATGTCATTTGTGAATATCAACATGATTCATGTGCTTGTGTTGCCAGTGTATTATGACTGTATGTTATGTGTATATCAAACTGCTGGTACAGAAGTGTATGTACAGTACTGAGCTTAAAGATGTATCCACAGTGTAGCTACTGGAAAAGAACAGAAATGTATATACTGTATATTGTATTCTATATATTGTAATTAACAGTGGGAACTGGGCACATAGAAGGTTAACTTGCAAAACTTCAGTAGAATAGTTGAAATTAAATTGTTTTATAACTACGCCATAAAAGAGATGTTATCTTTCAGTTTCAGTGCAGCAAGGAGACAGGATGTCTAAACCTAGGTAGCCTTCTGCGTTGTCTTGCAAGTGTTTTATTGTTCTATTCCCCCAGATTCACAAAGCTCCTTGCAAGAATAAGACTATTCTTGCATGAAGTGGTTCATGTCCATTTAGAACAGCAGCATGCCTTGCATATTAATGAAGGCATACTGCTGTTTAATTTACATGGACACGAACCATGAACGAGTGCAGGGGGTGTGTCCAAGTAGTGCATGGACACTAAACTTGCCCCCTGCACACAAAAAGTGCCATACGGCACATTTGCTGCTGAACTGGCATCATATTAGACCTTTGCTCTAATATTATGCCAGTATTTCTGTGTCCACAGATACCAAAATGAAAAAATTATCATTTCAGTGTCCGCAGACAATTAAATAAAAATAGCAACAAGAAACAATGCAGGGGATGTAACCCGCTAAAACAGGAAATGTGTGCAAATACACACATAACGGGGGATAAATCCCCCAAAAGTGAAAAAGCACAAACATAGCCCCACAAACATAGAAAGTTGATAGAGAACAGGTCATGCATTACCATGAATTATGTAAGGGTAGAAGTCTGAAAGCAAATGTATACCAATATTCCCTTACAGCAGTTCATGTTAACAAAGGCACAAAAGATGGGGGGAGTAAACAATACATTAGGGACACACCTGAAAAGATGCCCTCACACACTTAGAAAGTTGATAGATAACAGGATATGTATTATCAGGAGTCCCTGAAGGATAGAAACCTGAAAGCCAAATGAATGACATTATTTCATGATTGCATTCCTCAATGACAATGTCAGGACACCATAAGACTTACTTATATAACATAATAATATGAAAATAACAAACTTTTTTTTTCAAGCCTAAGGAATGTTTATGCTTAGCTAAGTGTGTGTGTGTGTGTTATGGCCATTGGCTTAGCATAGCTTAAACAACCCCAGGAGATAAATGCAAATATACAGATGAAAGCTCCAACCTGAGGTAGTGTAGTTGTTAGAGTCCTGGCTTTACATGCAGACATTCACGGTTTGAATACCAAGGGAGGGTGGCCTAATGGTTAAGGTGTTTGCCTTACAAACACAAGGTGCAGGGTTGGAGTCTCACAAAGGATAATTGGCTAGGCTTAAAATGGCTCCCAAGGGCAGTTAGCTTAGTCCTAATCTATGAACCTATAATCTATCTATGAACCTAAGACAGGCAGCTTGCTTATCTATTGGAAAGTAGTGTTAAAAGTATTTTTGTAAACTTAAATTATGTAGCAACTGTTTTTTGTCAACCAGGGTAGTGTAGCAAGTCCAAAAGTGAGATGTCAATAGAGAAAAGATGTGAAACCCCCCCATATAAACACAAGTGCCCCATACAGTATAGTTACACAAGAATATAATTTAATGAAAGCACGTAGGGAGATGTCATGGAAGGTAAACATAAAATTATAATATGTCAGTAATGAGGAATTAAACCCACAATCCTGATACTTAATAAAATGAAATGTGAGCAATGCTAATTAGTGCTCAGCTATGCTAACCTGGTCTAAGCATTGCTGAAATGTAAATGCTAAGCAATAAGTAGCTGAGTTAAGCAGATTTGCACATTGGTAAACAGTGTTCAACATCTATCCCTTTAAGCATTGCCAACCTTAGCTAAGCGGGTTTGCCCATTGCTCAGCTTAGCTCACCATATTCAAAATCATCTAGTCATGGCAAAGTGTGGGAATTCAGCCCTATTTAAACCTCCCAGGTGGGAATACAGCCATAAACAGTTGTAGCTGATCACTGCAGGCACTAAGGCTGGAGTTGGTGAGGGTTTGCACTTTCGGGCTCAGTGTTGGGGCATTCAGAAGTCCAGGGTCATGGTTGGATTCCTTGTGAAAGACCATAAAGGAAGACTGCTAGAGGACCAGAACCAGGGCTCACAGTACAAAGTGGAGGCGTGGGACCATCTCACACATGATCTTACCAGTGCTACTGGCATCCCTCGAGCTGGTGAGCAGGTCTGGCACCATTATGCTGACCTTAAGCATTGGAAGAGGGAGCTCTTGAACCAGTGGATCCAAGACGCATGGGCACAGAAATGTCCCAGAAGTGTGTAAGTATCAGTGTCACTTATTGCTCCCCAAAGTCCAGCCTGAGTATGTGATTGATAGATATGCATAAATGTTTCTTTTTCTCCTGTACAGCTGCAGATGAGAGGACTGGGGACATAGACACACATGCAAGCAGGCTACTAAGGCTGCACTGGGAGGCTGGTGAGTACAAATATAGCTTGCAGTATTCCGGGCAAATAAATAGAAAGGAGTAGAATGTCAACCACCAGTAGATAAAGAGTGTACTGTGTGTAACTAATAAATGACCGTTAGCAGGTTAGTAGTGATTTAGAGGATATTTAGCAATAAATGTTTCCTTAACTTTCAATAAAAGTAAAAACCCAAGACTGTTGTGTTTACTTTGTTATGTTGTGGTAGGAATTTAAATGTGCACAGGTTCTGCACAGCAGCCATGGCTCTAATAGCAAGAATGAAGTGAGGCTCATCTTGCAAAGATTGTGGAGCTATAAAACAGGTGAATAACTATATGAAATGTGCCATGCACCAAGATCTGAACCCTGAATAGTAAGCTGTAAAATCTAATTTTTATCCCCTGCAGCAGTGCTTTGTGTTAACCATTGCTTTCCAGATTGTGATATGTCAAAGTATGAATACACAGTACAAGAACCATCTGCAATGCATGAATGTCAGAACTACAAGGTCAGATTGTGCAAAGCATAGAGGAGTAGGGAGTAAAAAGTTAAACAAGTGTTAGCAATTTCTCAATAGTTCATTGTGGTGAAGTACAAGTGTGTGTAGCTTTTTAGCAGAAATAGACATGGTTCAAATCCCGGCAGTGGTAATAAGCTGAATGCATATTGTCACACATATTGAACTTGTTGTAAGCACTAAATATGCTACTAATTACTACAGCACTCAACCTTCCTCATTTTGTAGAGGAAACCAGTGTTTGTACTTACTTTGCTCACATGCTTAGAGATAATAACAGCTCTTGTACTCACTTTCCTCACTTATCTAGAGGAAAATAGTTTTTTATTCAGGCATGTCCAAGGGTCAGCTCTCAGTGTTCTCTCCTGTCTATCTGATGAATCTGGGCATCTTGGGGCAATATAGAAATTGCCTCATGTACATAGACAACCCTCTCCTCCTACCACCCAACACTACAACCTGTGAGAGATGCACTTATCTAGCCAAACTGGAGGTAAAGCTCTCTCCAACCAAGAATGAACTTGACAGTCAAGAGGAGAAGGTAAACACTTGCACCACACCACACTCATCACATAGTCTTATTAATCTACACCACCAAAATTCACACATAGAAACACAAAAACATTCACATAGGCTCTCAATAATAATCTTCTCAAGCAACAGAGACATCCAAAGTAGAAATGCAAGCAACCTCCACCCCCGACACAACCCAAATGACACATAGCCTGCAGAGTCAGTGTGCCACTCAACTACAGCCAATAAGGCAAAACAACATACCCAACACACTAGTCATTGGTGACTCTATAGTCAGGCACACTGATGTCCCACTCACTAGGCTAAACAAGGAGAAGGTTACTGTCAGCTGCCTGTCGGGTGCCAGGATGCACCACATAACCCACGCACTCAGGTTACTCCACAACAAGTACAAATATGACTCTGTCATCGTCCATGTTGGTGTGAACGACCTGAGATGTACCTCCCTGGACTACATGAAAAGAGACATGGAAGAGCTCTCCGACCTTTAGCCCAGGCAGGTATGACTCTAGCCCTGAGTAGCATTCTGCCATCACCAAGAATGATACCGCAGAAGAAGGAAAAAATGATTGACTTCAACAATTGGCTAAGCTTCTGGTGTCATTCTAAATGGATCCAGTATCTGTCTGACTGGGATGACATGGTCGACAGACCACAATGCTTTGCCAGAAATGGCCTGCACCTGTCACCCCTAGGATTCCAGATACTGGCTAAGGTTCTTGCCGACCCTATAGTGCCTTTTTTAGGCAAGGTTCAAATGACAAATCCACCACCATAACAGGAACAGGCAAGCAAAAACTGAGAGTGATGCTACTCAATGCTAGAAGTCTAAATCTCAAAATGCACTCATTCAAGGCACTCCTTAAAATGAAGAACATCGATATCTGTACAGTAACTGAGACCTGGTTCAAGGCTCCAGAGAGCACACCTGCACTACCAGGCTATAACTCATACCACACTTGTTGGCCATGTAACCTGAACTGGAACACCAAAGGCGGAGGTGTGTCCATATTCATTAAGGATTTCCACACCTCCAGGCTAGTTGCTCAGCATAATGCATCCAAGGTTATTCAAGTGCAACTAACTCTGGGCAAAACTGCAATCCAAATTGTAGATTGCTACAGATCCCCCACCATGCCCCAGGATTCCCACTCCTCTTTTCTTGATGTACTGGAAAATATTAGGCCTGAAGCTCAATGCCAAAAAGTGCATTGTCATCCACTTTGGTAAAAACTCTGTACCCATGAACTACAACATAGGCGGTAGTATACTTAACACCAAAAGTGTGATAAGAGACCTTGGGACACAGGTGGACAGTGGTCTCTCTTTTGATAATCACATCACCACAGCAGTCAGAAAATCCTTCTACGTGGCACACCTCATCACAAAAGGTTTCTCATCCAGAAAAAAAAGAGGTCAGTTTTCCCCTCTACTCATCACTCATTAGACCCATTATAGAGTATAACTCACATTTTGGTATGTACCTCACTAGACAACTGGAAAGGCCACAGAAATACCTCACAAAGAGAATTACCAGCCTCAAACAGATGCCCTACGCAGACCATCTAAAAAAACTCCAGCTTTACTCCGTCGCATATCGCCTACTCAGAGGTGATGTCTGCCTAACATACAAAACTATGTCAAACCCAGAGCTGTTGGACATGCTCCACTTAAAGAAATCCCAATCCCTCCAAGCTACACATTTTAGGGACCTAAACCTTGTCACCACAATAAACAGAACATGCCAGAGGGATAGATTCCTGTCCCAGAGAATTCCGATACTCTGGAATAAACATCCTATCTATATCAAACAAAACTCCTCATTAGCACTCTTCAAGAAAAATCTTGATTGGATGGGAAATAGGAATTTTACCCCGGAGATCACTTCTGTGGCTCTGCTCGACAGTGGCACAGGAAAATCATTTTATTGGGTGGAAAAAGCCAGGGTACCTTTTTGGCTGGGCTTGTATAGGCCCTAGGGCTGATAGCCTAGTACCTACCTATGAACCTATGAACCTATGTGAATATGTGTAGAAATTGTCAGGTACTGATAACAGGAATTTCCTCCATAGGTCTGCCAGGTAAGAAAATGTTTGTAGTATCTGTAGGAAGGCTTTACTAATATACTGTGTACACTTCCACTGTCCAACCCCAAGGCTGCAAACGACAGGAAGATAAGTACATACAGCAAGTGTTTTTTTCCGATACATGCCCCTCAGCTGTCAGGCTGTCATGGCTAGTGGTCACTATTGTCGATAACCAGGGTAACAGATAGAAATCCCGGCAGAGTGTGTCAGTAGCACACCCACACTGCATGAGTGCAGGGCACCCCATTCAGTGTCACATATGTAACCCTGAATATGTGAATATGTATAGAAAAAGTCAGGTATTCTTAACAGAAATTTCCTCCACAAGTCTGCCAGGTAAGGAAATGTTTGCAGTATCTCTAAGAAGACTTTAATATACTGTGTACAACACTTCCACTGTCCAACCACAGGGCTGCAAATGACAGCAAGATAAGTACATACAGCAAGTGTTATTTTTCCGATACATGTCCAACTGTCACATTGTCACAGCTAGTGGTTACTGCTGTCAATAACCAGGGTGACAAATATAAATCCTGGCAGAGTATGTCAGTAGCATACCCACACAGCATGAGTGCAGGACACCCCATTCAGTGTCACATATGTAACCCTGAATATGTGACTATGTGTAGAAAAAGTCAGGTATTGTTAACAGAAATTTCCTCCATAGGTCTGCCAGGTAAGGAAATGTTTGTAGTAACCATAAGAAGGTATTACTAATGTACTCCATGTACAACACTTCCACTGTCCAACCCCAGTTCATAGGTACATGTAAAGTGAGGGCAGACCTGGAGAGTAATGAATAGAGTACTGATTAGTATACTTGTGAAAAATAGATGCCTATACAGTTGTTCATTGCCATCTCTCTCTCTCTCTCCCCTGCCACTATCTGCATCCATAATGTATACACAAAAATAATGGGTATGTCTTTCTCCAAACCTACAGTTGGGACTTGTGTTTTATTGTTCTACAAATATTAAATTGCTTGAATATTAATGAACCTCATTCAAATACTATAATTAGTGGCCTGTTGCTGACCATGTAACTTGCATGCCATTATAATGCATACTGTGGTTCCATATATGCATGTGTTCTGTTTGCTATAAAACTGTTTCAAAACTGTTTTATGGGGTCAGTTGGAACACCCATACATGCTGTTATAACTAATCTTGAAATATGTTATTCATGACTAACCAACATATTTTTTTTAAAACCTGAACACCATAGCACATCTGGAAGGCAGATCCCAACAGATCTGCCTGTCCCGGCTCTTCTGGCCATGGCACTGGGCCCCAGCATGTCTGGGACTCAACCTGGGCCTCTCTCTTAAGTTGGTCCTGCACCACCTTCAGGTGTAACCGCCTCAGGGGATGGGGCTCGCCCCCCTCCTGGGAGCGGGCATGGAGACGATACCATCACCTGTAGTCAGGTTGGGCAACTGGTGCGCAGTAACCTCCTATCAGAGTTCAGTGATCAGCTGTGCCAGTTTGAGGGCCACCTAGTGCAACTTGAGGGTCAGCTTTCCCCTCCTGTTCAGCCCCCAGCACAGCCACCTTCGGGGCCGTGAAGGTGCAGTGGTGACTGCCCATGGGTGGGAATCTCAGTCCCACTGTATCCATTTGGGGGCTTATGTGTGTCCGATTAACAACCACCCTCCCTGTCCAAGGTGTTTACCACCAACACGTGTCAAATACTGCCCCTGTCTGCTGTCTTGTCTGTCTTCCTACCCATTTTACCTCCCCAAATGTACCTACTATCTTTCCTCAACATTCCACTCTCACCTTAAAAAATTGGCAATCTGTTCCCAAAAAAAATTACGCCCCATACATAACTGTCCATTTTGCACACTTGTCCACTAAACACATGTAATCTGGTCCAATTGGCATGGCAAGACATTACTGTTATCCTCACCTCTCTCTCAGGGGTTTGAGTGTCCAAATTTACTTCCAAATTCTGTAGACATTCACAGCTGTTGCTGTAGAAAAAATGGACAGCTATGGATCTTTCCTACACCCATCCTGCACATCCCTAGCTACCTTTTGATACTGTACTTCCCTCTGCATTCCCCTTTTTTCACCACTTTCCTATCACCCCTTTTTCTTTTCTTTTAAAGAAATTAGCACTGGGGTAAGCAGAAATAATTGCCACTACGTGAAGCTAAAACAGACTAACAGTGTTTTAGCAATGCTTAGCATCACACAAACCCACTTACAACTGCTTAAAGGTGCCTTAATCACTCTGTATCCAACAACCCCTGTTTTGTCCAGCAACAAAATAACCAACCTTGCCAAGTCTTGGACCCAGGATGCTGTGCTCTACAATCACACCAATATACCACTGCACCATTTGAGCTATAAGAATTACTGTTGCTTTTTCAAACTTAACATGCAGTCTGGTCATTTTAACATGAATGAAAAAAAACATCAGTCACAAGTCACAAAGCAATATCCCACTACACCACCTGAGCTGCAAAAATTGCTGTTTCTTTTTCACACATATCATGCAATACAGGCATACACCAACAGTGAGAAAGCTCTGTGGAATCATTCATATGTTGTATATAGACATACACACACACACACACACACACACACACACACACACACACACACATACACACACACACATATAATATAGGTTCATAGGTAGGTACTAGGCTTTCAGTCATGGGGCCTATATAAGCCTAGCCAAAAAGGTTCCCTGGCTTTCACCACCCAAGAACATTATTAAATATTTTCCTGTGTCCCTGTCAAGCAGTGCTGCAGAAGTGATCCCCAGGGTGAATTTTCTATTTCCCATCCAGTCGTCAAGGTTTTTCTTAAAGAGGGCTAATGAGGAGCTTTGCTTGACATGAATGGATAGTTTGTTCCAGAGTATGAGAAGTCTCTGGGACACGACTCTATCCCTCCAGCATGTTCTGTTTATTGTAGTGACAAGGTTTAGGTCCCTTGATCATGTGGTTTGGAGAAATTGGGATTTCTTTAAGTGTAGCATGTCCAACAGGTCTGGGTTTGACATAGCTTTGTATGTTAGGCAGAGATTGCCTCTGAGTAGGCGATATGACAGAGTAGAGCCGGAGTTTTTTGAGACGGTCTGCGTATGGCATCCGTTTGAGGCAGGTAATCCTCTTAGTGAGGTATTTCTGTGGCCTTTCCAATTGTTGTAGGTGTCTTGTGAGATACATGCCAAACAGGGCATTGTACTCTATAATGGGTCTGATGAGGGATGAGTAGAGAGGAACAATGACCTCTTTTTTCTAGAGGATAACCCTTTTGTGATGAGGTGTGCCAGGTAGAAGGATTTCCTGACTACTGTGGCGATGTGGTTATCAAAGGAGAGACTACTTTGCACCTGTGTCCCGAGGTCTCTTATCACACTTTCAGTATTTAGTGAGCTACCGCGTATGTGGTAGTTCATGGGTACTGAGTTTTTCCCAAAGGGGATGACAATGCACTTCTTGGCATTGAGCTTGAGGCCATGACTTTGACACCAAGCATCTGTCTCTGTGAGGCCCTTTTGTAGAATGTCTACATCATTATGTGATTCTGTTATGCCTCCCAGTTTGCAGTCACCTGTAAACTTTGTTAGCCAAAAACCTTCTGTGTTAGCCTGCACTTCAGAGAAGTAGATGCTGAACAGGAGAGGACCCAGGACCAAACCCTGTGGTACTCCACTCATCACTGGTCTGAAGTTGGACTTGGAGTCGGCTACTTTTACTGTGTGGGTTCTGTCAGTGAGACAGTTGGCCACCCATCTTGTGACATAGGGAATTATGCCCAGTTTAGTGAGTTTATCTATAATTCCAGAGTGGGGGATATCAAAAACCTTGGCGAGGTCAAGATAGGCTGTATTCACTACCTTGCCCTCATCTACGACTCTAGTGACTGCTTCAAATAAGTCAATCAGGTTTAGTAGACATGACCTACATTTTACAAACCCAAACTGAGTGAGGTCCAGGGTATGGAGGTTACCTATGTCTTTGTTTATAAGCTCCAATATGATATGTTCCATGGCCTTGCAGGCCAGGCTCATCAGGCTAATGAGACAGTAGTTTCTAGGGTCTGTGGTGGCACCTCCTTTGTGGAGTGGGATAACCATCACTGTGTGCCACTCAGTAAACACACAGCCTGAGGTGAGGCAATGATTGAACATGGTACTTAGGTGGGGTACCAGTTTGTTGTGTAGTTTGTGCATTACGCAGCCTGGGATGTTGTCTGGTCCCATGGATGCTGTGTTCTTGGCTTTGGAGACTGTGGTCTTTAATTGTTCATCAATGATTACAGGAGCTTTGCATTCTTCCGGTATTAAGATGGGTCCTTTGGAGGGTGAGAGGGGGGTAAAGTTAGCACTGAATCTATCTGCCAGGATGTTGTCAATATCAGTTGGTTCTGTATATTTAGTGCAATTGTGCTGTAGCTCAGAGCAGATCTGAGTTTTGCCATTGAGATTTTTGACATATCTGTAGAATGCTTTGTGGTTGTCTTTGGAATCAGTGGCAATTTTATTTTCATAACTGGCTTTGGAGGATTTTATGAGGGATCTCAGCTTCTTGCTGAGGCTGACCGGGGAATTCCTCCAGTCTTGGGATTTTACTCTTTTTTGCAACAGCTTCTTCCTTCTGTTGTAGAGTTTGTTTATGGCAGGGGACCACCAGATTGGCTTCCTTTTTTTGGAGCATAGCATCTTGGTTCTGCTGGGGATGGCATGATCCATGCACTCGTGTATGTGCTTATACAGTGCATCTGTGTAAGATTCAGCAGTTGTACCTCTATTTTCCATCTGCATGGGTGTCGAGAAGTTTGCCGCTTCTGTATTAAGAAGCATGAAGTTGACTTTGGAGTAGTTTTTGACAGGGTTTCCTTAATGGGGGGTGGGTTAGGATATGGAGATATATATATGAATATATAAATATATATATATATATATATATATATATATATATATATATATATATATATATACATATATATGTCTGTTGAAACATATATATATATATATATATATATATATCTATATATATATATATATATATATATATATATATATATATATATATATATATATATATATATATATATATATATATATATATATATATATATATATATATATATATATATATATATATATATATATATATATATATATATATATATATATATATATATATATATATATATATAAATACATGTAGATGTGTATTTATACAACATGCAGTGCAGCCATACCTTAGTGTAAGAAACCTTTACAAAGACTGTACAAGTGGGGGGTGTGGGCCACATATAGGCACATAATTCAATTATTGCTGTTATAAGTTAACATTTGTACAGCAACAGGGTGTGTTTCAGCCGAAACTTCTGAAGAATATGAGGATGGCAACAGACATGTTATTTCATTATTCACTGACATAAATCCTTGGATCATCACAGTGGTTTACCAAACAAATACAAATAAACTGGGGAACAGAACCAAGGTATGGGCCAAACATCTGGACATTCTGACAAAAGCCTGATGGTGGAGAGGCACACTTGAAAACCCTTAGTGCAATGAATCTGGACCAAACCTGATAATGTGGGGGGATAAACGCATGACAATAGGACATATGCAACATACATGAGTAGATAAGCTGAGAAAGTTGCTGTACTAACAATGTTAGTCCTAACATAAATTGACTGAAATATCACAAGTTTGGGACTCAATTGCTTTTCATAATATAGTGACCCCAATCCTCACAACATCCCACTGATGCGTCAGGAATACACAACAGTTATGAGGACCAGACCAAAGGTACTGGCAAGATAACTGTACATCCTACAAATATATGGACATAACACAACATTATGGAAACTGCATTGAGCTACCAAGCACCATCCAAACTACAAGCAGACTAACATAACACTACCCAAGTCCAGCTCTGTGGCTGTACACATGGATTTGCAAAGATAACAGGCACTATAGGGATGTAACACCACTGGAAAATAGACACTGGTGTAAAAGTGCATACCCACAACCAATTGCACCACAGTCACAGTGACATATCAGTAAGCAAACTGAACACTGCACTATAATGACAGTGTGAACATACTTATCCAGTTTGCCACTCACATATTACCCATACATATATTGCCCCAAGCCCCAGTGTAGTGGTAATCTTGAGGTGTTACAGGATATGTCATGGTCTACTCATACAAACATATAACAGCAGATAGGGAACCAGAAACTGGAGCAGCATGCACAGTCAGATAGAAAGGGGCCATGCCATGCACATGTACCCCTTCCTTACACAGCCAAAATAGCATGTACACATGACACTTCTACATAATCCTGACAGTCTGTTAACAATGGCCAGACATACACAGACCTCTGAAATGTACAATTCACCTCAGAATATACAGGCTCAGGACTCATATCTATGGCCTCTAACCCCATAACATGTCTGTGGGTCTACTACATCACTGGGATGCTAGCAGGGATGAATGCAAGAAATAATGATACTAAATACCTCTGATCCTCATAGTGCATGACATCTGGACAAAGCCTGACATCATTTGGGGACAGATGCACAAACACAGGTGTAGATTAGACATATTGCTGTTATAAATTGTGACAGTTGCTGATGTTACCTGGTTTGTTGTAACATATCCTTTATGAGGAATATGAAGTCAGTAATACCAATGGATGTTACTATTTACTGACTGCATTCCTCAGAGTCCCCGACTGATTTTCCAAGGACAACAACTGTCTTGGGAACAGACCAAACATAACAGGCAAACATGTGGCCATTCTGTGGACAGCCTACCAGTGGAGAGGTATGTCAGAGACATATCACTGTCAGACATGAAGTCACTCAGTAAATGTATGTTTGATAAACCCTGTCAATCTAACAACCCTCCATATGTATAACAGCATTAATGACATAAAATCTGTTCACAATTCTGGAGATATGTCCCCCATGTTGTTGGGATGTCTCCACATGTCCTGTCCTGTGAAGTATTCCCACCTACTGTGTGTGAATCTGTAGCCCCCACACCTCTGTAATGTCCCTCACACAGGCAAGGAAAAGG